>NC_135702.1:7997174-8334257 GCF_964276395.1 Gasterosteus aculeatus | reverse complement strand
TGTTTACTCCTAAAAATGTCAGATAATGTCATTAAAAAAACAACACGTTGGTTAATATGTCAGTATTCTAACATTTCTCTTATGGTTGAGGACACTAAAATTGAAACTCATAAATGACTTTTAATACTCAACAGCAATACGTGATCAAACGCTTTGGGGACGCATTGACTCTCACCATTTTATGCAACGCGTGGAATTCACTGTAGCGTTTCTCGACGGCGTGTTGTCGGCCATTCACCAGCACGTCAATTCTGAAGACCTGAGGCAAAGAACAACAGCTCGTACCGCTCTTTGCCAAAAAAGGCCGAACTCTGTCGTCGAGTCAGTTGAGGGGAATCGCCGTTTATCAACAGAGCACATCGGCCAATAAGGGCCCCTCCCATCCGTGACCGGGGAGCCGTCAGTTATGGTCCATGTCAGCTAGTTACCAAGAGGAAGCATCTGGCTGCTGAATCGTGATCCGTCAGCATTGCTGTTAACGTCCCAAAACAGACTTGTACTTCCCGTAGAAGGATTCTTCTATAAAATGTATGTGTTATAGAAACGACAACAGTGTTTGTGACAACAATTCATTACCGGCTACTTAACTACACGCTGCGTCTCGCAAGACAGAGGGCCGTCTACTGAGATGTATTTAAAAATTCTGCAACTGAGCAGCAAAGAAACACTATCATTACTGGGAAAGAAATGAGTGGGAGACGTCCCAGAGAGACGGATGACAGTTGAGACTAAAGGTTATTTAAGGACGACCAAAAATGAAAAACGTTTCACATTTTGGGAAATGTGAAAAGCTTCTGGCCTGGAGCCAGAGGGGAGGGTTAATACTACTCTCATAGTAAATGCTCAACTTTTCCTGGATATCATAAAGGAATGGGGGGCCTACAATAAAGCAAATAGGGGAAGATCCCAAAGGGACGAACTACGCTTTTGAATTTGAAACAAGCGGGACCGGGGTCCGGTTCAGAGGAGAGGGGATGCCAATGCTTCATTTGTGACAGAAAGACTGGACATTTAAACCGGAAGTTTGAAAGACGTGAGAGTTAAGGTGACTTAACCAAAGGTCTGTCGGGTGCATTATGGAACATGTAGGCTCCGACACGAAGGTTAACCAACAGACTACGGAATAATCCGTGCATCGCCGCCTCTGTTAATCGTGACTGCTGTCACACAACCTGTCTGGTAGAGCCATTCGGGATTTAACACACGAGAGATAAAAAAAAGGCTCGTTTGAGGCTCCCTTTTCGGTGGATGACGTCACACACCTTCATTTAAATCAGTGTTTATTACCAGATCCTGAACTTCAACACAAATACACAAAGTCTCTCCGAACGTTAAATCGGCATCTGGGGTAAAAGCGGTTTCGCTCCTTGGACTCGTTGATTTATTTATGTCTTTAACACGGACGTTGTTTACAACGTGGACACGGAGGTCGGAACGGCCCGGTGACGCAAACGTGCAACGCCGCTCGCTGCGGGACAAATGTGGGACAGAAACCGAGGACAGATGTAAAAAAAAAAAAAAAAAAAAACAAGTGACGGCAGCAGAGAGGACACACGGAGGTTTAACAGCGGGCAGCTTACCGTGAATCCTTTCTCCATGGAGTTGTTTTCCGAACGAAACGAAGGGATCGATACTCTGACCGGGTGCATTTTTTCACTCGAGGAACGAAAAGAGTTTTTTCAGGACGATTTATTACCGTGTGGTTAACACGGCCACACGCACGCACTCACGCACGCACAGCTACACACACACACCGCTGGTGGTTGACTCCAGTTTCTTTTGGCAGCCTGATAAATATGAGTGAAAGGTGAAGGAAGTCTCAGGTGCGCCCCCTGCTGCGCGGGAGTACAGCTACTCCGACCAGGGTGGGATTACAACATATTGATGTACAATCATTATTGAAAAGAGTATTTTATTAATAGATTACCAAATAACATGTATACAAAAATGTTTTATATTTGAATATATTATTTGAAGGTGATGGGCACACAGATGGATTCCTCCAAAATATATTGTAATATGCAAAGAAAATTTGAAAAGCTTTTTCAGCCGTTGTTGTGTGTGTGTGTTCCATGTATTCCGTCTGTGTGTGTGCGTGTGTGTGTGAAAAGACAATACAACATAGAAAAAGAGTCACCTCAATCTGGTCGGCCCAAAAGAGTGATACAATATCACCAAATTTTATTCAATTCATTTTCAACACAATTTTTGTAGAAAAGAGTTTCTTTTGTTGCATATAAATACATTTCCTTAACAGCGGATTCGTTTAAAATTGTGATATAATATGGATTTTAAAATGATAGTAAACTGATTCACACTTCTTCGGATTCTAAATTTAATGGATTTTATTCCTTATCTATCCTCCAAGTGGTATACAACGCAAGCGTACAGTATAATGCAATAGAAGTAAGAGATTAAAAACGTTCTTGTGAAAAGATTAGATAAGAACATACTTTATCAGTATGGAGAAAAACAAGAAAAAAGAAATTCAACATTATCTGCCACTTTGGCGTCAGATGATTCCTACTTTGATGTTTCTAACGTGGAAGCATTTAAAAGTTTTAAATGTGTAAATCTTAATGTTGCATTCATCTCAAGATGCTTTCGAATGCAGTCCTCTGCTCCGTCATTTACAGAACGTCTTTGCTGAGTCCAGGTGCATGACGTTATGTTATCTAATACCTGAGAGAAAGAAAAAAAAAAACACCATGAGGGTTGACAGACAACGCAAGACATGTCAAAGAAACCTTTGTCTCTTAAACCATGATACTCACGATGACATGTGACAACCGGACACGGAGGCGTAGTTGCCAGTGTACTGAACGTTACAGCGCACAACATTGTTGCTGTAGTCTGATTCTGGGACGTGATAATTTGGATTTACGCTGATCTGTGGGGAATAACGTATTGACAAAGTATAAGAATCAACAACAAAGCGACAACGACGAATAATCAGCATGGACTCTTATTATGGAAGCAATGGGATTCACACATGTCGCTCTTTACATGGGGTTCAGTCTCCGACAAGGAAAACAAATGTCATCTGGTGTTACAAACCTTGAGGATATAGTCTCCAGGTTTCACATCTGTGATGTCGATCCACTGGCAGTCGATGTCCGCGTTGTAGGTATCATAACATCCTGGGCTCAAGCCCTGCACATTGGACAGCATCCACATAAAAGATTGTGTAAACAAACATACTTCTTATGAAGAATATACAGCTTCTATATTTTTACATTTTTGTAGAGCTGTAGGTATTGTAACTAAAATGATGAAGAAAAAGCAATCAGGAGAAAGAGGATAAAATCAGCCAGGCAAAGTCAAGAACAGAGGATGGAAAAATAAATCATCTGCCCAAAAAACTGATCAGGCCCCCAAGCAGGAGATCGTCTGACAGGAGAAACAGGAAATCATTAAATCACCACTGGCTCGTGCAAAAAGGAAATAGTAAGGGACAGCAGCCTCAGAGCAAGAGCACTTGTTTTTCTCAGTCTCACATTCAAGGAAAGCATGAACCAAACTCCTTTGAGCGTCATTCAATGGAAATGCACATCAGTAAAATCATTATCCTGTATTGTGGTCTGAGCTCAAAATGACCAAATTCAATGCAGCACTCTCATTTTCAAAGGGCGTAAACCTGCAAAAACTGCTGTTGTTCTTTGGTCATAATTACTTTGACATTGTTGCTGCGCTACTGAACAGGAGCTAACTTGCTAAATTGTGAGATTGTGTGTTTTTTAGCCACTTGGGGACAGGATAAAGAAATGTAAACAGAAGACTGATATTATAATGTTATGAAGTTCACCAGCTGATGGTGATTTTAGTGCAGGCAGAGAACTCTGAAAGGGTCATTTTCTCGGCGTTTTCAGTACAAACGACCCCATCGCAACCAAAACGTTGTGTAATCCAGCGTTAATATGAAAACAGAATAAGAGCAGCTTTAAAGCCATTCATATCAGCATTTCTTCATCTTTTCAGCAGTGAGACCTGGGTGTGTGAGGTGCAGGCAAATCGCCTGTAGTAGCCGTAGTCGCAGGAAGTGTCCTCCAGGCAGAAGCTGGCTTTGTGGCCTTCGGCCACCGAGTGCTGCGAGGAGGCGTCCAGCAGTTCGTAGTGGCTGAACTCATCCATGCTGTGGAAGTGCCTGTGGATGAGCAGCAGAAGTGGGCAACAACTCCAGCATTATTAATCTGCAGCAGGTAAGTTGCAAAACAATCTGGGACTTTTTGAAACAACCAGGTTGACATCTTGTTCCAGTGCTACATAGTTACTTTTTGACATTGAACTATATTTTGTTTAACTATATTTAAGTTCACGGTGTTCAATCAAATCACTTGAATTTCCTTTGACTGCAAACATCACAGGTATTTATCATCTAGACTAGAGTGGAGCTGAATCTTTATTATCTTAAAGTCAGTTAGTTTAATGAGAGAAAACAGTCTGTGTTTTAACAGAAGGGTTCTTTCCAAACACTGGCAAAGACTCTAAACAGTCTACAATAACAGTTTATTGGACCACTGCCAAATGCACAGTGGACTGGTGGTTTCACAGCATAACTATGTACTGAGGTAGTTCCAGATGAATAAAGGAAAACTGGCCCCTTTCCAGAAGCTCACTAAAGGAACAAACCCACCAGCAGTTTTTCCCTTTTAGGCTCATTATTCTCATCACACAACTTTACGGCTTTTCAGCTGTACAGCAACTGAATTATGAGGTCATGTGAAGTTCAGTCACATCATCTTTCCAACACAGGTTTTACCAAAATAAAGCCAGCTGCGGTTCAACAGCGGGTGCCATACTACAACATAGAGGCTGTTTGAGACAAATAGTGGAGCGATAATCTATTGTGATCAATTTATATGTTAAACTTTTTTTTTTAAAGTTATAATATTTGAAGAAAAAGTTACTTCCCCGATTCAAACTCGGAAAGATGTAAAGATGTAATTTTTAATGGTTCTATATCTGATTCAGACACATCTTTCCCAAACTGGCTCCAGACCTGGATTATGTTTTCATGCATGAAATCCTCACGTGAAGGCTTCTAACTCAAGTCAGCTGTTTGGACAGTCCCATTGAGAAACCACAAGTCGGAGAGGTTTTCACTTTCAGTGTTTGATGGAGAGGGTTAGGGAGGATCTCGTGTACTTACTGGTGACAGCTGTGCCACTCCCAGGTGTAACGTGGCCTGCTGGGCAGGAAGTCTGCCGTCCCTTGGTTCTTTACTCGCTGAGGGAACCTCAGCAGCATGCGCGTGTCATAGTCTCGAATGCTGGATGAATATGCTGAGCTGCGGGCCCGAAGCAAAGGTGGAGCATAAACTTGCAGTAAACAAAGGTGGTGTGTGGACACAATTGAGTGGAGGTTAGCGTGTGAATGGGTGGAGAAGTCATTTGGAGGGATGAGGTTGTTTGGGTTTGTTTTCAATAATGCGTTTGCCATCCAGGCTTTCACTCCTCAGGGAAAACTATGATTATACTTTACAGAAACCCGCTACTCCGCCCGTCTGCAACAGTGGCGGGATTTGGTTAATTTCACCTGGGAAGGCCTCACCCACAGACACTTAAAGTTCCATGAATCACACTCAGACTTGGATGCAAACCCTGTTTTCGCTCTGCTGTGGATAAGTACTGTCAGCAGTGTACCTTGACAAACAGTTCTCCTCAGCTGCACATCTCAGGCTGTACATTGGGACTCTCTGGACATAAGCAGAGGCTTGAATGTAGTATGCGTCAGGTACCAGATCAGGCAGACCTAAAAAACAAACAAAAGAACAATTATAGTACTGACATGATTGCATACAACCTGAAGCAATCGGTCGATGTATATGTTTCTTACACAGACAAATAAACTGGTTGAGCTATTATAATACATACATATAATACATTTAGAGAACCCATCTCTTACCATACTGGTGATAACTTGTGCCGTATCCGGGTCTCGATCGCCTGCTCGGTCTTTCGTAGACGTCGTAATGATTGTAATACGGGTTATCTCCATCAGTGGACTTATACGGGTCGTAGGGATCGTCGCCGACCATCATGTCGTCTCTCCGGGGCAGAGGCGGACTGACGGTGACCTTCTCCTGGGTCCCATTGCTGCTGCCCTGCGTCCCCGCGCGCGCGCCGAGACGCTCGTCGCGATGCTGGCGGTGCTCGTGGCCTCTCACGAGCCGCTGGAGCGGGGACGGGAGCCCGCGGGGCTTCTGCGGCTCGGACCCCGGCCGGGGAGGAGGCTGCTGCTGCTGCTGCTCTTGCTGCCGCTGGGCCACCGCGTCGCCTGGAGTGTCCGGGTGCCTCGCGTCTCCATCGCGAATGATGGTGACAGGTCGCGCCTGCACTTGCTGCTGAGATGCGCCCCTGCGCCGCGGGGGCTGATACTGCGCGCCCTGGCTTAAAATGCTAAACACATTGCCGTTGTGTGACCACTGCAGCGTCTGCCGGAGAGATGCTATTTGCTTAGTTCCTTGTTGGGTGCCGGGATTTGTCTGAGATTGTACAGCCTGCAAGAGGAAAACAAAAGAATAGACGCACGCATACGCGTAAAGCGGAGTGCCAATTACGCGTAATCCCATTGTGAACTCCAAAGCGGACTTCTCCAAGGAGCTGGGCCTATACCACTCGTCTTAGATTTGAGTATCCCTGGTCACCATTTGAAGGGTATTCATGGAGTTTAAAGGTATCCGTGTAAAGTCATGTCGCTCTGCTCCTCCACTCAGCAGTGAAATGAAGATGCTGAAGAGGAGGAGGAGTTCAGCGTTTGGCGTTTGTGAATCTGTTATACAAGTCCAATGCTGCTGCTCACATAACCACTGAATGGATACGTGATGTGCGATCAATCCCAGCCAAGTGTGTTTGATAACTGCTCAGTTTGGCTGCGTGAAGTCACAGCGAGATTAATTTCCTCCCTCACAAAGAAACTATTTGAGATGAACTGTTTGATCAAAAACAGAGATACACACCGGTTTACTACTTCATTAGGGTTTCACATGAATTACACACTGCACCCATTTCCAGAAACAACTGCATGCATTGTCCAAATGTGCTTTGCCAAATCTGCAGAATGTTTTGATAAACAGCCTTTTGTGACTGTTGGATAAACTCCGAACATTATTGCAAAACACTCCAGCAGAAGTCGCTGCACACTTTTTCATTGGAGGATTCTAAATAAAAAACTAATTATCACTCTTTTATGGCCCTGCGACATTTCAATTTTTTTCTGGCAAACCATCTGCCACGAACCCCCTCGACCCAGTTCTGTCTGTTTAGAGTTTTGCTGACAACGTGAAGAATTCAATCCATCCCATAATAACATCCTATGCGGTACTTACCCTGAGCAATAAACAAAATAAAGCTGTGATATTTGATATCTGATACCTCTCCTGATCAATCCATGTCATATGCTGTAGTTAAACCGCCACCCTGCTGTTAACACATGAGGTATAATGGATAGTTTGAAAAACTAAATCTAGGGTTTCCAATTTCCTCGGCCTATATATCTTACCCCAAAAATTCTTTCCAGCATCTACAGAGGTGCCGCAGGATGCTGCCAAACCCACACAAACTGTAAAATACGATCTTACAGTTTCTCAAATCACGTTTTTGAGAGCTAGACCTGGATTATATGAGTTCTTTTTTTTAAAGACACAACCAGAGATTAATTATAAACTTCGACGTGTCTTTAAAAAACGAGCAAACAACTTGATCAAATAATATAAAGATCCGCTGATAACAGATCAATCGAAGTGTCGAGGAGCAGATGACATCACATTGGAGGGATGTACCCGAGGGGGGGGGGCGTTTGGGAAGAGGGAGATTACAGCCAACTGTCATTTATTCAGAACAGCGGTACCTGCACAATCACACAGCCAGTTTTCACTCTACACCAGAGAATATGTGGATTTCCCAAAACTAGCTTTAAGCCCACGGTATGTTTTAACTCAAATGCTTGTCATCAGTGGTTTAGAGAAGGAGTGTGGAGTTTGTTTTGTGTCTTATTGAGGTAACAACACAAGGTTAATTGCATTTCCTCCCTAATAAAACAATCACAAAGCCTATTATGAGAAAAAACCTCTGAAACCTGTATTATTTGTATTCATGTATGAGAGTTAACACAGTCTTCACATTGCCACATTTCTTGGTGTGTTATCAGACCCGTAGTCCACCACTAGAGGAGTGTAGTAGTCTGAAACCAGGTATTGTGCATCATATCTCCCATATGCAGTTTCCGAGTCGAGAACAAATAAAAAAGGGCACTCGCATAAAAACACTAGTGGCCAAAAACCTCCACAGGGCACCTTTCAACTTAAATTGTTGAATATTTAGTTAGTAAAACACATTGTGGTGGTAACGCGGGTGATTCCAGTGGGGATCTATTCTACCCAAACAGTAGCTGAGGAAGAGACAAAGGACCAAAGTTAGAATAAAATGACTGTAATGTGACCAATCGATGGTAAACCGATTGTATCATGCTTTGATTTGCTGTTCAGCCAGTTGTGCTGTTCTTGGGTAACAAGGGTGCAGTTCATCTCCCTTTCATGTGACGTTACCGCCTGAAAATGCATCCTCTCTGCAGACGCACAGAACGTCAGTTGTTCAAGAGTTAAATGTGGACATGTTTAAAATGCTTAAGAAAAAGGATTCCAATGACGTTGTGTTATCTAAATTCAAATCATATGAAGACGTTTTTGTGAAACTTTGTGAAACTCGGTTTCACAACACTCAGTTAGGGAGGAAAACGAGTGAAGAGCTTTGAATCTTGCATGCTCGTTCGTAGATGTTTTCCTGTGTTGTCTTGTAGACGCAGTTTTAATTTCCCTTCCTGTGGATTTGTTTCCAGTAAAGCACCCAGAGAGGCACCTTAGATTGAACCAACGACGGATCGTGTTTTTGTTGGGGGAGGAAAACTGTGTCCCTGGATTTCCTCCAGTCTCTTCCTGAGAACACCAGACTGCCCAGTCACTGACGTTAGACTCTCGTAATTCTTTTACCGTCCTCCATGCTGCGTTGTTCTTTTCTCCAGTCAGGGCAGCACAGTGTTCCCCCAACGAAACGCTAGAGACACATCTGCAAGGAATTAGCAGGGTTCTTATGTCCACGTAGCTGGAATTTACCCCAATTCCGGGCACTAGGCTGTGTTAAAAGAATTTGAATGAATTCCGGCCTGGGTTGCAGACTAAGGAAAATAGACCTCCTGCCTCAGACATGTCATTGAGTAAAATGCCCTTCCCTTTTATGATGCTAAATTTAACATAAATCCAACCCCAATTATTTGTTGCCATCATTGAGAAAACCTCTGGCAGACATTTGCCACTTCGCTTGAGACATGAACATTTAAGCGTTTACAGCAGCCCTCCTCTTGATTTAAGGCGTGTTTTAATCAAATGGGCTCTGCTGCAGTTGTGGGGGGGTTTGTTTTAGAGCTGTTGGAAGTCAGCTTGAGAAACATTAGATTGAAAAAAGGATTAATTTTTGCAGTTCTGATTACTTTTCAATTTAAATATAAATGTTCCTTTGGTCATGATGACAGCATCACAGTTACACATGACCATTCATGCTGTATCTCTCAAAACATCTTTAAACAAGCTTACTTCTCCGGATGCCCTCTGTCAGAAACCTACTTAAACCCCACAACTTGTTATGTCATTAAAATATAAATTATATATATTTGCCTTTCCAGTTGTAAATCTCACCGTTTTGAATTGCCAGGCGTTCACAAACACGCTCAGGTTCATCTCAGCACAAATCTCTACGACAGAACCAGACAGTTCAAATAGTTTTCTCCAGCTTCATAAATGCAGGATTTCCATTACTTTTGGAGCTCCAAAATAGAGTTTGCACCACGCACACACTCAGCCACCACACATGCACACATGCACACAGTCTGGTGGACTACGTGGCACTCTGCACACGCACTGTAGAGTCTGCAGCCAGAAGGAGGAGCGCTTGATCAAGACGCAGCCAAGAAAACTTTACGTTGTGCAACGATTTATGCAGACTCCCATTCCTCAAAGAGAGGCAGGGATACTTCCAGCTAATCCATTGATAAGGATATTTATTTGCGCTTATTTGACTTGTGGTATGAGTCATTCATTGAGTCAGGATGCTGCTCTATTTCAACAGAAAACAAACTTAACTGCTGGGGAAACTCTGTTAAAATTCTAAAGGCCCCATGTGATGGATGATGATTTACAGTCATATTCTGATTTTCTTTGGCTAATTGGTGGCAGTAGAAGTGGAGAACACTTGACACGTATCACAATTAACAAGGAATAATTGTGCTTTTTGGGAGAACGCCCATTGGCTTTCTGAGTGAAGAAGATAAGAATGAAATCATTCTCACTCGTACCTGTCTTAAAAATGAATTTGTAGCCAGCAGCTGCTTAGATTAGTACAGCCTGGTCATATACCATCTCAAGACAATGTTTTGGCTGGGATCAGTAACCTTGCAAAGCGTCAGAGCCAATAAATATTCCACCATAACCATGTATTAAACATGAAAGCATTATTGTCTAAGCAACTAACACGGCCACTTCTCACCAAAGTCCAAAACTCGGCACAGACGCTTCCTGTTTAAAGTTATGTTCACCTCCAGTTTCCTTTCAGCGAGGACACATGCAGGCCAGGCGGGCTATAGAATTCAGAGCTAACCACAGGTGTAGACCTCGGTTTGTCTACCTTTCCCCCTTATACAGCTCGTAGTGGGTAGGTGCTGGCTTCTAGTGCCCCATATTGTTAAAATGGTGAATTATTGTGCAAAATGAACATACATATGGTTTGTCACACAGCTACAGAAACGGACTAAGGGAACACATATTTGGTATTGTCAGACTATCGGGCTGGGTTTACAAAGGATGGATGCTTTAGAATTAAGGGAGAAAGTAAATTGACTTTGATGGAAAGATTTTTTCAGATGAAGTGTATTCAGGGCCTTTTTGCCAGAAGTAATGACTACATGAAAAAGTAGTTTGAAGAACAATGGCTCCATCTATAGGAAACTTCGTAGATTTTATGACACTTTCGCCTCTAGATAAATGTAATGACAAAGTAAACTTTAAAACAAAATTAATGCGAACTGGTTTCATACATGCTGTGATGCAAAATAGCCCAGTTTGCTTCCTGTGTCATTTTATTTCATACATTTTTTTAAATTGTTCCATGAAATTCATTTTGATATAGAAACACAAAACCAATTTAATGCAGGTCAGGGTAAAACATTTATTCATAGAACAGGAAATATGAAAGAAGGACAAAACATTCCCAATGCCAAACTTCATAACATCACTAAAATTAATGTTGGTCCAACAGATGTAACGGTTTGACGGAGTTCATAAAAAAAATCATGTTTAGCACGCAGCACGTTTATATCAAATATTTGTTAGAACCTACAGTTGTAGGACGCAAGGTAGAAAAGTAAGCAAATAGATAAAACAATGTAATTTGAAGATCAGTGCAGATGGGGTTTGGTCTGGTGAGCGTTTGTCTCACTCGGCAAAGACCAGGTGTCCTGAGATGTAGCTACTGGTGCTCAGGCCGACTGTTCCCTTGCTGGCCTCTAGCCACACGCTGTCCCCCGCCTTCAGCTCGAGCACCGTGTCACCTGACGACAAGTGGTTACCTCCCTGGAAAACCTTGAAACCGCGCAGCACCATCTTTGTGTTGACCATCAGGTCCACGTCACCCACACTGACCGAGGATATGATAAGAAAGTTGAACTGATAGACCCCGGGGATGAGGCACGTAAACCGGCCCGTTGTTGGGCTGTAGAGGTTCTGTTTGTTGTAGATCACTTCATGGAAAGTAATCATTTTATTTGCGGATGGGCTGTACTCGCCCAGACGGACAGAGAAGGCAGATTGCAGTTGTGTAGCATTGGGATTGATTATCATCTTCCCAGGAAAGCCTCGGGGTCCTATTGGACCTGCAAAGGGGAGAGAAAAAAAAAAAAGAAGTATTTAATGAAGTACATGTTTTGCTACATCAGTCAGTGTAGTAGCATTTAGTGAACTATAGACACTTATATTGATGCACCGCTGCACTTTTAGGAGGGAATTTTGTACTTTACCATATACCTCCAAGTTATTTCAAATATCACTTTTACAACAGCATATTGAGCCTATTCCATCTACTGTATAGCACATCTTTAATAAGTTTACCAGTTTGGTTTGATTATGTTCAATGTTTAGTTACATTTTTCAGCACCATCTCAGGGTACAAAATGATTACCTTGTTGTCCAGGAGGGCCTTGAGGGCCTGGGGGTCCAGCTGGGCCTCCTCTGGTACTTTGTTCACAGTCTGTATAGAAAGATATAGTCAAGTTAAAAACTTACTCAGCCTTAGAATTCTAAGATTTTCCAATTGATCAGTAAACCCAGCCTGGAGTGAGGAACACCTTCACTAAGGGTCATAATCTAAATGAACTTTTATGGCTACCACTTGTTAGTACCTCTGAGTCACCGACTTTACAGCTACCACCCGGGCCTGCAAGAGCAAACACCAAATATAAAGAACAATTTCTATACAAGCGATAGAGAAAACACACCAGGTTAACAGGGCAACACCTGTTAATTCAAAGCTGAAAGTCAGTCTCCTCTACGACCAAAAACATTGCCACCGCGACATTTCACCTGTGCATGATCTTTCTCTCCATGCTGCAAGGTTCAGGCTTGGGAGACTGGAGCAGGGGACGAGCCGGTTACTGTCAGAGGTGACTCTAAAGGGGTCGGTGGGAACTGAGGTGATGCCAGTGTTGTCACAGATGACCTTGGAAAAGGAGACCCTGGCCAGAGCAGCTCTCTGAGCTGTGGTGAAGACGCCCTCGTTCTCGTGCCACAGCCTGATTTTTTCCAAAACAAGATTAGTGTAAATTGAGAATGCGTTTGAAAAGCACGCTTTAAAAAAATATATTTTTAGATTGCGTATAGATCACTTCATGCATCCACACGCATGCTGACCTGTCACCCTGACGGATCCTTTGGAACTGTGTTGCGATGAGGCAAGAGAACAGCGGCCCCACGCGGCCACCACGGACAAACGGTTCGGCGACTCCACCCATCCAGATGTCGATGTTGTCAGCCGTGCCGTAGAGCTGAAGCAGCCTGCGAGCCAGGTCTCTGTTGTTCATGACCTGAGCGAGCTCCGCCTCATTCTTCGGCTGAGACAGGCCGCAGAACCTGCGCCATGCGTTGTAGCCTGGAGAAAATAATGAAGGGGTGAGAACAAGAAACATTGGAAAAAAAAAAGTGCAAGAAATGAGTGAATGTTTTACCAGGCAAGCCGTGGTCCCGTCCCCTCTCCATGTTGAGAGAGCCCAGGTCCAAAGCCAGATGCATAACAAACTGGAACAGCCTCTCCCTGAGGGCGTTCACCATCATGTGATCCTGAGTGTTCAGTTTAGCAGGACGGTGGATCAGACCACGGAGCAGCGGGTCGATGCCACCTGGATCGGTCACATAAAAGTTATGACAGGTCGAGGAAAGACTGATCGATTACTCTCTACCCTTCTTTGTCCAACTTACCCTCGTAGACGATCCTCCAGGGTGTGAAGAAGGCCTTGAACAAGGGGACACTGGGGAAACGAGGGCTCTCATTGTACCTCTCATCCAGACGGGCCAAGAACGGCTGGATGGCCAAATGGGCGAAGCGGTAAGCCGCGGTGGCAAAGACGTTGGCGATGCTGGGGTCCACGTTGGAGTCATAGCCGGGGTAACGGCCGAGCTGCCTGAGCATTGCTTCGTCACCCACAATGTGAGGCAGGTAGTCCCTGAACACAAACACCTGAGGAAGAGATTTATTTTGAGCAACAAAAAAGAACAATGCCTGAATGCTTTTGAGATTTGAAGATAGAATGAGGAACACAGGCGCATTGACTGTCCGGTTTACCTGCGTATAGGCGCCGTTGATCTTGCGAGCCTCTTGGTAGAGTGTCTCACTGTCCCATTGTGGATTGATTCTCTTCAGTGCACGAGCGAGGCGGTTGTGCTCGCGCATAAACAGTGTGTGAATGGATGTCAGTGCGATGTTCTCGTCCACGCGGCCATCACCTTAGACAGAAATTTACACATTTTAGTTGCTAAATATCCTGTATCACTTTGATTTGCTTAGATTGTTGAGATCACAACAGGTCAACCAAATCTTTTTAAGAGCCTACTGATCCGTCAAGCTCTAACAACGATTAACTAGTCATAAAGCTAATAGAGTGCGCGCACAAAATGACTAACCTGCAAGGAAACAGGGCACCTCCTCTGCGCTTGTGTCGTTGGTGATTCTTTTGCGAGTGGCACACATGTTGGCCTTGACTGGGCTGGAGGGCAGAAGCTCGCGCCTGTTGTCTCTGAACTGCGTGTTGACGCGCAGGAGGCCGTCGTCGCTTTCGAGGTCGCGCAGCGTCATGGCAAGCTTCTCATTTGAGCCATACACCTGGCCGAGGTCCAGGAAGGCCGTTAGGGTGTTGATCTGCTCCCTTTTGTTGGGCACTCCACCAAAATTGTAGGCGGAGGTTCCAGTCCCGCAAATCTGGGCGGATCTGAACGCAGGGATGCAGCTTTCCGGGCCAGTGGGCAAGCGGGGGTCCCCGGGAGGAATCTGTAGGAGAAAGACCAATGTTTCAGGAAGGGAATCTTTCAGTTAAGACAACGTCTCTGGTGAGTTTGTTTTCACACGAACCGCAATGGGGACGCACGGCTCGGTCCGCTCACAGCTGTCGTCGCAGTTGATCCCGCTGCTGAAGGAGCGGATGCTGGGGGAGAAGGGCGTGAAGGTGAGATCGTGGTCGTTCCACTGACCGAACAGGGTCACCAAGTGAGTGTATTCGGTGTCGTTGACGACGCCTGCATCGGTTGTGCTCAGGATGTTGTTGGACACCAGTCGTACCTGCAAGTGGCGTAGAATTGTTTGTTTTCATTTTAAATCCGCATCTCCGTATATCAATCAAAGCGTGCGTCAGAGACTTAAAGGCCGTACCAGTGGGAGCACGAAGTTGTTGACCTTTTGTTTTAGGGTCCAACCTTTTGGCAGAAAGATGCCATCTTCATACTCTGAAGGTAGCCAGCGGGTAAAGGGGGTGTTTGAGGCTCCGCGGCGAGGCGCATTTCTAGAAGCAACACAGGAGAGAAGTTGGGACATGCTGCTTGAGAAATCCCTGGGGAGGGGAAACCTCTTCTGCGGTGCACAGCCAGAGATGTTCAGTTGCATTTCACAAGCCTTTCCCGCCTAATGTTAACACTACAGATCTGAAAGATCCGACAACTCTGCATGAATAAGGCACTTTTTACGACTTTGAACAGTCGTATACCTACATGTAGGTAGCAAACCTTTTACTCTAGTCAAAAGAGCCAATAAAAAGATGAGGACCCTTGGATGTTGAATGGTCATTTTTCGGAGTACGGGACTTGAAGTTGAAAGTAATTTTGCATGCAAGTCAACGACACTTTAAAGTTGTTGGATGTGTTCTCTTACAAGTTGTTGCAGAGGCTGCCGGCGGTGCGATACTTGTTGAGGTTCTGTGTGGTGCGGCAAGATGGAACTCGGACTTGCGCTGCACATCCAGTGATTTCAGCGAGCCTCATCAGATCCTCCGGGGAGAGCAAATCTAAAACACGCCAAAGGAAATTTAAGGAGGAGTCCGTGTGTAAAACAGATACGATCAGAACCGCAACCGGGTGGGTGGTCGGTCCCGTTTTTGACCCGACCTACCAGTTGCATTGAGTGAGCGCTTGTGCACGTGATGGCTCCGCTCGTGCAGCAGACGCAGGGTTTGCGACATGTAATCTGCGGATCGCACAGCCGAGCGCGTGTCACCGTGGGGCTGCTTCAGGAGACGGAGAGCATCGTGAGGACGCACCACCTCCCTGCGGACTCGTCTCAGACTCCTGGATTTACAAAGTCGCATAGAGACAAAACAAATGAAAGTCCAGATTGCGGAATCTTCTTTTTCTCTTTTTTTCCCCCACTGTATGATACTTTGCTGGGCTGAACAATTGCAATGAATGGGTTAAAAATAATTAAATCTTCCTGTGTGGGGGTAAAGTCGTATAACTCACTCTTCTCGGGAGTACTTGTATGCGTCATCGACGATTTCCTTTGCGTCCTTAAAACACTGATCAAGGAGAGAGGTGCCGAGATGCACTCCTGGGAGGGAAAAAAAAAAAAAGTCAAATGTGACGAAAAATTATAAAAATTTGCCCGGTACAAATTTAGATGACTGAAAACGTATTGGCAGACTTTCGCCTACCTGTGGGAGTGGAATGGGCAGGAACCAGGCAGACGCCCAGCACAAGAAGCGCAGCAAAAAGCATGACTTAAAGAGAAAAAATAAAGAAAAAACGTTTACAAAATGTATTTGGCAAGAGGTGTAAGAAAAAGTTTCCTACAGTGAGGTGTGTGCGCGTGCAATAGTTTCAAACCAAGCCAATTTAAAAACCAAGCATTTATTACACTCGGTCACAAAAAACGGTCAACCTTAGTATAAAAAGTCAAAAAGTGGGACACCAAAGTGGTCAAGAGGTAAAATCGATAATTCAGCCGCCGGTTCAAATCATCGCGTTTACCGATTTAAAAGTCACACGGGGGACGGATTTGTTATCCTCTTAATTAAAAACCCACCTGAACGCCTCACTGCGTGCTGCACCAACCTCTGTATGTCTCCCCGTCCAGCTACCACCAGGCTTTTAAATGCGACATTTGGCGCCTAAATAATTATGAGACGCACCTGCAGATAATTATAGGACGCCCTAAACCGCTAATGAAAATCAGGCAGGTAAACGATAACCTGAATCTGATAAACAACCTCGATAAAATCCATCACTCACAAATAGATCATTTAAACCTGCGAATGATTAAATATAATAAAATAGATTTTAGATTTCGATGTACTGGAACAAGGGTGCGCCGCGGTTGTATATGCATTTACACACATCATTGCTTCAGCATCAGCAACATAAAAAAATATAAAAGTATCCGGAACAAAAGTCCGATCGCGTTACCTGAGTCCGTGCAGACCTCGTTCCCGCAGTCTGCGATGCTTTCAGGTGCTTTCTGTGGAGTTTGCGTCGATTCTATCGTATTTATATGCAGTCGGTGGGGCGAGGCCTCAATGTTGTCATCTATAGGGGATACTCCTGTCAGTAAAGAGAATGCAGTTCCTTCTTCCTTCTCTCTCGGATAAAGGAAATCCTTTTATCTTATCAGTTAATGATTGCACAGTCTATCAGTGGCGCTACTGATAAGAGCAAGTCATACAAGTAAAAGGACATTACCCGTATTTGTAGTTGGCTTTTAGTGTTGAGCTCTTTGAATAAATATGTTTCTTGTTCGCTATTATTAGTTTCATTTTGATGTTTAATTTCAGAAACATTTTACTTTTGACACACTATTTGTTCTTGATATTATTTGACATAACTGTCTTTTCTCACAGGAGAAATAGTTTCAGCCCAGTTTTTACTTGTTTTACTCAGTAAAGAGTAAAATAGATTCATTTGGACAGTTTTTATTTTGTAACTTGTTTACTGATGTTGACATGTTGGGGCTATCGGTCTTTCCTGTTACCCCACAGACACCGATGAACTTGAGAAACTATTTGTAAAGGGGAAGTAATGCACATTAAGACTAATGCACAGTGAAAATAAGAGTTTATCCACCTTTAGCCTCTCAGTGAAGTGAAACAGCTTTCCACCCAGTTTTTCCACTTTTTGGAAGTTCGAGGTTTGGATTTCACATCAGTGTCACAAGCAGTTAGATTATCAAATGAGTAATCACAGGTGAACAATGGTTGAGCAATGAGGAAAAGGAAAGATGTACAGTAAAAGTGTACGCTACCTCGAAAGGGTGTTGAACTCCTTTGGCACACAAGAGTGTCACTGATAGACAAGGAACAGAGGTTTGGACAGACTGATCTTCAGTTAATGATACACAACACAAAATAAAGAGGATTACTGTACTAATTGAGTCCAAAAATGATTAATGTCAATATATCCATGAATTTTCACGCTTACAAAAATTGTATTCATGTCTTTGTCAGGTAAATGTTACAGGTTTCACACTGTGGTAAATCTCTGCTGAACCCGATGTGCACACCACAGCAAAAAAACAAAAATGTCACTAGTGGATTCATTTTTCCACAGTAAACATTGTTTAGAATTGTATTATTATAAAAACATTTGTATACATATTGCACATCATGCGAGAGAGTCGGTGACCACAAGTGATTGAAAGAACTGTAAAGGCTGAACAAAATGTTACGCAGAATAATGAACATTCTAAAGCACCTGTTTCTCATCGATTTCAATGAGAGTTCAGTTTGCCTGCTTGTTAGCAATGTACAGAGTGACTTTTCTGTCAGAACATCATTGTGTTGAAACTTCCACAGGATAGTTGCACTAATTGCCTCCAGTTCCCTCTTTGAAGGATTTCATAAAAAACAGAAACGCACAGCAAGGCTGAAGCATTGTTGGTCAACCTCGGGGTTTAGCAAGAAATCATGTTTCTTCAGCGGGTTGGTTAGAGATGTTCCTCTGTCTTTGATGAGAGTGTGCAGACAAATTCCGCTTTTAAAACCCAACAGCCATCGTGTACAGTCAAAAGAACAAGAATTTCATGACAAATTATGCATTTAAATTGAAAAGCGGCCGGTTTTGTAGATGAACATTTAGTGAGCTGGAGTAGTTGGGATAGTGTTCAGTGTAATTCCCCGTGTTCCAGGAAGTAGAGCGGTTTTCTGCTGGTAACAATAACAATGCTTGCAAGAATGCGCTTATGATCTTGATATCAAAGCAGTGTGCTCACTTACTAGAAACAATAAAACCAAGGTGTCTTCCACTGGACTGATTAGGTCAAGAGGAGTTTCCAACATGCAGGGGATTTTATTCCATTCGTGATTACTCTCCAAATACTTTTAATGAACCCCAGTCATGTGAAAAGCTAGAAAAAAACCAAGAAAAAAAAACGCGTCTGTCTACGTGCAGACCTGAGGCCTTACAAACTTAAGACACAATTAGCATTGGGAAATCACTATAAATGGTAAATGGACTGTAGTTGTACAGCACTTTTCTAGTCTTCTGACCACTCAAAGCGCTTTAACACTACATGATATCATTCACCCATTCACACCCTGATGACAGGAGAACAGTGACACCTGCACATCAGTAACTAACATTCACACACTGTAGTCGCAGCTACAGGAGCAATGTTGGGTTAAGTGTCTTGCCCGAGGACACATCAACATGCGCGTTAGCAGAGCCTGGGATCGAACAGACAACCCTCTGATTAGAGGACGACCGTGCTGCCCACTCACCCACAGTCGCTCATAAGTACTAAATAACATCAATGGACAAAAGACACATTTGGCAATAAAAGGGAGATGTAAAGGCAGGTTTCTCATTTAACAGACTTCCCGTACTAAATACTGAGGCAACAAAATGCAGTTTAACAAGTATGAAGTTGCATCAACTTGCATACACACCCAGGTAGTTTTAAGAATGTGCTAATTTGTTCCGACAACTGGGAGCTCTTTGTTGGACAGGTTTATCTTCCTGCGGGACATTGAAACGTTTACCAAAGCTATTTCAGTTCTACAATGTCTCGCTGACAGTTTGAGGAACAAAAGGTTGCATCTCTCCTGTCTACTTCTTTCTTTCACACAAAGACCAAGTGAGGTCAGAGAGGAATAAGCTTGTCCGAGGACATGATGGATCGCCGGTCCATTTTTCCGTCTTGGTACACGTGGTATTCGGGTGCTGTGTAGTAAAAAGAACAAGAACCATCATTTTCTTTTCCTTTGCCCTTTTTTGATCTGAATGAGAAGTTTTGGAAAATGACCAGCAGAGTTCAGCAAACTATAGGTAGATAGTTAAAAGTCATGTAGTGTCAATGTGGGTTTAACTGTTGATTACATATTGAACAATTCATTCATAAGCGTTTCAATATCCCTATGAATTGTACCCTTTCACAGTAGTAGGCCTACTACTTATCTTTAACAGTAAATAAAGATTTGAATTTTGTCAGCAAAAGTAAATTATTTAATCTCTCTGTTTTACGTTTTAAAGACAAATTCTATTTGTATTATTTAAACAACACCCGAAACCGAGTCCCTCCCTGAAGTCGAGTCCCTCCCTGTACTGTTGTTTCTCCCTGAACTGGAATTTCTTCCAAAACAGGAGTCCCTCCCTTTATCAATTACCATTAGAAATAGCACATTATGTTTACGACAACTAACACAAAAAAGGGCAAACGCTCGCGCCGCCCCATGTTCTGTCTTCAAGTGATAGTACGGTTTATAACCCATGCAGTTATATGGTTGATGCCTCCACCAAAATGTGTCGATTAACTCCATCCCAGTTGTAAGAGTGAGTGGATTTGTACACATTTCTTGAAACTCTTCTATCAAAGTGAACATTGCGGATGCATATTTCCTTGCATTCTCAGTATTATGAAGAGAAAAACCTCTCCATTTATCTCGACTCCTATATAATCCTGAGCCTCTGGAGCGTTTACAGTGACTGTCACGTCATCCTTTTCCATATCAACAGCATCCTCTTTATCGCCTAAAATGTCCTTTTTATGTTAAACCGTTGGAATAAATGCTAAATATTTAACTGAAAAGTAATAATGCGTGTTTGATACCCTTTTTTCATACTGGGATGTTTACTGAAACTGACCAAAAATAAATAAACCCACCAGCCGCCACTGGAGACTGGTATGACAAACCTGTTCTAAGGAAACGGGGTTAACTAAAATCATAGATATTAAACCACAACCGTTCTGGGCCACTGCCACTTTCACACATGTGCAACGATGGAAAAACAAATTGCTGTTTGCTGCACCTTTCATTTCTACTTAATAAATTATAGGCCGCATACCTGCTCACCAGGAACTACAGTTCTACGTGGTTGGAGGCCATACGATAGCTAACATTATTACCTCAATTACCTCAAACTGGTTTTTGTCACTGAATGAAATTCTCAGGCCCTGAGAAAACAAGAGACATCTTCCGTTTACTTTTAAAATCAAGACACGTGATTATTAGGAACAGATGCGAGCGAACGATAATCTCATCCTTTTGAGGTAAGACTGAACGAGACGCGTGGACTTTACGTAGCAAAATGTATCAGACGATCACTCATCTCTACCGAGACTATGGGGCTCACTGTGAAAAATGGGTAGAACTATAAAGTTGATTTGATATGTGATCAACATCATGCTGTGATCTCTCATCTATGCAAATCACCGTCCGATTGACACATAAAAACACTTTAGTCGGGCTGTGACCATTTGAGGCCGTGCCTCACTCTGCCAGCAGCATAACCATTAGACGGGAGAGACGGCTTTGTTAGTCTCAGATCCTCGTGTGGACGACCAACGTTTAGCCTGAGGGTGGCACCAGAGAAGCAGCCAAGCCTTAATATACACAACACATTAATAAACCCAATGACGTTGTGTCCTGCAAAGCCGGGAACGCCTAAAAGGAACCCGACTATGTTCACCCCATGGTCGCGTGAGAAAAAATGCAAATACCGCAACACGTCATGTTATCTTAACATCAGAAAATGTGATTCAGATTCTGGAGTCTAGATGGTGATTTTACTGGTTGCTCCCCGGTTGTGCCTCACTAGATAATATGTGATGAGAACGCAGCCACAAATATAACGGGCCTACATCTGAAATCAAACAAGTCTTTGGAATAAACATCGTCGGGTTTTAGCACCTCGTTTTAAGGAAGTGAATATGAAACTAGACTAATGTTAGCTTAGTGAGATATAGAGAGAAAAGAAACGGTTCCACTGTGCTGAAAATGAATCACATCCCACTATAACCCCCCCACGCCCCACCCAACCCCTCTATTCAAATCCCCTTTGTGGTGGGTTCTGTCAAATATAAGCTTCAGCACGCTCACAGTTCCCTGTACAGAACAGCTACAAGCCAGAACATAACTGAGGATGGCCTTGTTCAAGATTGCCGGTCTTCTCTTCGTTTGTGGTGAGCCTGTAATCAACTGAACTAGGATGATGAATTAGGCAGTGATTGGTAAAAAGTGACGAGACATTATGATGAAGATTAACATTGATGGGTATTTTCAGCTCTGACTTCGGCGTTCAACATCGAGGCTTTGCAGAATGTTCCCGCCGCCCCACAAGCAGTAAGTATATTTTGATTTATTGGAAAATGTCGCATTCAAAACACGGATAACAAAATACACATATTTTATGCATCTTCAAATCATAATGTGTCTATACTTCATCCTTCCGATTAACAACGCACTGAGATACGACCTACCGAACAGCCAGGGCCCGTTCATTTCCAGGGATAGTTCATGAAATAATTTGGCATATTTAGAGCTAATAGTGTGTGATGCAATGCATTTAACACACTGTGACACAGGGGTGGGGAACCTGTTCAGTACTTCTTGATAAATAAAAGTACAATTACATTGTTAAGCTACTTCATTATAGTAAAAGCACTTTGACTTCATTCAAAGTCCTGAGCGAAATTACCAAGGTACGATAATCCAAATTCAAAATATCAATGTAAAAGTTTATGTTCTAAAAAGATAAATAAATGCCATATGCCATAAGTTGACCAAGTCTAACCACCAGACAAAGAACTGACATTTGCATTTCGTCAAAATCAGGAAGTTACTTTAAGCTTGCAGTTTCACTCCTCGAATATTTAAAGTACTTGAGTACTTTCTCACGTCAAAAAATAAATAAATTAATAATATTTGCAGCCACACGTGAGTTTGTTCATTATTTACAATCAAGGCAGGGAGCACACACACACACACACACACACAAATGTCATGCATGCAGCAACCACACAGACTGTTGAGTGATTAAATCATTTAAAATGTTAATCAATTTTCATTACGCGGCTTCTGCTTTATCATCAGACTGGGGACGTCTGCCAGGACTGCACACAAATATTTGAACTCCTTGCCGACATGGTTTCCAATGCAGACCTCCAGGTGAGTACAATAGTGGACTAAGCAGCAAGCACACTCCAGAGAACCAAGATCAGCTCGCTGATATTATCATTGATTCTGTGCCAGTTTCATAAGTCAATATTCAAATACACACACAGTGCAATCTAAAGTTCTTGATAAGATTTGTGGCTGATTAAATAAGAAACACCTTAAACTCCACCCGTTCTTTTCTTAGCTGAATTTTATTCTTCACATTCGGAGATTCAAATAACTCATTTTCAGCGGTGCATTCGGTGAAATTCAACCACATAAACTAAGGTCCTCTTTTCTTTTTCTTTAGAGCCACTTCCCTTTTTTTCTAAGCCTTAAAAAAATTGAAGTGAAATTGCTATGGCAGTTTTAGTTTCTCACCTGACCTCAAAGATCCTCTTTTCCATGAGCCGCGGGTCTATGGGGAGCGCAGAGACAACTTTCGATGATTTGTATCAAACATTTTAATCACAAATCATTATAGAAAGACATTTCACCACTCGCCTTATCGTCTAATTCACTGAACAGTCGGTTGCGATTGCACAGCAGTGATCAGAAATACAGTTCTCTGAAAAAGAAGCTTCAGTTCTGTGAATATCCTGTAAATGAGAATGGTGCATCGTACCACGACACGGATTAAAATAAGAGTGGCTTTAATCACATGGACAAATACATAAAATAAACCAATAAATAGCTCATTCCATCTCCACTCTAAATCATGGGATCTAAGACTTTGGCCCAATATCTGAAACTTAAGGAGAATTCTCTTTATTTAAAAAAAAAAAAAGTTATCAGTATTTGCACTGAAATAGTTGCAGGCTTCCGAAAATCAAAAAACATGTTGAGATGTATCAATAACATAACATATTACAGCTTTGTCCTGAGGTGTGCAGGACACACAACACCTAACCTGCCGCTTCTTCTCAGAAAAAAATGATGGATGGCCTTGATCATCTGTGCAAGCTCCTGCCCGGACCGGCGACTAAAGCGTGCCAAGAAGAAGTGGAGAAGATGCTCCCCTTGGCCCTCAGCTTCATTGCTGGCATCGTAGTAAGTTGCGGGAATAAAAAATGACAAAAGAAAAATGTTAGTGAGCCCTGTAATCACACTTCTCCTCTTTCAGAAACCAGCGGAGGTCTGCAGAATCATCGGACTATGTGGCTCCCCAGACAAGCAGGAGATGCTGCTCAGCTATTTTGTCAGAGAGGCCCTACAGGTTTCTGGGAGAAGTGAAAATGTCGCTGAAGTACGAGTTTGACGATCACATTTAAAAATAATGTGTGAGGGTTTGTGTGTGTGTGTGTTGTGTTTTTAATCTGTGTGCGGTTTGTGTCGATCAGATGCAGCCCACAGCACAGTGCTCCTTCTGTGTTCTTGTGATCAAGACTTTGGAGGACCTGCTCCCTAAGGAAAGGACTGAGGTGAGTGACGCTCTTCGGACGAAGGAACGGACACGCACTGACACGCCTCCAGGCAACACTGACAAACTTACACAACGCACCTTTCTTTCTCTCTGTCACTCTTTGCAGGACGCCTTGATCTCGCTCCTGGAGGAGATTTGTCACATCTTGCCCGCCTCCTACCGAGATCAGTGCCAGACCGTGATCGGCAAATTCAGCAAGCCGGTGCTGGATGCAATCCTGAGCTACGCCACCCCAGAGGCCGTCTGCACTCTGATGGGCCTGTGCAACGGGAAGGGGGCTCCTCGCGTAGGTCGGTCAGCCTTCCGCTTCTTCTTCTTCTTCTTCCAAGAATTTACTTTATCCTGCCTCCTGTTGAGAAAGCGATGAAAGATGTTTAAGTAACAGTGAGCTGGCAGGGCAACTGGTACATCCGCATTCAACGGGCCATTGTAAGGGTGACACGCGGCTGACTATTCACAATGGCCCGTCAGAAGGCCTATTTCCATTTACAGTAACAAAACTGAGCTGGTTTGTTGGCAGAAGGAGCAGATGATGACTTGATAATGAAGGATTATTCATGCATAAAAAAAAATTAAAAAAAGAACTCACCTGATGCTTTTTGCGTCCGCAGACCCCTGCACTTCGGCCACCTACAGGTGCAGAGACATGAACACCGCCCTCAAATGTGGAGTACGTAAAACACCATCAGGCAGTAAACTTGGGTAACTTCTGAACGCTTAGTAGTGACTCTATTTTCACTTTTCTATTTTATGCAGACTCTGTTTTACTGTCAGAAGTTTGCCTGGAAGCCTCTCAACGCACTTTAAGGTGTTAGGTAGGTGGAATTTTGTGTCATTTTTTTGAAAGATTACATCAACGTTGTTCAAGCTAGAACACACAACGGCCCATAAAACGTCTCCAAATCTTTCCATTTCAGGTCGGGCCTAAAAATGAGGAAAGCTCTTTGTCCCCATGGCCGACCCCGATGTTTCAACATCTATCTGCAAATAGTGCTTACACTGCTCGACACTTGCGGCATTTGCTCTGATATCTTACTGCATTTTTTGGACTTATATACAGTCTGCATTGAGTGAATAGAACCTGGACTTCGCCTGATAAAATATCATTACAAAAGGATTGTTTGAACTTTGAAAGGAATGTGGATCAGATATGAAAGCTCCGCAATTTGGTTCAGAAAGTTGAATTATATGTATGAAAGAAAAGAATAATTCCCAAATATTCTGTATATTTGATGAGAAGTTTTTTTACTCCTTTGTACTAAGCTAAATAGTCACAACGCTTTATCCACCGTTAGTCAGATAATTCTGGCTGACTAGTTGAATAAATATTACTATTCTTCGCTTCTGCCAATAAAAATAAAATACACATTTCTATTTTTTGTTTCGATCTACAACTTCATCAACTGTCGACCAGAACCAGAACAAACAAATACAATATAAAAGATAAATCCAACTAATTATTAAGGCTCTCAAGGGTAACTTATGATCCACGTACAAATAAATAGCCAATGAGCACAGAGAAGAGTGCAGTTTATTTTAAAAGGGTTTGAGAGAGAAGCACAACAACAAATCAAGGTTCTCAGTAGGAGTCATTGAAGAGGGGAGACTCACACGCTGGGGGAGGACTCGACAGGTACGGAGCTACATATTTGGGGGAGGGAAATAGGGCATTGCAGAAAATGAGAAAAGGCACTTTTTCCACAATCAGCAGCCACACTAACTAAAGTACTGGTAATCATTGAGAAAAATAAAACATAAAAAAAGCTGCTTGACACTCCCACAGGAGACCATGTAAACAGGATGGTTTCTCTGTACAACACCAACCAATCATTTGGCTCCTTGTGGATGAGAAAAGATGATTCAAACATATTATTAAAAAATAATCTTTGGGAGGTCGAGTCATCTCAGAGATTACTTAAAATAATCCCAGTACCAGTATGATTCTAACAGATCCCATCAGAACCTTCCCGGCAGTACACTCGAGGTGAGTGTAGAGGAGACAAACTCGAGAGCGACATCAGGGTCATTGGAGTAGAAAAAAGGAAATCTTAGTTTCAGTGCTATATGAGAGGACACAGCGCCACCTAGCTACACAATGCAGACATTTACAGACTCACTAACTGCAAACACACAGCTCAGATAAATGCCAACCGTGAGGATTTGAAGATGAATACCAACGCAAGCCTACAGCTGGTTTAGGCTTATCTCTTCCGCTAAAGTGATTACATGTGTTTTCTTTAACTACTTTATTAAAAGAAAATGAATACATAAAGAAAGAAAAGCATCATCTGAAAGCCCAACATTAATTGTGTAACTTGTGTACATTAAACATCGAAACAGATGCCCCTGCATCTTTGGTTACTGTGAGCAAATGCTGCCGCGCTATTCCAGAGGACGGTTAACCGCAAACACTATTCTATTCTATTAGGTCTGTGAATCCTTTCACATGGTACCACGTCCTCATGTGCGCTAAAGTATAACTCACACGGTGTGCAGGTGAGACCGAAGGTGTCAGGACAGCCTTTTTATTAATCCCAATGTCCTTGCTGGTAAGACCCGGTCTGCCCAGCATTCTAGCTTGTAGCATTGGCCCGGCGGGGTACTGCTAACCGGATTCTTTCGGCTCTTGTGCCCTGACCAATTGGTTATACCCACCCGAGCTTTACTCGACCTTAACTGACCGTCTCTGCTGTGAAGCTGTTTTATGCAAACATGCGCGGCCGAGAGATACAAAACCTTGTGGCACGGGTCACTCGGGTGTCCTTCCTTGCTGGTCAAACGGTTAGGTCCCACAATGAGTCTGACCCCATGTGTTGAATTAAAGGAGGAGGTCACCAGATGATGGGAGGCCCTGTGCTGAGGCCGCTGAGCTGAGTTTCTCTGTAGCGTCACCCAGATTCAGCCTCGAGTAGGGAGGGAAGTGATGGGAAGGGAGTATTGCATTGTGCCTTAACATTTGAACCGACAAAATAAATACAAAAATGGAGTGATTTCATCGTGCAGCCCAACATAACCACGGGGTCAATAGCAGCTTCTGACTTCTCTGTAAAACGTCAGAAAAAAATGGCCTGAAGGGAGAGCACAAACAAGTGTATGCAGGTTTTGGAGAAATGGTCTCCATCCAGTGTTTCGCCGTCTTTGTTCCATCTAAATAAAACCGAGGGTAAAAGGGGAACGGAGGAGACATTTTTGGAATGCTACAGTGCCACCAACTCAAGAAAGTTAGGTGAAATAACACGTTGCAATTAAAAAGGAAAAAGCAACATGGGATTCCAACTACTGATCACCTATCAAACCAAACTTCAGCCTGAATTAAAAAAAGCTGAAGAATAGCATTCAGTCGGCTTAATACCCATAGGATTGCTTTGAGAATCTGTTATAATTAGGTATTAAATATATACTGCAAATTGATTCTGCAGAAACCAATCCACTCATAACTAGTGTCACAAAGATAAATAAAAATTGGCAGCACTGCTCAGCACGCACAAGTTTTCCAACTTATCTGCAGCGGAAATGCTTTCGTTATCTAATAAATGAGTGCCTGACTAACGTGTTGTGAAGGGGCACGGTGTTCTGCAGTAGAGGCTGTGGTGAGGTGGCTGTGTGAGCAGGTAGAGGAGAAAGGAAGGAAGTAGACAGACAGATGTATCTGTTGTACACCGGAGCCCTGCTCAAAGATAGGAGCGCTTCAATATTTCAAAATCTTGGGCACCTCCCATGAAAAGAAGTCACGGCCAAAGTGACCATAGGCGGCTGTGCGCTGGTAGATTGGCCTCTTCAGGTCAAGATCACTGAAACAGAAATAAATGAATAAGATATACACCCCTGAAGCATATCTTATCCTAACTAGATGTTTGTTAGTTAAAATGAGACACCACAGGATACCTCACTATGACTCCCGGACGAAGGTCAAAGTTCTTCTTCACAATTTCCAGCAGCTCCTTCTCACTCCTCTCGGAGGTCCCAAAGTGGAAGATGGAGATGGAGAGTGGATGGGCAATGCCAATAGCATAGGATACCTATAGTATACAAATGTATGGTAGGCTTTAAACAGTAGCCCAAAGTCAAGTCTTTGATAGTGTAATACGTGGACTAGGGCCCAGTTATTTCATAGCGCGAGTCATCGTGCACTCACCTGGACCAACACACGCCTGCAGAGCCCAGCTTTCACCAGAGATTTGGCCACCCAGCGCGCAGCGTAGGCAGCAGAGCGATCGACTTTCGTGTAGTCCTTCCCGGAAAAGGCTCCGCCTCCGTGGGCACCCCAGCCACCGTAAGTATCGACAATGATCTTACGCCCAGTCAGACCAGCATCCCCCTGCGATAAGAAACACAGGACTTTATATGTACACTTACAATTATTTGGACCAAAGCATTAAAGCAAAATAATGGGAGAGCATTTTTAATTGTTTGGGACAACTCGTGGAAGCTAAAAATTGACAGATTTCAGTCATCTTGGTGTGACTTCGCGGGTGAATTATAGATCCTCACCTGCGGTCCTCCAATGACAAAGCGTCCACTGGGCTGCAGGTGGTATACGGTTTCATGGTCAAGGTAACAGCTGGGAACCACCGCTTTCACCACCAGCTCCTTGAGACATTTGCGCATCTCATCCAAACATATCGCCTCATCGTGCTGCACCGAGACCACAACGGTGTGGACACGCAACGGCACCATGGCTCCTTGATCCTGTCGGTACTGAATGGTCACCTGAGAGGAGAAACAAATGATGCAGACATTTACTTCCAACGGGTAGCCATAGAACACATTGTAATGTCTAGGAGGTTTAAAATCCCCCCGAAAAGCCTTGGAGTTGCAACATAATTGATGCAAGCAGGAATTTCCTCTTTCATCAAGTTGCAAATGGAATAGCTCTGGCTTTTGGACTTAAAAGTCAGACAAAATAAGATTAACTGAACTAAAAAAAAAACTAAAAAACAGCTCATGTACAGTAGTAGTAATAAGTCTGAGCACAACATCTTTGAAAAATGTAATTTGGTACAAAAAACATGTCCTACCTGAGTCTTTGAATCGGGTCGGAGCCACGGCAGTCTTCCATTTCGGCGCAATTCCGCCATCTTGGCATTGAGCTTGTGAGCCAGGACAATAGTGAGGGGCATACACTCCTCAGTCTCATCTGTGGCATATCCAAACATCAGACCCTGTAAGAGGTGCAGCCACAAATAACGAGCACGAAAAGAGGTCAAAATAACGCTGAGAACTTCGTTACCGCAACATTTCTGGCTACAGTTAGCCAGCTGTGAATAAAACATAAATTTATGAACACCCCGACCTGGTCACCGGCTCCCACATCCTCCGCTTTTCGATCCAGGTGAACACCTTGAGCAATGTCGGGCGACTGCTGCTCCAAAGCCACCAGCACATTGCAGGTCTTATAGTCAAAGCCTGGAAAACAAGATGACTGAATCTCATTAACAAGATATGCAAGCGAATCCTCACAAAGCCCCACTGCATGAATCCCAAAGTGAACTATACTAACAGCTTTGAAGTTGTATCACTGTACCTTTGGATGAGTCATCATAGCCGATGTCTTTGATCGTGTCCCTCACAATCTTCTGGTAGTCAACGTGGGCCCTGGAGGTGATCTCTCCTGCTAGCAGGATCATCCCCGTCTTAGCAACAGTCTCTGAGACCCAACGTCATTCAGTGTGAAGGATAAGGGTAAGACAAAGTACAATAGGTCGTTAAGAACACAGAGGTGAAAGGGAATTAAGGACACACCAAATACCAAAGTTCCTGCTTATCCATTTTCTTTCATTTAATCAACAGACTAATTGATGCAGTTCCATCACTTCCATGATGTCCGGCATTAAATAACTCGCCTGCAGTGGATGAGGCGAAGACATGACTCAGACCTACCATTTTCCTACCGGTCCCTCCCCTGCACATCCCCTCATAGTCATTATGTAAATACCCGTGGTTACCTGTGCATTTCAACAAAATGTATATTCTTCTATATTTTACTGAATATAGAATTGTAAATTAACACGTTTTATTTCCTGCACTGTGTTGATTAGTGTTATTGTCCAATGTTACGCACCACCCGCCATGTCAAATTCCTTGTATGTCTAACGGGTTTAACAGGTTGTCGTTGTCGTACCTAAAACCCTTTCCGACATTCATCAGCTCTATCACTGGTGGATTCCGGTGTGCACATCATAGTCCTTTCAAAATGTTCCTCTATAAAACTAGAGATCACATCACAATCTGCAAAGGGAAATTTTAGTTTCTAATTTAGTCCCTTGAGTTTGCTTTACAATTCGGTTGCAATACCGCACAGGTAATACATCACATAAGATGCATCAGGAAAGATTTCTCAAAAACAAAAGATGGAATATTTGATCTGATTGTGTGGACAACCAAGTTTCAACATTGAATACTTAATAGACGTCAGCCTGCTTTGCTTTTTAAAGACTTACCACATGCTACTTTGGCATCAGGGTCTTGTCTGAGGTGTGCGTCCAACACGGCATCACTGATTTGGTCACAGATCTTATCTGTGGAAAAACGCACGAGAATATTTCACAATCTAACACTCATCTAAGACGTGGTAATGACTCAAGTTTTGTTCATTGCTAAAAACGCATACATTGTAGAAAGCTTATGTTTAATTTCATACGTATTTAAATATGGAGAACCGATTATGTTAGTTTACAACACATAAAACAAAAATATTTAGAATAGGTCAACACCCAGGAGAGATGAATGTATTCATTAAAAGAACATTTTAAGGAATTTCTAATGAATCAAAACACATGTGTTTATTTAATAATATGTTAAGAATGTTCTCAAACATCCAGACAAACTAGAAGACTGGATGTACGATATTCATTCTAAATCGTTATGCTGATTTGACCCGCCGTATAAGCTGCACTAGTTTTAAGGGACAAATAGAATCATATAATTAGTAGAGATCTATCCAGGCCCTTTAATATTCCCACAACTACCAAGAATGTGTCAAACACACACACACACAGGCCCCTGCAGTACCTATATTTAGGACTACTGGTCAGTCTATTATCTGTTGCAATGGAGTTTCCCCCACTGCCCAAATATAGAGACAGAAAAATGCGGCCCTTTGTACAACAAGCTGCTGCGCTCACAACAGGTTATTGGGGACACTTTGCTGTAACCTAGCACACTAATACGACCATGAAATCACTACTCTGATTCTCAAGGTTGGTTTTCAATGCAAACCGTTTGAGAGAAAAGGATTTTGGAAGCTGAAAAGTGTTCTTGCATTTACATTACATTACATTACAGGTCATTTAGCAGACGCTTTTATCCAAAGCGACTTACATTACACTTTAAACCCATGGCTTTTCACATTTTGCCCAGGGAGCAATTAGTGGTTAGGTGTCTTGCTCAGGGACACTTCGCATTTAGACTACTTTCAATATCTGAAATAAGAGAACCAGGAACTACAGGCTCCAAATTTACCATAAAAAAACTCTCCCTTAAAGAGTGGACATTGTATGGAAGTGAGATGGATTGTCTTTATAGAGGGCAACTGTTTTTAGCTAAGGTGAAGTGTAGCTATGTAAACTGGCAAAGGTGCACTTTAAAAGTGATTGTTACCTTCTATGTCAAAATGTAGATAAGCTGACGAGTAACTGATTTTTAAGTGGACCAAATCATTTCATGAAATCATTTGCGGGCAGAGATGGGCAGTATTTCTATTTCACTTACTTATGAGTATTTTGTAATTTGTATTTGATAGAGCCGATGTAAAATGTAACGTAATTTGTAAGAAAATACTTTAGAGAGTGGTCATTTTGTATTTAAAATACTCAATCCACTAATCAAAATACATTGTCTTTAAATCTGCACGTTCAACGGATTTCTCGTCAAGGTAAATATTTTTTCTGGCTGTGACAGACGTCGATTAGCTTGATGTAGAATTTATGTGTGGGTCTACAGGCTACAAAGCCCATTGTACATGGTGATGGTTAGAATATCAGCTAGGGGCCGATGCTAACTATGTGCCCTACCATGCTACCGGCAAAGGTACAGTCAAGGAGAAGTAACTAGTAAGTAACTAGGCTACTCACTTGTTAACGTATCTGTTAACTTTCTTCTGATTTACTATTTACCTTTCATATTTAGTCATTTTTCAGTGCAGAACTTGACCTGCAGTAATTTATTCATGCCCTTTACCTGTGTACAAATTATTTTAATTATATATTTTGATTTTATAGTATGCATAGGCCTAATGTGTGATGCTATTCATATGTGATAATATCTTCTTGTTGATTCAAACCCAAATTGTATGGGCTGTTAATAAAAACTAAATAATGTATTGTCACCAGAGCTTTGTGCAGCTTTGAGGGGTATTTTGTTTTTGCCATCTGTTTACGGCACATGTTTTATTCTGTTGGCAGAAACCACGGGGCACGATAATACAGAGGACATTAAAGTGTTAAAGCGTCTTTGAGACATTTAGAAAAGCGCTATATACGTCACGTCACATGCCAGCTAGCTACACTACCTGACTCAGGGATAAAATTTAAAAATAAAATTACAAGAAGCACTGGCCGTGTTTAAAGAGTCAAACCTAAAACAAGAGACACGAACAGCCGCTCGCACGTTGTGTATTGACAGAGGACAGCGGCGTGGTGCCAACTTAGACGTGAGGACACAACACAACAGCATGTTAGCTTGAACTGTTAGCAGCAGTGTTGTTAGCATGCTAAAAACACTGCTACGTAACGTTACTTCGGCTCGACAACTTTTAACATTTAACTTAGAATATCTCAGCCAGTGAACAGCGTGTTTATTTGTTTTTAAGAGCGTGGTCCGTGTGAAATACGTGTAGCTACGCCACTTTTACACCACGTGGACCCTCTTCATCACAGGAGAGGAGTCAGAGGGGATGAGCAGGGTATTTACTGGACAGCTGACACGCAGCGTGACCTTGTTTCGGGGGCTAGCAGGCTGCTATTGGGCTATTTATTACTAGACAGCGAGAGCTACCTCACAGCCGTGCGGTTATACAAGTAAAAACCTACCCGGGTGACCCTCTCCGACTGACTCGGAAGTGAAGAGGAAGCAGTCTTCGTCGATGAGCGAGTTGTTATGGAAACCGTTCTGATGTCCGTTCATTTTGGCCAATAAACACACTGTTATCTAACAAGCTAGCCGTTCAGATACGACGGACGAGAAGGGGTTTTTACAGCCTTCGCCTGGGTCTCCTGCTCCGGTACACAGCGCGGATGGGTGGCTTGGGGTTTTGACTCTCCCGGTGAATCAGAGTGGGTTGGACAGCTGTGTTTCTGAGACTGGACAACTTCTCCAGACCCTTCGAGGCGTTTCTCCGCCGCCAATGTTGTTGCTGAGCACAGACCACGTGGGGTAAATGGGCGTGGTCTAATTTTGAACTCCACAGGGGCTAAATTATGATAAATGATACTTGCAAACCGGTTGTCAGCGTATTAATAACTCGCCTGCTACATTGGTCTTTATTCCAGCACCCTCTGCACTCTGCGCTCCATTGTACATACGCATGTTATCCTACTTCAATGACATTACATATGTAAGAAACATATGCTGTAAATTAGTCTTGTTTTAGCTACACATTGAAATCTGTTTTTTTAAATTTGTTTTATTCGCACACTCACACAAACACATGACTGTTATCTTTTGTGAGGCAAAACTAACACATTAGCCTTAAGATCCACTCACTGATCTCTAGCTGCTAAGAACAAGAGCATCGAACAGGTGTATGTTTCAGATCGACTGAGGTGAAATGCTCTGCTTCAGTTCTTTGATACATTAGGCTTATTTCAGGAATACAGACCAAGAACTACAGAGTTAGAAGTTTAAACCATCATCTGATGCTAAATGCATTTGTTTTAACACATTAGGCCTACACAAAGGCCTACACAAACCCACACACACACACACACACACACACACCCTCGCTGATGTAAATATGACACTTTCTGGTCCAGAGTCCTTATATTAATATGAGACTTTCTACATGGAACCACAATGCTGTCATCAATCACTGGTCACATCTGTCACAAGTTTACTCTGACTTTGGTTTCACATTCACAATAGGTTTGTTTACATATGATATAGCTTATGAGTCTATAAAAGCACTTGACGTTGGTAGTCTGGACGTGTCTTTGACTCCAAGGTTCACATGGCGTGTGCCATGATGGTCGATTCAGAGATGGAACTGCGTGGCTACGATGTGGAATGTTTACAAACTACACCACGGAATGTCCTGCTTCTACGAGCACGGTGACGTCGTGGGATCCCACCCTTGATGCGTAGATATTGCCGCTGTTCTCCTTGTACCCCCCCCCCCCCCCCCCTGTATGCTATTGTCGTTTATACGCTATGCAGTGTCCGTTTCCCCTGTCTTGCCTATCAGTTTGGCCCCTGTGGGGCTAATCTGAGCTGGTCTATGTTCACCTAAAATGGCAGCGACGAGGGCCTCCGGTGCGGTCACTCCGCCCCCCGGGGACCCGGGGCTGCGGGGACTGAGCGGGCTGATGGCGGGGGACAGCCCGGTGTCGGGCGAGACCAGTCGCTCCTTCCTGGCGGCAGGGCAAGGCGAGCGGCTGCGAGTCTGGCTTTCTTTGGAGCGAGGGCAGAGGCTGAGGTTCTGCAGGGAAGGGAGGGGGTTGTTGGAAATGGCAGAAACAGCCGGGCTGCGGCTGCGGCGATGGCGATGGTTGTGTTTTCCGATTTTTGGGCTCGGGCTGCGGGAGTTTGGAGCAAGCAGAACCAGAGTGCTGTCGTCTTCTGAGCTGGCGTCGGAGCTGTTGGAACGGTGCGCGGTGGGGCTGCGGGCCGGAAGGTTGATCTGTTTAGGTTTGGCGATATCAAGAGAAGATGAGGGGCTGTTAGCGACGCCGCTGGCAGTTCTTTTCTTTCAAACTGGTTTTCCCAGTTTGGTGTGGCAGAACTTGAAAAGCATGCACAAAGCCCTGACATACACCCCATGAAAGCATTTGTATGATCTGACATTACTTGCTTAAGAATTGGACTAAATGCGTTGAGGCCGGGTGTCTTATAGACAACCCTAGATTTTCTGAAACATACGAGCACTCTTATGTAAAGGTCAACCTTTACCTGAATCGGCGTCGACAGTCCAACAATGCTGTTCATATTATTACTGTAGTAACCCAGCATGTATTCACAGTCATCTCTTGGCAAATCCTCCTCCGAAAATGTCACCTGGGGAAGAAATGAAAGGTAAGAAATGAACCCTGAATTCAGCTAAATGTGGGGAAATGTGTGTCTTACACACCTGTGTTGCATGTTCCCCCTTGGCCCATATGTACGCCTGGTAATCTTTGTGATGTCTGAATCCAACCTGTGCAGAAGTAACAAATGGACATCATTTTTGACACTATTACATCTTCTTGAGCTTTTGAGCAAAAACAATCGGATAATTACCTTGTATATTGCTACCCAGTCCCATGAGCTGCGCTGATAAGTCAACGCAACAGTGAACCTGACTGTGGCGTCGGAGATCTTACACCATTCCTTGTTTACCTGCAGCTCCACCAGAGGCATATCCACCCTGAATGGGAACTAGAAAAAAAGATAACAAAGCAGTTAAAAAAAGAAATGTCGTTCAAAAAATGTCTTATATTTTCAAAAAGATATTGTCTCACGTGCAGTGAGAACACGGCAGAAACCGGCTTGTGGTCGCTGATGGTGAAGCCCATGTGACTTCGGTACACATGCTGTGTCACTTTGGTTGACCCACCCAACCACGAGGTCAGACCCCTCTGCAGCGCTGCATTGTGGGTAGGAACGGGGGAGCCGGTACGACGAGGGCGCCAGAGGATGCGGTCTGTCCAGGCTGGTTTCCTCTTCTTTGCACTAGCAGAAGAGAAGCAAATCGTAACCGAGTGTCATCGTGGGCAGCAACAGTCAAACAGAAAAAATGAAAAATATGATGGGAGAAGTTTATGATGGGGGCGACTGGACCAACCTAGTGTCGTAAGTATGAGTGCCCACATCAAACTTATAGGTGGGTGGGAATTTCAGTGGTCCCTCAATGAAGCCCTCAAGAATGGACTCTGTGTTTTTTGCCATGTTGAGCTGTGAAGTAGACAAATGATTGGAAAGGAGCGGCAGGTCACACATCTGGATGATTCATTCAAACAGACTCAAGCGGATGTTTGTTTACTTTGTGCCACAGCTTCCTCTGCCAGAGGACGCACAGGCGACGTAAAGCCTGCGAGAGAGTCATGGGGGCGAACCATTTAAACTGCCTCACCTGATCTCGCTCCAACAGCAGGGGCAGTTTATTGCTGTCGATGGCACATTTCACCACATGGATGTCGTAGTCTTCGATGCGGAAATTTAAATCCCCGAACCAAAAAACGACACTGGGAACAGAGAAGGAACCAGAAACACACATTTAAAGTGGAAAAAAGAAAGAGGATATTTTTTTCTTCTAAGAGGCAACTGTGAAGGGACTTCTAAATAATCTATTTTATTTGTTGCTAAAAACGGAAACATTAATCAAATAAAATGTGTGAATTGAAACTTCCCTACACATAAAAGATAATTTATGGACATTTACAAGCTAGCTGAACATTTACAAGTTAGCTGTGTAATATGGCTCTGTTATATTTATTCATCACTGGTGAGCAGCAGCTGGAATTCATAGCTCAGGTCCAGTTCAAATCATTTAGGTGCAATTAAAAACCAAAAGACGGAGTACCCACTCGTGGTCCAGCACTCCAGTGGCAGTGCCCCCTTCAAACTGCTGCTGCTGCAAGATGCTTTCAAAGTCCTCCATCCGCTGTTCCAGGTTCCTCATGTGAGCGGGCAGGTGACAGTTGAGAAAGCACACTGGGTGGCCAAACACTGTCATCCTGGCACTGACGCCGCCTTTGTTCCCCTTAGAATGAGGGAGAAGAAAAGGGGGTTAAAGCGAGGACCTCTGCTCTTATATTCTAAAAAGCCCTGTGAGTGGCCGAAGACCATAGAAAAGGCGCTGTATAAAGGCAGGGCCAGTAGCATGAATAATGAGATAATTCTAAAAATGAACGCGTTGAGCCTGCATGTATCAAACGTTTGTGTGTTCAGGGACAAAGTCAGGATCCTTTTTTCTGACCGTGACACAGATCCATAAAGCCAGACGGCCTGCTGCTGCACTGACCTCAAAGAGAAGGAGACTGCACCAGCAGCAGCTCGGGGTGATGCTGACATCAACACGCACAGGAAGGTCACACACTGACATATGCGACCACACACACACACACACACACACACACACACACACACACACAGCCTTTCATCACGCCATCCCCCTAAATTCCACTGCCACAAACCCGCCACAAATGAAGTAACGCGACAGATCTCAGAGTTAAGAGCAGTGCTCTTCCATGCATCCCGCATACCCAATATCCCCCGAGTCCCGTGCGCGTGCTCTCGGTCTGCACACCTCTGAGGAATGGAAGATGGCAGAATTTAGAGAAAACCAGGAGCAGCACTCCCTGCATACGCTGGGACGCCACCTGCAGGGACGGGGCGGATGAAAAATACAGCAAACGTTGTGATTTTGTGAAGAACAAGAGAAGCGTATATGAGTAATAACACTACGACGAAGATGATGAGATTTAACTCCTTACTGACCAAAACATAACCGAAAGGACTCAGCCTGTCCATGCAAAGCTCACTCCACTGGTCTGAGAAAATGACGTCCTTCAGTCGCTTGTTTATCATGGAGTTGACTTCCTGGAGTCTGCGTGGTGCCAGAGAAGCAGAGAACCGTCACCAGCATGTGAAAAGTGAATCACGAATTAAAAAAGAGGACAGTGACGGGTAACAGGCGGAGGCGCGCGCAGATGACAGAGGGGGCTCTCGCTTACCCGATGACAAACATGTCAACACTCCCATCTGAAACATTTGGTCCGAACAGAGAAGTGATGTCATCGGGAGGCACAGCTGAGCCCACGTTCCACGTGACGATGTACACCCTGTGGGAGATTAGAAACAGCAGTAGTGCCACATGTTGGATCCTGGGGGTGAAAGGGGGCGTAATCTGTGCTGCAGTCGAGCTGTTATCAGCTGTGTGTGTGCTATAAGAGATGGAGCGAACGTTGTCCAAGAGCATAACATAGGATTTATCTTCATTTAAAATGCCTATAACATGGAAATCAATGTGAAGTCATTGGAAATTTGCTAAAGCTCCAAACTATCGCAAGTAAAGGTCACGTTTATTTGTTTTTTTGACAATGTTGTCATGTTATTACTGAACAAACTGCTTTAAAAATGACTAAGTTTCACCTTTTTCTTTTCAAAATGTCTCTTAGTCTGTTGCAAAATCTCCTTTCCACACAACATAGCTCATCATCGTGAGGCTTTTCAGCAGCCACAAATCCCAAAGGTCTTAAACGTTTCGACATGTTTGTTCTCCTCCATCTCCTTCTGCCCGCCAAACGTGTCTGTGTCCCTCTGTCAGGTTCACAAAGCTCTAAGTGAAGTTTGCGGCTTTGATTCCTACAGCCGCCACCGCAGGACGGCTCCTGCTGCTGTGCACAGAAACGTCAGGGAACATCGCTCCCGTTTCAGAATCCCTTTAAAGCCCGTCTGGCCATCCCTCAGGCGGGTAGAAACACATTTTAATCACGGCGACATTAATCGTCTCACCTGAAGTCGTCGTTGTCTGCGCCGGGCTTCTCGGACTGCACTGGGCCCTTGGTGGAGCTCCCCGGTGGGGGGCTCCTCTGAGGCTGAGGACTGAGGCTGGGATTGGGGAGGGGCAGGCCCGGGTTAGGGCTCAGGTAAGGCCGGCTGGTGTAAGACTGAGGGCTTCGGGGACTCTGTGGACTGCGGCGGCAGAGGGAGGAGTCTGTCAGGGAATGTGACAGGACGTTGGCACTCTGAGGTCCTGGGATACAAACTGGGATTAAGTCTATTTCCTTCGAGGGGTCCGCTGAGATTCTCGTCGACTTCGGAGCAGGTTTAGTTCCGAGAGCTGTCGGTCTTGGCCGGCTTATGCTTACCAGTGTTGCCGGGGTGGTTCCGGACTTTGGCTGCGTCAACAGCATTTGGTCCGTCACTTTTACGGGTGCAGCTGCAGCCTGCATGGTGCCCGATCCTAAATGTTTTTGGGGCTCCTCTAAGGGGCGGATGAGAGGAGGTTCCTGGACCACGAGCTGTGGAGGCGAAGTCGGACGGACTGTGAGTCCACGGCGGTCGGTGCCGATTGGTTTCTGCTGCATGCGATCCATCAACCTGCAAGAGGACACTTATTAAACGTTCATCTTCATTGTGTTTGAAAGAATCGACAATTTGACATACAAGCGAGACGAGGTTTTCCTTTACCGAGTGTGAGCCGAGAGAATGCATCACACACACACACGTTGAGCCCCTGTCCACATCATGCTGCCCCGGCGTCAGCGATGACGTTGTGCAGTGACGCAAGTATTCACACCTCTTTTAGAAGTAAAAGGCTGTCATCATTTTAATTATGCTGCTCAGAAGCGTAACTTATAATAATACATCATAGTTGATTAGATGTTGCGGCAGTTATTTAAAGCTGCCGTTGAACGGTGGGATAAGTGGAGTACACTCACTATCATTTCACCCCAGTGGGCCGAGGAACTAACTTTCTACCTCCACTCTGGAATGAAGCCTTGTTGCCGGGCAACAGCAATTACCCTGCTGAGCCTTTTGTGCAGGAGCAAAGGGGCGGAATCGCTGGTGAGCATCCAGAGATCAGGTTAAGGGGGCAACAGTTCCCACACAGCTGCACACCAAGAAGCACGTCGGACAACACCAGACAATGTTCTCACGAGGACCGAGGGTGAGGACGAGGGCCTCTCGTCCCACCATTTTGTTCATGTTTCTCTCCCACACAAAAATGATACACCTCGTTTGATCATTCATGAAAATGCAAATTAGGATGTGTTAGTAGATGTGCGACCACAGCAGCATCCCGAGGCCGAGCGTATCAGACCAGCAGCTGTGTGATGAGAATCACTTTCAAAGTGAGGAGGCAACTTTCAGAGCATCACAGTGCAAGTGCGCCCCCCGTTTAACAATCTATGTTATAGACGCACGACCAAAACAAAACAAAAAAAACATCGATTTCACGTGCAAATTCCACACGGACACTAAAACATCCTCGTGAAAACGCCCGTCTTACCATTCAGGCGCTTTTCTTTTTTTTTCCTGTTTTGAAATCAGGAGGCGGTTTCCAAGGTGAAGCGCGAAGGTGATCTCACGGTTTCCGAGCAGCGGTCCGCGCGTGGGCCTCCTCGCTCGACGCGGCGGATCGGCGCTCCCCGAAGGGCGAACCGCGACGTGCCGGTCGGCGGAGAGACCGGCCGGCCCCGCGGGACGGACGCCGGCGGGTCGGTGCGAGCCTCCGTCACGGTGCGGACCGCGCCGCGGTCGTGTTAACGTTAGACGCCGAGACACCGTCCGGCTGACTCTTCGCCGTTTGCGGCGGAACAGCTGTGCACTTTCCGGTCAGCATCTCGCGCGCACCTCCTGCACACCGGCAGGTCCAGCGCCCCACATTACGCGCTCTCTCTCTCTCTCTCTCTCTCTCTCTCTCTCTCTTTATCTCTCTATCACTCTCTCTTTATCTCTCTCTCTCTCTCTCTCTCTCTCTGTGTGTGTGTGAGCAGTAGAGGTAAAACCGAAATCAGCCGCCAAAGTACACCCGGTCAGACAGATTTGAGCATCTGCCGGTGAGTCGGTGACGCATAAATCCCGCATCAGTGCGTCACCGGTGAGGAGGAGGGGAGGGAAAGGGGGGGGGGGGGGGGGGGGGGGGGTGTGTGATCAGCACGCCTATATTTAAATGCCAGTCTGGCAAAGCTACCAATCTGAGGTGTGAAGTCAATGGAGTTAGGGCCGTTCATTTATTTATTATTTTTGTATTCAAACTTCATTTGATATGGACATCAGGGTTGTGACACGTGCACAAATTTATAGGCCTTTGTCTTTTAAAGTCACTACAATGTGACTCTGCAAAAATATTTCATTCATCAAGATACACGTTATCCTGGATCTCCTGATTCTTAGATAAAGATAACCTGTAGTTATTATTACCAGACCCTAGGTTTTATATTATTATTAAAATTACTTTAAACGTGCCGTCAAAACCAAATCCCCATTTATTGTGTCCTGTTTGAATAGTCCTGAATAAAACACAAGGAGTTGTTGAATAATACACAGGGAAAATCACTTTAGTATCATCAGTCATAGCTACACAACAACAGCATGTATAATGGAATTGCTATTTATTCAAATTTGTCCACGATACACTTAAGCCCCTCGACAGCCTCATGATAACATTTTGTTCCCACATTGTCTATGGCTCTGACATGGATTAATGGAATAGTTTAGAGCCAGCTGTCCACTGAGAGCATTAATATGCACAATGCACAATACACAAACCAATACAAATGCTGCACATTACTCTGCATTTACTGTAACATAATTCCTTTAGCCAGATACGTACTAATATCAACTCTAAGATCAGAGACAAAAATGGAAATATTTAGTTGAAAAAATTGCATAATATTATCTCTTTTAATACCTCGGCTCATGCTTCGACGTGTATTCATTGTAAAAATTCAAAACCATTGCTCATGAGACCTTTCAGACTCTACGGGCGCTTTTTGGTTTTGACCAGGCCTTTCTCCACCAGGCAGCGGTAGAACTCCTGGATGTACGTGTACACGCACTTCCAGTCGGGCTCCTTCATCCGGACTAAGTCATCGGCGTCCAGCAGAGGGGGGCAGCCGGCGAGCCTCCTGCAGAGAGAGAGAGAGAGAGGGAGGAAGGAAGGAAGGAAAAGAGAGAGAGAGAGACACTGACAAACAACTTGAGACAAACTATGACACACAACTGTGAAGTTTTTGTTTTTTTCCTAATCCGCAGCGCACTGCCCGGAGTTCGCTCCAGACAAGACGCATCTGCCGCCTTCATATAAGGAATGACGGCTCACTCGGCAGTGTTGAAAGCCAGCTGGAAGTTCTCCCTGGGCTTGTTTGGGTTGAGGGTCGAGTACTCGAAGGCGTCGGGGAAGAAGCGGTGCACCAAGGCGCAGAAGGCTATGCCGTCTTTCCAGCTGGAGGAGAAGTTACGGATGTTCACCCCCTGTCTCGTACCGGAGGGGATTTGGTTCAGAAGAAACAGTGGCAAAAGAAAAAAATGAGCCATAAGAGGCAGAGCTATGTATAGCTTCATTGGGCAATAATTCAAAGACAGAGTGGGGCCATGTTTACCTCATATGGCTCTGTTTTGGCCCTGCACCAGTCCAGAAGCATCTGTTTGACGTTTTTAACGTTGGGTGCTGCAGAAGGAGGACATTTCTGAGCCGAGGCTACGGCGGGACCGGCGGCGCTGAGGATAAGAAAGAAAGTCGAGGAGATGGAAACGCCGCGTGGACAGAAAGTATGGCTTATCTCATCTTTTCCCTTGGGAAATGGTTTGAAAAACAAAAACGCTTTAATTTCCTTATTGGGCAATAATACTTTGTTTTGGATAGAAAATATAATATTTTTCAGTAGTGGTCCCACTAAACCATGAAACATTTTGTGGATATTTTCTACTTAAGTCTTTAATGAAATGTATTTTCTGGGATTATTTGTACAGTTGATGAAGCCAATCTGAGCAAACCACGGACTCACCTGCCCGCCGATGGAGAGATCTGACCGGCCGACCCTCGAGAGATGCAGAGAAGCAAACCAAACTCAAGAAAGCTGAAATGATTTAAATTACAACACAAGATCTGACTCGGCGTCTTTATGAACGTACTGTTTGCCGGTGGCTGTTGGTTCATGGATGCTCTGCCTACGCCGCCTCCTCCGCCCGTCTTCCCTCCTCCGCCCAGGCCCTGCTGCCTCAAGTCCTGCTGCCTCGACCCTCGATCCTGCTCCCGTTTATCTGGTGAGAGATGATGGAGGGTTTGGGAGGAGTGAGCGTCTGAGGAAAGGTGGAGATGGTGTCATGGTAAACCTGCCCGGTGAGCGTCCGATTTGACCTCTCTTTTTCTTGAGCAGCTCCCTTAATGCGGCGCGCATCATTCTCCTCTCCTCAAAATCTGTTGCATTGTCCAACTTACAGAGAAGAAAGAGAAACCATTGATCAAAGTTCAACGGCTGGGTTAAAGGTCACCTACTTTTTCAAATTTGGGAGGTGATAAAGGTCTCGCTGTCAGAGTGATGAAAGAAAATCCAAGTCATTCATTTTCTCACGATAAGTGAGACACAAACTAACTTCCCAAAATCCCAAATGTCTGGCTCACCATCTTGTTGAGAACCTCTTCATCCTCAATAGCAGCCAGTTTTTCACTGGTCACAGATGCTGATCCAACATCAGTTTTCGACTCCATGTTTCTAGTCGAGGGAGCAAAGGAACATGTGATATTCGCGTTGGAATTGACATTTTTCTGAATTATTTACATTATTTAGCCCAAACAGACCAGATTCTTTTGGTTATTTACACAAAGCAAAGTTGTGTGAGTCTAAAGAGACACAAAGTGAGCTGCCGTCTCTCTCAAGCAGTGTGTCTCAGCCACTAGCGGAGACGCACAACAGAACACGTACAAATATAGTAATGGAGTGGAACGGGACCGTTCCTAAAAGGATCTGATAATAGCGTAGAACACACGGCTAAAAAGCAGCCACACTCAGGCCTAATGGCACAAAATAGAAAGAATTAAATGAAAACACACCTTGATAATGTTGGAATGTGTCACCTGTTCCTCAGGATGCAAACCCGTGTGCCTGCAGGAGGACGGGGACCTTCTTTTGAGCCGGTTCTGGAGAGAGCCCCGGCTCTGACCTCACACCTCACACACCGCAGCGCTTTGCGAGGATACGAGTCCGGAGAGCAAGTGGAGGTTGCATGCGCAAACCATCCAGGATGGGAAGGAGGAGGAGGAGGAGGAGGAGGAGGAGGAGGAGGAGAAGTCTCCGTCACCCTCAGGAGAGGTTCTCCTCCTCCTGTCACAGATCCCTGGGTCACGTGAGGTGAAGCCTCGTGGCACCAAACTGTCGCGGCTAAAAGCACAATACTGCACTTGGCAACACTCGATTTGGAGGGAGAAGCAGGAGACTCTTTTGGCTGGGAGACAAAGAGTTAAGTAGCGGGGGGGGGAGAGAAGTGAGGAGCACTGCCTTATTCAGGCACAAGGCTGAACGGTGTTTACAGAAGTAGAGGAATCTTCACCAGCGAGAACAGAAAGCGCAGAGAGAGAGAGAAAGGAATCTAGACGAAAACACCAATAGCAAAATACACTTCAGCTTCAACAGAGATTGTTTAGGGTTTAATAGTTCAGGCCGATGTAGGAGACGGTAGACAAACTGCGCCCCCGGGTGGTGAAGACGCGCCACTACTTCAAAATGGCCTCAACCCACGGTGACGTGAGGAACGAGGCCTGACCTGCTGATGGAGGAGCACCGCTCACTCCAGCAGTGGGTTCGACAGACAAATAAGCAACAATGTCAACAATTGAATGCATTTCTTTTTACGAAGAAATAATATTAAACATTTAACTAGTTCAAGCCTTACAACGTTTAGATATTTTCCAAAATATATTTTCTAAACAGAACTCTAGAAGTTTAGCGGTGTAATTTTGATGGAATCTTTAGTAGTTTGAAAATCTACAGATTTATCGATAATGAAAATAAACTTATGCAGCTTACGGAGACTTTCCCATTTGGTTTTCACCATCACAACATGCTACTAAAATAACTTAACAAGTTAGGAATGAATTACCTAACAAAAGTTATAATATAATAATGTGTTCATCCTGGGGGAGGGATCCCTCCTCTGCTCTCTCTGAGGGTTCTTCTGTGCTCATGAGCAGCTGTTTTGGGGGGTTTGTTCTGTGCTGAATGTGAGGGTCCCGGGACAGAGGAGGTCGCATGTGTTCACATATTAAAACCCTCTAAAGAAAAGTTGTGATTTCGGGCTATAACAAAATGAATTTGAATTGTTGACTTGGTTACTATTGTAATTGTTTATTAATATTTTTATTCAAGCAATTGCAGATCATGTGTACATGAATCACCCATAAGTTTGCCCCCGAAAAGAAGCACCTGCAGTCGCTTTTGGCAAAGTATAAATCAAGAGAAATTGATAAAATGATAAATAAATTCCCTCTTTTCTTATCTACAGTATGTCCAAATAAGGCAAATGTTTCTTTTTTTTTTAAAATCAGTATAGTTAAAACCAGCCACATATAACTATAAAATATATTATCATAAAACAACTATTTACACCAAACTAGCTTTGCAACCAACTAAACCAGTATGTACACAGGAAGCCTCTTTCCACCTTTTAAGTGCAACAGTTTCGTTGCTTTTCACCAACTCGGCATTATCCAGCAGAACAAGCTGTCAAATCGCTCGCCATCGTTTAAATGAGATACAACTGGGTTCCTATCATTTTCCTAATAATCAACAATGTGTAGTGAAACACGTCGACGTCTGCGGTTTACTGAACACAGACTGAATCATTCGCATGCTGCGGTCAGTCCAATAGTTAATAACAAATGAACACATGGGCAGAAGTTCTATTTAACAGCGGAGGTATTCAATAATGTAAAACGACTGAAGTGATGCGCTGTACATAATCTTAAAACCTGTAATTGAGTTTGTAATATTGAACTGCAACCTAAACCCATTTTATTTTTGTTCCCTTCCTCACTCTAAAGACTGTGTGCAATGGGGAATAAAGCATCTTAGGGTCATACGTGATGTTTTGGAGTGTTATTTTATGAATGCACAGTGGAAAAATGATATAAATGGAACGTTAAGTAAAATCTTTCAACGCACAATGCTACATAAAGTTACTCTTCTGGAAAAGTAAAGTGTTTTAAGTTAAATGGAGAAAGAAAAAAAAAAAAGAAAGATGTATGGCTTTGTAGTGACAGCTTGGATGTGAGAAATTATCACATCTGCAACCAGTATTTTGACACAGTTTGACCAAAAGAAAAGCTTTCAGACATTTGGCAAAGGATAAACGATGGAGGGAGTGCACAGTAACGGACGTCCTGGATCATTAAGATGCTTTCAGGAGCAGCGGCATGCAGTCTTCTGCATAATATACACAACTTTTCTCTGAAAAGGAAAGACAGGAGAGAATCGTGTGCCCACTAGTAATACATGTATGCATGTACAAGACACCCTAGGACCAAAAGCTACGGCACAAAAATGCCTGTTGCTGCTACGGTCATTCGGAAAGAAACATTTTCCCCTGCTTAAATCTTTTTGAAAACAGAACAAAAATAATCATCTTGTAGATTGAAATGTCTCCCACAGAAAGGGAACATTAAACAGATGAGACTGGCTGGGATTTAAGAAGCAACCTTAAAGGACATCTTAATCTTCCTTTTCCTCATCTCGTCCACAGGGAGAAGACGGCTATAGTCGAGTGACACTCCTTAGAGAACCCGTGAACCTAATTATCCAGGAAGGCTGCAGTGACGCTCCTGTTGTAGAAGTTTGAAATAATTGGACTAATTCTTCAGAGAGTCGTCTGAGAACAAAATCCAAGCCTTTAAAAATGCACTTCAGTCGAGGAAAAGAAGCATCTCTTCTTCCGCCTCCAAATAAATGTTTTACTCTATTTAAGTTTCCTGGTTCAATGCCAACAAAAACAAAAGAAGCTGCCCAAAACCCGGTGCCCTAGCACGTCAGGGCCGGGTGAATGTCACGTAACACTACCGTTAATAAATATAGTTTTATGCAAATTGTGCCCGTTCAGATTTGAGGCTTCCTGCAGCCCGCGGTGTCCATGACACGTCGATCAATCAGGACATCTTCACAGTGTAGTACGAGTGACAGTGCCAATACAGTTCAGAGTGTGCTTGTGCGTGCATATACACCACTAAAGGCCAAGTATGAGGGATTTACAGATGAAGGAGAGAACGTGTCCATCCGTGTGACAGAAGAAGGCTACTTCTTCTTTTTCCTTCTTATCTGTGTGAGTCGAGGAGAAATGAACCGGCACAGTGAGGAAGTTAAAAGATAGTAAAACAAAAATAAATTAATCATAGTCAATCATTCGTCTCTTCAGTCCGCCTCGTCGTCCGGCTTCTCGTCCGCTCTCCGCTGACGCCGACGCGTCGGCTCAGGAGCGCCGGCTTCGCCCGAGTCCTCCCCGCCCGCGGTGGGGAAGTCCCCCCCTCCGGGCTTCCCGCCTCTGGCCCGGCGCGCGTCCACGAAGCTGACGATGAACTCCGAGTTCTGGTACATGAGCATGCCGGACAGCGTCAGCGCGGCGCCGGCGCAGCTCAGGGCCGACAGCTCGCTGCCGAAGAGCAGCTGGGACAACAGCAGGTTTCCCACCACGCTCAGGTTGCCCAGGATGTGCAGGGTGACGGCCGAGGTCAGCGTGATGACGCAGCAGCTGGCCAGGTTGTACATGACGGAGCCCAGGCAGCTGAGCAGGATAAAGAGCCACAGGCGGCGGTCGTAGTGGAGCGGCGACTCCAGCAGGGCCCAGTTCTCCAGGGCCAGGGCGGCCACGGCCAAGATGCAGAAGCTAGGAATGGACATCAGGTAGAGCAGGAACACGGAGTCAATTTTCTCCTCCTGAAGCAGAATGCCTGAGAGCAGAGGGCGCCACGTGACCGTTACGAAAGGGGGAAAAGATACGTGGCAGAAAGAAAAAAAAAAAGTTTTCCTTTTTAGAAGACACCCCCCCCCCCCCCCCGTTTTGGCCGCCAGGAGGCCCGATTCCACTCGAATATTTGGAGAACATGGGCAGTGTGAAACTGTTCAGGTGTCTTAAACAGTTCCTGTTATTTATTTATCTTTGTCCAAATAAGAAAAACAGACTCGATGCTACTCACTGATTCTAAAAGTACAATGAGCCCTGGAGCTATGACAGAAAATCATACAAAACTCTCCAGTGGACTCTGGAGAACGACATTTGCCTTTATGTCTCTTGTGTGAGCAGCTGCAAAACCTTTCAATGGAACTAAAATGCGTTGAGTCTGCGCAGGTGACCAAAGCATGTGCACCACGGACAGCGTGTCCAAGACAATTTGACTTATAAGGGAAAGTGTTACAACAACAAGTTAAAGAGGATGAAAATAGCCCGTTGAAACTCGAGACAACATTGCCCAGCTGGTTCGGCCCCTGTGGATGGACTCAAATGTTTGGTCACGATTAAAAATAAAAAGGGATAAGCAGCAGCGTGGACCTGCCGGACCGCGTTAACCGAATTCTGCTCCAAATGTAAAAGCATGACCAAGCCCCCCCACCCCTCCCCGCCTTCCCCCACCATGTACCAAGTCTAGGGCGTTAAATCCTTCTGACCAAAACAGATACTCTGTTTAAGTGTTAAGTAAAAATGTAATACAGGGCCTATTTATATATTTAGACTCTCATCCCCCCCCCCCTCCCTGACAACTATGTTGTGGAGGCTACAATGACATTATAGAACCTAATCCTCTGAACACCGAGACCAAGAAAATTCCTTCCCTGAGAGCACAGAACATTCGATAATGAGTACGAGAACATATGAAACGTGTGTCCAGGCACGACTCAGCACACGTGATATCAACTCAAGAGAGGAATCCGTCTCCTTCCCCCGGGGCGTGTTCAATTAAAATATGGACATATACAATCTCACAGCGTTGCAACAGGAGAATCCCCGTTATTCATTTAATACAAGTGAGTCAAGAAATATTAAAACCGTTGCCCGAATGCGTGTTTGTTTATTGATGCTACGAATCGCATTTTTTATTGTTATAACAAAGCCAATTTTCTTATTATGTTCAAATGCACTTTCTGCCTTTCTGTCTTGGAAGAGTTTAAATAGTCTGATCAGAAAAGAGAGAACATTGATGGCAAATAGGAAGAAGTTACTAAACTTACTTCGTCAAATTTAAGTTCCATCAGATAAACCGCTCTGATAAATTTCTGCCCGTCTTTGAAAAAGCAACCAGGTCCAGGTCTCCAGGATGGAAAACCCTGCTCATTCACCATCAATGTTTGTATCAAGTTCCCTAAGAAACCAGAAAATAGGCCGCTGTGACTTTCCACCTTGATGAGTGGGCGTTACCGGACTGAGGAGTGAATCATCTGTGGCGTACTGGCGAGTGACGGGGTGAAATTTCCGTTAAGAAAAAAAAAAAAAAAAAAAAAAAAAGGATCATCAACTTTTGGAGGAAAAGTTTCAACAGCAACGACAAAACCCAACGTCAACAGTCTGAGGCAAAAATGTCACTTACTCTGCTGGATGGACTTGACGCCCCTCAACATGGTCGCCGCGAACACAAAGATGCAGCCGGCCTGATCATACTGGACTTCTCCCATGATGCTGAAGGAGGCCCCGAGGCAGATGGGCATCATGGCCGTGTACTTGAGGATGTGATGCTGCTTGCCCAGGATCAGCGTGGAGATGGCCAAGGTGAAGAGCGGCGTGGTGGTGTAGATCATTTGCGCGAAGGACAGCTGGACGTGGTTCAGGCCCATGTTTCCGAAAGCAATGCTGGCGCAGAACGTCAGGCTCAACAAGAACACCTTGCACTTGGCGCTGGGCGTTAGGTCCTGGTCGGCGGCCCCTTTGTGGCGGATCACCTGCAGCTTGATCAGCCCGTAGTCCACCACGATGGCGGTCAGCATGTGCAGCGCTGACAGCAGCAGAGGGTACCTGAAGTTGTACACGGCGAATATCCATTTGTTGAGGCTGGAGATGGTGGTTCCCGTCACCAGCCACACCACGACAGCGGACAGCAGATGGAGCATCTCCGCAGGGGGCCTCCTGCTGCTGCTCCGTCTCTCCTGCAGAGTTGCCTCGCATTTTGAGAAGCCATCGGCCCTGATCATGTTCGTATCATTGTCCTCTCTGTAAAGAAGGAAAAGGACATATGCTGGACCGGGGACAGAAAAGGGAGAGAAATGAGGAGAGGGGAGGAGGGATGCAGGGAAATCGGTAAAGTAAACATGGTGATGATGACTTACCTGGGAGCTGAATCCCCTAAATAGAGAGTTACGTTTTTAACCTCCGTGCTGACTTTAAATATTATTTAATTGTGGCGAAACCCCGACGAGCCCGCCGTGTTGTTCCCAAACCACGAACTCGCTTGTCTTGCAGCGTTCGCGAAGGTAAACACAAGAGCTCAATTCCAGTTCCTTTGGTTTAATAGGAATCAAACAAAAATAAAAACCCGTCTGGTGGCTTAAGGTCGCTGCCCTGTGGCCCGGACCGTAGCCGCTGTACCCCGTTTTAACAGGGTCGCCTTTTCAACCGTAACACCGGTCAGCTGATCGCCCCTCTGCCCGCAGCCCGTCATGCTAACACTAGTTAGCGCGCTACTAAGCTAACGTTGCGTTTGTTATCTAACCCTTTACGTCCGTAACGTGGACGTTACTCACATCGCAACAGAGGGGGAGGCAGCGTTCTTTCTCGGGGATGAGTGTTCGCCACCACGTTTACCTTGTTCTCCGACGTGTACCCAGACGACGCTGGAAGCATCTCCAGCTCTGAAGAAACGAGTCTCATCCCCTCGGTCTTCTGTCACTGTGCTGTCAGGCGAGTGGAGGCGACGCACGAGCCTCGGTGTCATTGGACGGTTCATTTAAAGGGCAATGCCCCCTTTTGTGTGCATGAATGTAACCCCCCCCCCCCCCCCCCCTCTCTCTCTCTCTCTCTCTCTCGTGCGACGACGTCATGTTTAAAACGCGAATAACTAAAAGATACACACGTTAGACATGAAGCTATTATGATAAACTGTCACCACTTTATACAACTCAGTGGTCCTACACAGATTTCTAACTATGTAAATGACACCTTTTTTTCCTAATTGAGGTTGTGTTTTTAGCATCATATATCAGGATGCGTGATACACGTGACTCAAAACATCCACCAAAAGAATTGTTATATGGGTTGTGCTTGAATAAATTGAACAAAAGAAAAAATATAAAGTCAACGACGAAACGAGTCTGTTTCACCCAATGTTTTTGACTTTGTTACGTACTATCATGAGTTCAAGTTTATACAAGGTTTAAATATCACCAATTCTATTAGCATATCTTAACATTGAATAAGCACTTTCTATTATTTCTATTTATGGTCAGATGAGGCACAACGGTTAAGATAAATATATATTGTTGACCCTTGAGGCGCTGCGACAGACACTGCCTTGCTGGGGGTCTGTATCAACTGTCCCTGTGATTTAGAAGACAACATCCGTTTGACAGTAAACAACAGCAGGTGTCAGCTTGTCAGTTATGTTTTTATTTGAGCTCAAAAATCTGATATTTAGGGGCTCATTGGGCACAGAAGGTGAGTTCACATCGTGTTTCAGAAAGTGTCTACAAACTACGAGCTGGGTGAAGAGGCTTTCCACTACAGAAGTGCTTAAGCACTCTAAAACCATGCATAGCTATGTGTTGCCATGGAAACCTTTAGGATTATGTTGCATGTATCATTACCTGCAGTGGAACATTACATTGTGCTTTACTTAGACAATACCTTATCTGCATCATCAATGTCATATTCATAACTTCATTCCCCTAACATCTCACTAACAGGTATACAATCTCGACTCCATTTAACCTTATACACACACACACACACACACACATAGTTTGAGTACTGCCCACAAGGTGAATGTTCAAGTAATGTGAAACAATAATTTCTTACATTAGGCAATTCTATTTCTAACATAGTCTCGCAATATACAGGCCGACAGCAGCCAGGCAATTCTACATGTGGCTCTTGCTCTATTATAATACACAACAAGCTTAAAACTATATATAAGTAGGTTGATATCTGTTTTGTATGTCAATTTACTCTTAATGTACACACAAGCACACACACCAGAATATGTCTTCTTTTCAATTACTTTTCTGGTCCTCGATTGATGTGTATGGATGATATTTCCTTTTCTTAACATAATTATCATTTAGCTAATGGAATTTTGTCACCAAAACATTTTCTACCTAAAAAAGTATTTTCTTCTCAAGTGACATTGTGTGCAATTTAATTATTGCTGACATATTCAAATAAAGCAATTCTTTAACACAGCGAAACACCGTCGCTGCTATTCATCAAGATGATGAGCCCTGATCGTTTGAATACAATTGGAATAGAATAAAAACGACTCTTGCTGTAGTACATCACCCAGGCTAAGCAGACTTGTACTTGAGTGGTACTGCAGTGATCTCCTGTTCCATCAAGTGTGGGAGACTTATGAGGGACAAATTTAAAAGACAGTGGTCAAAACAGATACAGCAGAGGTCAAGACGTCCTCACTTTTAGTCCTTGGTAATGAGTAAAGCTCCAAAAGTAAAAAAAAAAAGATACTACATTTCCCATAATACAAGTCAGTAATGTCCCCAGTAAGACCCTCCAAGCTTGCTTGACGTTCCAAACTCCAGTTGAGATTAGTGCTTTTCTCTTAACTCCAGCAGTTAAGAGAAACTAGTCTTCACACTAGTAAATAGTGGAGTGCTCCTTTAATGCAAACAATTTCAAGATCCTGCGAAGGCAGACTGGACAAATGCTCAGTCCTTCAAGATTTACAGTTTGGGCAACAGTAAAAAAAAATAGGGGGTGGGGGTGAGGGGAGGGGGGGGGGGGCTGTTGAGTAAATGAACTTCTGCTGTCAAAAAGTCTTTACGTGCAGAAGGATGCGTCGTCCCGCCACAGTCTTTCCAAAGCCGGGTGTGTCTCTCTCCGCTTTGAGGAGAACATTCCGTGCTTGTACCACAGCACTCCTCACCCCGAGTCATCCCCCGTACACACCCAATGCAATGTGTGTTCGTATTGCTTTCTACGAAGCCTAGAAAGTCAATGATTCAGGTACACACACACACACACACTCACACACACAGAAGAACTCAATGTGCTCCCTTGAAACGGTCTTTTGGTGGTGCTGAATAAGCAGTCACACGGCGCACACGTAAAATGAGGCCATGCGTTCTGAATAGAGGAGCTAGAGCAGAGCAGAAGAGAGTAGATGATTACCGGGGAGCTTGTTTTGTGTCACACACACACACACACACGCACACAATCGTGACTACATGGCACAGAGTATCCTTACATTAGGAGGAATGTTTGATGGTGGTGGATGGTTGGGAGGTTTTCCCTAGAAGATCTCGGGGCATTGGCTCCAGTCCTGTGTTTCTTTGGCCTCCCAGTAGCCACCCCGGTAGACGTATGTACTTTCTCCCGTGGTGTCATCTGCCCTCTTCTCAAACCACAGTGGCCGGTAACTCTCGATGTCTTGCCCTGGTGACACAGAGGCCTGTTTTCTTGAGGCATGACTCGAATGTATCCTTTTTTCCATTTTATCACACTCTTTACGCTACTTTATTTTCAACTATTGTGCTCTACTGGCCTAATCTCTAACTTTTAAAACATTTATTACTCTACTTTAAATAACACAGCTTGTGGCTGACACAAAAATGTTTTCACGGTCTGTTCAGCTCAATGAAAGTCAAGAGTGTTTTTTTTTTAAACAGATTGGATACATAATAAATTCTACTTCAAGAGAAGTAGCAGAAGTAGCAGATTGCTCAATCTCAGTGCGTACAATCTGGAGGTTTCAAATGTGTCTTTCTTTCCTTTTTATCTGTTAAAAACTCAGATTTAAGACAAGCCAAACTGCCCATACAGCATTCTGCACATAAGCACAACATATTTGAGTGAATGGGGGGGGGGTGGTCATTAACCCTTGGCCCCCCCCCTGTCCTTGTACTCACCTTCCTCCAAGGCCTGACTAGCTTGCGCCTCCCTTTTCTTCCTCTCCAGCCTCTGACACTCCTCCAGACGCTGCTTGTGGGTGTTCGCCTCGTCCCACACGCCCGCCTCCATCAGCCGCTGGTCCGGCCGCAGGCGGCTGTCGGTGGGCGCGATGCCGTCCTCCTGCTCGTTGAGAGTCAGAGCCAAGGAGGAGAAATAGTGCATGTTTTCTGCATTATCTCTGAAGAGAGACAGAAAGGAGAAATCTTAAAGAAGGCGCGGCGGGTGTTAGGGGGTTAGGGTTAATGAATCAATGTGTTAGACGGCGTCCACGCACGGAAGAGGGTACTTCTTCCACAACAGTTTGGGCTGAAGAGTCTGATAAACCGTCTTTTGTTTGCCCTCGGAGCCTCCGCATCCTTGGCTGCTGTCCACTATCTTGGCACTCTCCATCTTGTCGTCCCAGGTCCCCGACAGAATGTAATGGGCTGTGCCGTCTCTGTCCTCGATCACTCCGGTCACCTGGAGAGTGGACGACACGCGGGAGGAGATCAGTTACACGGAGGCGCCGACTGCTCTCAGCTCGGGAACCTCTTCCCTCTTTATTTTCAAATTCTAATTGACCTTTTGAAGACGTTTGAACCGTGAAGTAATTAGACAACATGAAATAGAAGATATGATATAAGCCATTTTCCTGCTTCTCAGTTATTGGCAATTGTGTGAGAGATATTCTGACACAAACATGCTTCAGGAAGAGATCTGTTAAAGATGACGCACTGATTATCACCGAGGATACAAGGTTTGTTGAACATATAAAGAACCAATATCACGCTGGCAGTGTAAAACTGTGTGACATAAAATGAAGTCTGAATGAAGCCGATGTGCCATCTGAAACGGTCTTTCTACACAACAGACTTACTTTACGGGGGACGTCTCTGGAGAAGTAGCTGTAGGGGCAGAATTTGAGACGGCAGGTGTCCTTGGTAGTGTTGTTGACGATGTCAATGTCCCCAGACTGCAAATAGCGAGAACAACAGATGTGACTGAAAGGCGTACAAATCTACTCATTAGTGGCCCAATTAGTTTTATTGAATTTCTGCCCATGTGTTTTTCTGAACAGTAACTCCTCGGTGTCCTAGATGAAGGCCTCCAGTTCAGAAAGTTTTCCCTTTCCCTCACAAAACCTGTTGTGGTTTTGACGGTTAAAAGAGCAGCGCACCTGATCAATCCACAGCTTCCCCACGATAATGTTGTGCACCGTTGAAGTGACTTTGCTCCACACGTAATGGTTTCCGCTCGCGTGGAACACCAGGTGAATGTTTCCTACAGCGAAAAAGAGGGAAGACAAGCGAACAATAAAATCACAGTTTGAACAGGGTTCACTATTTGTGTTCTCACAGATACGTTGTGTTCATTTACAATTCAAATATGAGGAGGAACTTCTGAGACTCTGCACCGCATCAATTTATCTGACACTCACCCAATGGCACGACCGAGATATATTTCCCTCTAAACTTGCTGTCGATAGTGATGTGCTGCCACAGGGTCCAACCTCGCTGTGACGTCACGTGGTGGGCCGCAGCCGGTGGGTGGTGACTGACCTGGTGGTGAATGGGGGGATCAGCTGGTGTGAGCAGAGGCAACGTGGACGTCCTTCACACCCGCGAGGCAGAGCGCCGGCCTCACCTGCTCAGAGATGGAGCGATAACCGTACTCCTCCAGTCGGTCCAGCTCGTAAGTCTCCCCCAGCAGCGGGTTGAAGGGCTTGGCCGTGCGGTGGACCGTAGTGGAGTAGGAGGAGACGGAGAAGGCCGCCACCAGACACATTTGCTCCAGGGAGGAGTGACAGCGAGACGCCCGGTCCAGAAGCTCGCTGTACTCCAGATCCTCCGTCAGGCGCTGCAGCATCGACAGCGGCTCGTTGAAGTTCACCTGGAAAAAGAAGGGTCCTCGTAACTCCAGTTGAAAACACTATGTTTCATACGATTTGTTTTGCTTTTTTCATCCATCTACCGGCATGGGTATCTTGGACAGGTCTTTGCCAATGCAGTTCTTCATGATGCTCCACAGGTTCAGGGAGTAGTTCGGCTTGTCGGGAATGCGGCTGCGCCTTGTTCTCCGTAGCTGCATGTGGTTTGTGCCCGACGTGTCCTGAAGAGGAACATGTGACAACATTTTTACTGAGACCATTTGATGCAAGTGCGTATAGAAACAACTTATCACGCTCGGGACCTACATTCTCATTGTGAGTCCAGTCATTGGACATTCCTCCGCTCATCATACTCTGATTACTCCCCGAGCGCCTGAGAGAAAGTGGCATCATTTAAACACAGTTGACAGGAACGGTGCAATGTTTTTTTTGTATAGAGAGGAGGACGTCTCACTTGTGCTGTATGGCGCCGCTAGCAGTCACAGTTATGAATGCAGGAGAGTCCTCCATCGCATCGAAGAACTCTGCCTCGTCATTCTCATCACTCGCGTCCCCCTCCTGAGACCGCTCCACTCCTACGGCAACCAACACAGGACATTTATCTGAATGTTTAAAATAAACACATCAGCAGTATATTACTGCTTTACAAGAGGTGGGGAGGAGGCACCCTATTAAAATACAATTGAACTATAAAAAATCGAAGTTGATGATGATTCTGTAATTGTTTGCAAAGAATCCAACAGCAGTTATTTGACCAATTTATAAATCTGTTAATCAACAAAAATAATAAATATATCAGTGACCACAAAGTCACTTGTGAATCGGTCATGTTACCGTGATTAACAGTTAATGCAAATTTGTTTTAGTTATCTAATTTAGGTTTAAGAACGTTAAATCACGAATTTCTATAATTTGTCCCAAACAAAATAACAAAGAGTGAAAAACAGTTGTCACAAGACGAACCTCAACCACCCTAAGCAGAAAACATAAAATAAAAATATTTGCTTAAATGACCACAAATGACAATCTGAATAAAACAAAAATCACACTTTTCACTATCCTCAGAAATTAAACATTTGTTTTTTACTTCCATGTATATATATATATATAAAGACACAACAGATCAACATATTAGTGATGCATCACACATGCATCGCTACTGCTGGCCAGAAGAGGGCCGTACTGTTGTTGTGTGAGACTACTCTGCCTCTCGCACTGGAGACAGTACGAGTAGTCTCACCTGTGTATGAAGTGGGATTCTCTCCCCCCGCGCGTCTCACCTGTGTACGAAGTGGGATTCTCTCCCCCCGCGCGTCTCACCTGTGTATGAAGTGGGATTCTCTCCCCCCGCGCGTCTCACCTGTGTATGAAGTGGGATTCTCTCCCCCCGCGCGTCTCACCTGTGTATGAAGTGGGGTTCTCCCTCCACGCTCGCTCTAAGTTGTTGTGCTGTTTGGCCAACTGCTCGATGGTCTCCTCCAGATGGTGACGCTGCTCCCTCTCATACTGCAGGGTCTTTTGCCACCTTCGGCCGTGAGATTCTGCTACATCGAGAAAGTCACGACAAGCCTGAAGTGTGAACACAACGCACAGCTCAATAAGCGGGCAGAGACCCCGAGCCGCGTCCCCTTCGTTAAAAGGCTCGACCGATCGGGTCCCTGCGGCGCACTCACATTGATCATAGCATTGGAGGTGATTCGGAAGAGGGTCGCTCGCTCATTAACGGCTTTGACTCGGTCTGTGCCGTCGGCGGATCCGCGCAGTTCCTCGAGTTCGCTGAGGGAGCGCTGGAGGGCGGCGCCGTGCTTTCCTATCAGCTCATTGCAGGTGCTCAGGTCGTCTAGCTTGCTGGCCAGAGTCTTGAGCACCCCTTGGGTCAGGGCTCGGTCCTCCTGAGGTATGGGCCCTTCATCTCCCGAGTCGTCTTCACACGCAGGCAAACAAAAACAACAATGTCATGCTTTCATAGCAAAGATGACGGGAATCAGTAGACGTTATGTGTCTAACGAAGAGATTGGGTGTTTACGGTGGTATATTTGTATAGTATAAACAGTACATCAGAAAATACATCTATTTTAATACTTAATGATTGTGAGGAACGGATGGAGGGAGATAACTAGACTTCACACCCCGATGTCCCCCACACCTCTTCCTCCACGAGATGGGAAAGCTGTGAATGAACACCGTTGCCCTGGAAACATAAGCCCCTGCAATCAGGAGGCTCGGCTATTTTTAGAAGAAACGGGAGAACAAACGATGACGCACTTCCCCTTCCCTCCTCTCTCCCTCTCTATATGTATATCTCTCTCCCTCTATTTATCTCTCTCTCTCTCTACCTCTCTTTAGCATGAGCTGAGCCATTTACTGTACTCAGGATTTTAACAAGTCCTTTATGTCTTTAAAGGTCTTGTCCTGAGTACAGTAAATGACTTAATAGTGATTTAGCCTTAATCAAGTCTACAGATAGATAGATAGTATAAATATGAACTGAGGCTGTGAACCGTGCTTGTAATAATGGACCTGAGAAAGAGGAGGTGGGATAAAGAGGCTAAAAAAAGAGTGCTGTGTTCTAATTAAAGCCTCTCAATGAAAAAATACATTGTTTAAAAGATTTGAGACACCTGCAAAGTTGTAGTTAATTATAGTTAGTACAACTTTAGGTGATGGCTGGTTGCTCTAGGCAGTTATAAATGTCAACAGGAGTAAATATATCTTTAATATGCAAACAACTGCCTCTGTCACATGTAAATAGAACCTTTCTAGGTCACTTCTCGTCTGTTAAAAGAAACAGATTGTGCGTAATCTGAAAATTCCCGAGCACGTTGTCTGAATCTAGGCCAGAGTCTGCAGAGACAGTGATTACCAAAACCAGGAGACAAACTACTAGTACTCTGTTAGAGAGGCGGAAGAAATAAAAACAAGCAGGGGCAGACTGGAATGAACAACTCTCAGTAGGACGGGATTGAAAACGAGAGGGTGAAAGAAAAATCCTTCAGGCATCTGTAATGATCCATTTGAGCGAAGAATGTAGAGGTGCAGCTCTTCTTACAGCCATGAAACCCATCCAGGGAATCATGACATGAGGCCGAGGCTGACTGGTCTGAGTACTGATGGGTTTGTCTTTCAGGAAGGACACTGAGACAAGTAGGTGATTCATCGCTGAATCATGACATCACACACCCACAGGTGATAATATGGACACAGTGTAGGAAGAGAGAATGTGTGTTAATAATCAGAGGAAGTACTGGGAGCCTCTGAAATATAGATGAAGCCATCAAAGTCTGACTGTAACATGCTGAAAGCTTGCTGTAGAACAACCTGAGTGACACTATTTACCCCTCGAGGGCAGATGTTTGGATTCACACTTTCACCCTGGTGGTCCCAAAGGTTTGAATTTTATATCACAACATACCTTTTTACGTATAAATAGGATGCTGATGTAGTGGTGATGTCTTTTTACAAGCGAGGGGCCAAATAACTTCTGTAATAGCCACTTAATTACTGCTGTTCAAACCCATTCCAGCCAATTCATTTGCACCGCTGTTATTGCTACTCGACCCATAAACAAAGGCTTCTGCACTAATAGTCTGTAATCACATCATCACACACCAAAACACACCAGGATCTTTGTGAGTGCTCACACACGCATCAAAACACACCGGTTATTCTGCCTGGAAATATGTGAACCAGCCATAAAGCATAACCCGTGTTTGTTCACTGACTGGTATGTTAGAATAGTAGAATATCGGCATACACGGCCGTGGTCCGATTATTAATAAATGATGAAAGGAAATAGTTGCCAAAAATCAAGACAAAACAGTAACAGCGGAAAAGCCCAGGAAGTTAGACTGTGAAACAATATTAGTAGGCCGGTATAGTCCAGGTCCATTGTTTAACAAGATACAGCGTGAACACCTCACATGTCAGTCATGGTCTCCACATGCTAATGTGGCCAGACAAACAGAAGACATCACTTACGGTTACTTACATTGTTACTTGCAGGGTGCATGAAGACACACCCCTCTCCTGGAAAAATCACACATAAATAGTGCTCTGTTGTTCTGCAGTGACATTGAAAACGACGCTGCCATTTTGTAAACTTTAAGGCGAATCTGTCCTGAGAGAAATATCCAAACTGGTTATTTACACACTAAGAAAATACAGCTAAACTCATTAAAGTCCATAAACGCTCACTGTATCAGTTACAAACTACACATGCAAGCTCGTAGCTTCTACACCAAATAGTCTTCTGCCTCCCACTAGAATAATTAAAAGGTTACTTACAAGGTGACTCTCATTGAAAATGCTACACTCCCCTTCCCTCCTCTCCCTATTGTCCACAGCACATGGTGAAAAATATTTTCAATGAAAATCCTCACACCCTCTATTTTCTTTCCCCTCCTGCTAGCAGAACAGGAGGAGGAGCCTAAAGGAAGGTCATTTCATTGAGCTCTCGCTGTCGTCATACAGGGAAGGGGAGAAGAGACGAGTGGGAGGGAGGTGGTGGCTGCATGGGATGGGGAGAAATCCACTGCACATCATCTTCTTTTTTAACATATAACGGCTAGACAACCGCAGGACGATGTCAATAATGTACAGATATATGATACTATGTTGTGCAATGGTGTCTGGAGGTAAATAGAGAATATCGCAAGGTAACGTGATAATAAAATGACGTGATTAAATGCAGATGAATACCATAGACTTTATGTAAGAAGGTTGGAACCAGCTGACTGTGAACACATGGAACCACTTCGCCCTCTTGTGGCCTGTTGTTTACATAACAAATAATTAAAATAAGCGTTTAGGTCTTGTTGTGCGAGTCTGCATTAAGGTTATAGCTAAACTGGTTTGCCTACGTTAGACTTTCACTGGTGAACTATGTTGTTTAGTACCAATACATATGTGGGATATTCCTTCTTTAAAGGAATAAAAAACAAAAAGATCACATTATTTCTTTGCATCTGAGTGTGTGTGAACATTTACTACATAATAGTAGAGCTGGACACCGGTTAACAATTAAATCAAACCCATGGGTCACGCAACACAGAATATAAGGTATCCATCTAACCCAGGGGTGTCAAACCCATTTTAGGTTTGGGCCAGATACTGCGCACTTTGATCTCAAGGAGGCCAGACCATTAAAAATCATAGGGGGGGAGGGTTGGCGTCGATGGTCCAATCCAACTCTTGGCGATCTACCCCCCCTCCCGCTCCGGCAGTTCGCCCGAATAATAATAACTATGAGCATTAGCGGTGTATACCGGGAGCGCAAAACGAAACGATATTTTTTTTTAAACACAACGAGCCTCTCGTCTGTCGGAAGCGATCGCGCATGATGGTCAGGTGACCTTACGGGATTTTTTTTTCATTGGCAGATGATCTACCAGCTCTGCGTTGGTGAACGACCGTGTCCCCCTGGTCTACGCATGCGCTCACTCACAGAGCGTGACCCCCCCAGTGGGCTTTTTAGTAATAGCAGCTACTTTTATAGAAATTCAATTTATGTGTTTCTGTAATTCTTACAATAGCAAAGTCATCCGGCGGGCCGCACTGGACCCCCCGCGGGCCTTGTGTTTCACACCTGTGACCTAACCTGAGTGGTGCATCAGCAGAGTGGAATTGGCCCGAGCTTGCTGCAGGGCAGAGACCCATCGCTGACACTCTCCCTCAGAGGTGGCCTTCAGGTGGTAGCTTCGGCCTCCGCTGGTTAACACCAGGTGACAGGTGTCACCCACCTCGATGTGTGCCGTTGCCAAGGGAATGGTGCCACGGCAGGTGTGAGCCATCTCCGCCTGAGTCCTGAAGGAGGCCAACGAAACAGCAAAATGGGGCCAGTTCAGTTTTTTTTTTTATAGATTTCAATTTAGTGTACTGTTTTACTGGAATAGGCGAGCGTCAAACATGAAGACTTTTCTCTGCAGTCATGCTTTGGACAGAGCGTTGCCTGAAGAGGCTTTAGAATGCTTAACACAATGATCTTTAGTCTTACGTGATTATGCCTCATTCATAAACATTCCATTCATTACTATAGTGAAAGCTCTTACACTGTGTATTCCAATTATGTTTATATGTCGTTTATATGACACCTTAAATACAAAACAGACAATGCAAAGCATTTTAGTTGAAAAAGAATTGATACACAGCGCTTAGGGTTATTAGGATAATAAAATATAAAATTCAGTTCATGAACTTACACTTATTGAATATTTGTTAAATAACAATTTTAAAAGGATTCCAATATTACATTTATTTACAAAAATTCTCACATAGCCCCATTTGAGAACCACTGGATTAGAATATGTAACGTTAGTTTGTGTGTGTGTCGTTTGACTTATTCCAACAAATAAAACTCAAGTTCAACTAACATTATCAAACGAATTGATGACATAATTATTATGAATTATTATTCACCACTCGTTTTTAATTTTATAGCTAAAATATGTGCAGTTGCTTTGACGGCATCGTTCATGGCAATCCCTCCTTTAAAAAGTTTCAAAATTCCCCCTGGCAACTAATCAATTTTTAATTTAGTTTTTTACTCTAAAACTTGTGTAAATATTTAAGAAACAAATATAACCGAGGCGCCCGGTGCGGGACGCGTTACCTGTAGTAGGACAGCAGGCCATTGCTGAGGACGAACCAGCGCCGCTGGTAACCCTTCAGGTAGTTGGTCCATTTATAGAGCCAGCCTTTGTAGTTACCGGTGTTCAAACACGGCAGCTGGAGCCCCGGTAAAGTCGGGGAGGGCAAAGTCCTCACCAGCTCGTTCATTTGCTCCTCTCGGGTCCGGCTCAGTTACCCCCCTCTTCCTCCTCCGCCTCCTCCTCCTCTTGCAGGAATGGATGGAGTCGGTGACGCCTGTCAACAGCTGTGCGGCTAGCTAAGCTAAAGCTGCGGCTAGCTAAGCTAAAGCTATAGCTAGCTTGTAGCTGTGCGGCTAGCTAAGCTACAGCTAAAGCTGCGGCTAGCTTGTAGCTGTTCGGTTAACTAACGTTAGCTAAGCTAGCTTGCAGCTGTTCGGGGAAGCTATGTCAGGGTCGCCCTCTCTTCCCTGAGGTGGTTTTAAAAATACCTACGTGGATGCAAATAACATCAAACAACAACCACATTATTATACATGATACGCTATAACGGACGCGCCTGTAGCATTGTGAATGCGTGGCGTAATAAAGCCTGTAACGTTTGATGTGTGAGAGAGAGAGATCATGACGTCTTTATCACAGGATTGTAGCATATGGGTGCAGGTTTTTCTTGTTTGTGTGCGCGTATGTGTGTGTGTGTGTGTGTGTGTGTGTTTTCACTGCAGTTTCCTACATCATTGCAGAAGAGGAGAGTTGGAGGATGAATGCTGTCTTCGGAAAGAAGGGTGTCACACTCAACGAGTAATAGAACATTAATAGAACATTTATAATGCATTTTTAAAAATGATTTTGTAAAAACTAGACCGTTAAGATGTTTTTATTTTAGTGTTTATAAACTAAGCCACCGAGAGATCATTTTTTTCCAATTGGAACAGCTAGAAAAGTCAGATTTAATAGACTTAATATAACTTTTTTTAAAGACAGCGATTCAGTGATGATAGCCAGATATTTGTAGATTCGACACAAACATTGTGTAATACATGTAATAGGAAGTCTAGTGTGAAATAAGTATACTGCATCTCTGGAAGTCACAAGCACACATATCCAATTTAAAACAACAACTTTTATTTTGTTTTGTGTGATTTTAAGACTCAATAAAACCTTGAATTATGACATTATTTTGAATGTATTTTACGATATTTTCCCGGACTCTGGAAGTTTATGAATTCACATTCTGGCAAACAGACAGACAGGTAAAAATCAAAAAGGAATCACTACACAGAACACAAATTCCACACTTTCTTGCATTTCTTGGAACCTTTATTGAACACATCAAAAAGGTAAAATATTCAACTCCTATACTAACAATAATTTAAATAAATATCATCATTAATTATCATTAACAAATGCAACATGTAGTATCATCAAATAAAGATTTTTTCTGCAGTATTTTTGTTTTTTTTATTGATTACAGGGTAGATTACGAATAATAAAATGCTATAATAATTAAATAAGCAAACAGCTAACAGTTGAAGATTATTTTCATTTGGCATCATTACAGTCAAGAGTGGAAACCTTTCATTATACAATCATTTTACAAAGTGCTTTGTGACTAAATGCCTCACAAAAAGGGTTGAAATGTTCGTTATTGTTTTGGGGATTTTGATGCCTAGAGGTCTTCTGTCATCTTGTGGAGGAAGATTGTAAAAGACCCAAAGGCATCTCTATATCGTCATCAGAAATAAATCTCTATGGCACTACATCAGGATGCTTCATATGATTTCTGATAGAGTTGGACCTTTACATTGCACTGTATAAGTGAATATTTTAAATACCTTTCGTTGTAAATAATACAAATCCAGTTTACACAGCACAATGCAAATAAAAAACTCACCCAACTGGTGTGGGAAGTAGTTTTGAGCGACATCCGACTTCAGATTGACAGTGTTAACAGAGGACGTAATGTTGAATCTCTGTTTATACACAGGTTTGCTGGGTACAGAAGTAAGGCATCAGCACAGACGCTAGCATTTCAAAAATCGTCATGGTGAAAAAGGTTGCTACAAGAGGCCGTTTCAGTCCATTGTCTCGAAGGTTTGTTGTCGTCATCACAGTGTGAATTGTTCCAGCTTCCAGCACCCTCCCCAGTTCTAAAGTTTGCCTCCACTCGTATGCAGTAACTCAGGGTCCATATCGTTTTAAAGCAAGCCATCTTGTTCAAAAACGGAGGGCAGGAGGGAAAAATCAAAGGGCACAAACTTGACACCGGTCCCGTGGTAGAACTTGTTCTGAAACTCCACCCTGAAAATCAGGCGTTCAAGTGAACGATAGAAAGGTTCTTTAACAAATTACAAAGACAGTGAAGTGAGTAAAGCATAAAGTTAAAAGGTTAATTTTTAAGCGTGACCTGTCTCATTCTTAATAATTTAACCTTAAAGCCTCGAACATTATATCACTGAACTTAATTGCATTGCAGAGTCGGAGTTAATCCATATAACATAATGATTAAGGCAGAAATGATAAGTGAATAGATGCTTTGGATCAACCAATTGTTTGAGCGATGCTTTAAAGCAGCAATGCTTCAAACGTTCTGCTCAACGCCTGTCAACGATGATCAATACCACACTCCCGAACCAAAGAATGATTTGACCTTTCCGACGCGCCGGTACAGTGTGACTCACCAGTGGAGCCGCAGAGCGTGGAGGAACGCCGACAAGCCCTCCATGACCAGCAGGATGGACACGGTGAGCACGGCGAAGAGGCCGAACACGGGGACCAAAAACACCACCCCGACCCTCGTGGTGACCCTCAGACCCAGACGCATCACCATGCCCCACAGCACCTCTGACAGCTCTGAGAGCAACACACACACACACACACACACACAAGGCCACGTACACAAACAATTGAATGCGCGTCTGAGAAGAAGAAATGTAAAGCAGCCGTCGAGCCGCCACTCACGGGCGTGAGCCAAGCTGAGAGCCCAGAGACGCAGGTAGGACGCCGTGTTGGAGATGCAGCCCAGGCAGTACTCGATGGTGTGAATGGCCTGGTACAGCAGCACGTCCGCAAAGTCAAACTGCAAAACGGGCGCAAGAAGATATCAGATATTATTACCCTTTATTCATAGTGATGAACATGAAGTCCACATAATGTGTCTCCTCTGTGTTAATACAGCAGTCTGGAATTTACAACGCTGGTGATCACGTGATAATCATTGAGCCTTAATTTCTCGCTTACATGTTATCTACTTATTTACAAGCTCTTATTATTATTACTTATTGGCAAACTAAAGTGAAAATCCTCCGCATCTCACAAACGCTTCATGATTTGCCTCGATATGATTCAAAAGACAATTTCAGTCAGGTGGCAAACACCTGAATCTCAGACAGACAGGGTTTTAATGTCAGGTCTTAATCCTCGTGGATCCCTGACCTCTTTGGGAAGAGCTTCTCTGCTCGGCATTTCGTCCAGTGCTTCCTCTTCGTCTTCGTCATCGTCATAGGCCGGCGCTGCGGAGTCGTCCTCACTCACACGCCTCACTCTCTCATAACCCTGCGGTGAGTCAACAAGCGGTGATTTTTATTGCCGAAAAGACAATATCAAATATATTTCCAATATGTCTGATCTCGCTTACCCTGCGTCTGCGCAGGCCTTTGCCTCCCCGGTACAACCAGTACAGGTACAGAGGTTTCCCCAACAGCAGCACAGGAACCGACAGCATTGCTATCACAATTAAGAAGATCTGCAGCCCAATCTGTGGAATTGAGCAGAAAAATGCATTAACAAGGTTAAAACACACACACACACACACACACACACACACACACACACACACCCAGAGCGGGTGAGGTTTCGTCAAACACGTACTTGTCCCGGGTAGAGAGGAGTGATGTCCTTCCCCTGCATGACAAACATGTTAATGAAGTGGATTAGGATGCTGGGAGCCGCGCTGGAGTCTCGTACACCAAACGCCAGCCACTTATAGAGGACCATGAAGACCAGGTAGCCAAAGAGGCAGAGCAGGAAGAGCAGCTCAGGGAGGAACTGCAGGTAGACATTACATTTCTGTCGGAAGTGCCTGAAGGGAGAGAACAGAAATAAAGAAAGTGATGAGTGGGGCTTTAATGGTCGGGCCCCTGAGCATTTGATTTAAACAACACAACTTTTAGCAATAACGCGTAAAAGGTGTCCCTTCCTGCTCGTCTTCTCTACTATATGCCTTTCTAGTTCACCTTAACTATTAATATCACTACTATTATGAACCTCCTTTGCATACATGTACAGTAGATGCACGCACACACTTATCTGCACATGCTGATGGACATATGGAACTTCCTTGACATACGATGTCAGGTTAACTTAAATATCGAGCAACTCACAAGTGATTGAAGACACTCAGCACCACTCCAAAGCTCATGTGGATTACCCCGATGATAACCGACATCTTCATCTTGTAGGAGTTGAGGAAGGACAGCCGGTTCACCGCCATGTTCCAGATCTGATATTAAAAAGCATCTGAAGTGAAAAGTGACCTGAAAACCAGTCAATTGCCTTTTGACGTTAACACCTGAGTGCGTTTACTCACAGGATCGATGCCGAAGGGGTACGGCCCCGTGAAAACCCCGCTGACGTTGGGGTCCAACGTCAGCAAAGCATTTGTTTGGAGGGTTTTATTTCTGCGATTAAAAAAAATGGAAAAAAACGATTAAAGTAAAGTAATGTAAAGGTACATAAGCAAATAAAATGTGTGTGAGTGTATTTGACTGCTCACTCACGTCCACTGCTGATTTGTGAACATGGCCTTAACGCTCCACCCGGAGCCAAATATGTTAAGAGACTTGGAGAAGCAGTCATTGTAAATCAGCCCGGTGTAGATAGAAAAAAGCCCCATCATCAGGATGATGTATCGACCGTTGAAGAACGTCACCCATATCTGAGATCAACAGAGACGCGACCGTTAGCCCGAACTAGTTCACACGCCGTTAAGGACGAGAGGAACAACTACAAGGGGCCGACTCATCCCGACCTCGTTGTCGGACCGCTTCCTCTTCTGGGTTTTTTCCGTGAGCACCATCCACAAGGCGAAGAGACTCATTACCGCCCCGTGGCCGAGGTCGCCAAACATCACAGCGAACAGGAAGGGGAACGTGATGATGGTGTAGGGGGCTGCCGACGAGAGACACACACCTTCGATGCAATCTACTCCGACCTTCCCCCCAAAGCCAACGAAAAGGCACTCGGTTCATCCATCTTTGTGCGACGCGGGGGGAGCTCTTACCTGGGCTTACCTCGCGATAATCCCCCACCCCATACGCCTCCACGATGCTCTGAAAGCCCGACGTGAACTTGTTGGTTCTCAGCATGGTGGGCGGAGTGTCGGTGCTCGGGATGCGGTTCACGAAGGACGGCACGGTGGCGTCTCCTTTTCTCTGTGGGGGGGGAGAAAATAAAGACAAAGCGTGGAAAGGACAATTCTGAAATGAGTAACTGCCGTGATGTAGTAACGGAAATTTGATGAAACATTGGTGATGTGCGCAGCTCCCTTTGCTCCCTCGTGTCAAACATTCACAGTTCTCAGTGATTCTTCACCAGGATGTTTTCCTCTGGTACGTTCTAGTTTAGGCACTTGGACTAGAAACGATCAAATACGCGTCACTGTTTTGGATCGGCTTTAAGGCACGACATCCATTCCATTTGAGAAATGTTAGGATTTCAAAGATTTGGTTTATTTAGTCATTTTCAGTCGTATTTAGTCTGAACCCCCCCCCTCCAAAAAAACCATCACTAATGCGTCTCTTTCCTCACCGAGCCCTCTTCTAGCGCCCCACGCAGGTTCGCCAGGTCGCTGACGGGACACCACACCTCCGCAATCAGACACTTGTTGGTGACGTCGAAGCTGCAGAGGTTCAGGATGTGGTAGATTGCCTTCATCTTTTTCACCTTCACAACCCAGGCGTAGGCCGACTCCGAGGCCTTCTGCAGGACCTGCCTCAGGTAGTCCTCGGTGCGGTGCAGCACCTGGGGGAGGGACGCGGCGGTTACTACAAACTCAGCAAAGTGGGGTTGGGGGGGGCGCGAATGTCTGTCTTCGCCAGGCTTACGTTGTTAAGGTCTTGGATGCGAGTCCTGAGGCTGTCCAACACGTCCGCCCGCTCCTCGTCGTTCTCCGGGTGCGGGTAGAGGTGGCAGTGGTAACTGGGGACAACAGAAACGCGCCTGGTGAGGAATGCAGCGGCGCTTTAAAAACTCACGCGGTCATGTGGAGGGCGGGATTCTTACCAATCACAGATTTTTTGCACTTTCTGTCCGATCTGGTCTCCCCAGAAAGAGATTAGGAACACAACGCTTTTGCTGATCTCCCCCTGAAACGGCACAGATCAGGAAAGTTATCGCTTCACAAAAAGGTCATGAAGGAAAAATGACTTTTACATGCATCCCTACCACAATGCCTTCTCTTTTAGCCGGTACAAATTGGTATCTGACATTTTAATTAGCAGCAGTTGGCTAATAATATCTATTTATATATACGTTTTCAATTTCTCTCTTGTAACGAGATTAGAAGGTCGGGGCTTCACAGACTCTTCATAACCCAAATATGAATGCGCAGTCATTTCTAGCTTATGTTGCTTTACATAAGCAACATTAGCACAAAAAGCCAGCACCCCCTCACCTATTGTCCCATTTAATTCCAATCTTTCTAAACCGATGCACAGAAACACGTGACATTTTCTTAAATTAAGGTTTACTCACAGTGTCGAGATCGGCGAGGTTCTCGTCCACCTCGGCGTAGCTGAGGATGGTGTAGCCTTTGCACACTCTCCACAGCATGCGCTCAAAGGCCTCCACCTTGACCCGCTGGATGAGACCAGACACAAACCTGCAGCCCGAGCGGATCAGATTAGGTTTAAGGTACATTCTTTATGCTAGAACACAACAGGAAGTTGTGCTGCGCGCATGTCAATTGTGAGCCTCACCCCAGCTTGGCTCCAAGTCTTTGCATACCAGTGCATCCCGTCACCGTGTCCGTGTCCACCGTGGGGAACTCTTCATACTGGGGACCCAGAGCCTCGTGCTGATTTCAAAAGGGAACACGTTTCATTCAGTTTACGTCGACTGCTCATCATACTAATGATCCTGTGGCGTTTGCACATTGCAAAGTGCCGTTTGTTCTCGCGGAGACCCGTCTCATATCGGCACCATCGTTTGCTCTCGGCCGTGTGCCCTTCTTACCACGGCAGCCTGGGTGACTCACAGGCTGCTCGTAACGGCGGCATCGGGGGCCGCGTCTTTAATTAAAGTCGGCTCTGGTTTCACCTCGGTCGCGCCGGGAAACCAAACACGGCGGCGACAAGGAAAACAAGGCCCGGCTGGTGAGGTGAGCGGGAGCACGTAAGCGGCATGAGGGGAAAACACACTCACTCTGGAGCGGCTGTGGATGAAGGTCCTTGTGATCTTCAGCATGTGCGTGTACTCGGTGAGCTCCAGGAGGTTCCTCTGCAGCTTGTCTTTGTTTCGGGTCACCTCGCTGAGCTCCATCTCCAGCCTTTGGAGCTGCTCCTGCACGTCAGCACACATTGAACACCGGCTCAAGCCTGCAGCAAGTGGACTTCTTCAGTTAACTAAAGAGATTACATATTGTCCCTGTGAGGATTGCTGGATGGAATGACTGAATAACCATCACTGCCATTTAACCCAATTTGCAGCATTTATTATTTACCGATTTGTTGGAGTCTAACAGATCTGGAGGAAGCAACGCAGAGCGTGCACTGCTGTAGCTACGGAAAAAAACTGTTCAATATTCAGATCCATACATAGATATGAGCTGTTAAGCCCTCTGAAGCATATTTGTGATTTGCGATAGCCCAGGTTTTAAAATAACTAGTATATGCATAGACGTGCACTATATTACACACTATGAAAAAGTTTATAGATACTTTTACAGTCAAGCGTGGTTGAGGTGTCCCTCACCATGATCTCAAGGACTTGTCTGGGGGGAGGAGCAAGCGGGCTCTCATCCTCCTCTGGAACGGCGATATGAATCTTTTGAATCTCCCTCAGCAGGTAGCCTGTCACACGAAACAAAATGACAAAATAACCCGAGTGTCAGACGAGCCGTCAATTCTCACAAAAACACAAACAGCCATGAGTTGCTTACTTAATAATTACACCCCCCCCAGGTGGTTCTCTCTTACCCAGAATCCTCTCCATCTCCTCACATCTCTTGATTTCGCTGACAAAGCGCCTCTGGAAGGAGCTGACACTCGGGTTGAGCTGAAACCAGAGGAAGCGTCACAGGTGAGGCGAGCTGAAAGCCACAGCATCAGTCGATGTGTGAAAAAAACACACCACATTCAACGTGGCATCTTCACCAAAGTGTTTAGACCGCCACTAAAAACGAATATTTATTGTTCTTGAAATACTGTAACAATACTCTCCCCAGCATGGAGTAATTTGACTCGAAAACCGCTGAAAAATAAATAAAATGAACGTTGACATTAGTCGGTCAAACGTTGAGCTCTATAAATTCTAACAGCATTTGGGTCTATTTATAGGAGGCTGATCTCCATCCCTCGAGCATGCGTGCACCCACAGAAAGAAGCCCGCATTAATTTATTCTGCATTAGAACAATACGGATAGGTTTACTAAAATGATAGACGCAAATACAGCATCCACCCTTTTAAACTGGGGAGAGAATGGATTCGCTATAATCTCTCCTACTTACATCTCGGAACTCGACCAGCCCGAGCTCCCCGAGCTCACTGATGCAGTCGTATTCAGAGCCAGACTGCAGAAACAATTGCGCCAAGCACATCTCCTCACTCCGGAACACCATCTTTATCCGCCGGACGGATCTCCTTCTCCGCCTCACAAACCGTCTGTGGCCTTCTGGCGCCGGACGGCCGGTGGATCGGAGCGAATGTGGGACATCACACAACCCGACGAGCGTTTCGCCCGTTTAACCGAATCACCGCCTCCGGCTTCACTGGTCTATCGATTATTGATGGGGATTCTCAGGAGGGGACATTTCTCCTCATTATTATGGGTGTCGCCTCCGTCCAAAACAATAAAAATAAAATAAAAAGAAAGCCGGTTGATTTCTATGAAATAAACAATATGAAAACAAAGGCAGAAACGTCCCTAATGCAGATGTGACATCGGGTGATGCCAGAGAAAGAAGTCATTCTGCGGGCTCTTTACCTTGGACACCTGACATTACGGCGCAACCGCCCCCTCCCCTCCAACACCACCCCCACCTCCACCCCCAAAAAGAAAAACAAAGCGACGACGCGACGCGAAGCCGCAACGAAACGAGCGACGGGAAACTAAAGGACGAAGCCTCCACCCGGCACGGAGACGACCGGCGGGTCCGAAGGGGGCATCGCGCGCTGCGAAGAGCCGCTCGGCGACAGACTCCGGCCTTTATTCTCGCTGCGTCGCACCGGCAATTGACAGGATTGCGTCTCCGGGTTGCCAGATATCGGTGCATCCTCCGCATTAATCATTGGTTCTTGATTTACGAAATGAGAGGCGTTGAAGAGGTTTGGTGTGACCGTTTAAGAGGGAAATGGACGAGAAAGACGAGAAAGAAAACGGTGTTCCGAAATATTGGATAAAATGCACATGTTTCTGTAATTCACAAAGACTAAATAGTTTTAAAGATGCAGGATAATAATTAAACATTTCGTGACTACATACATCTCTCCACCGCACATTTCTTTGTATTACTCGGCGGTTCGGTTATTTCCATCACGTGAGGAAATATTCATTATTCATTCACGTTTAGCTTTTATGAGATAATCCCTTTAAACTTCGGTCCAGTAAATTCCTTTGTCTCGTTTGAAATAGTTGTCTTAAAAATGGCAAGTGAGCTTTTTAAAAGGGGGTCTGCTCACAAACCTGGCAACCGGGTCATCTTCTAATTCTGTTCCATCATTGAAAGCGGACCGACCATCTGCTCTTTGTGTCAATCCTTTATTTAGGGTATTTCAGATAACTCAATAATGTTTGCGTCTTCTCCCGCGACAAATTATCACAGCCATTTATTCCATGATACTCTTAACAGTTACGTGCATTTGAACATACTGATCGTATGAAAAATGTTACTCGTTTAAAAAAGCTGGATAATGTTCATTTTTCTTAATCACGCATTTAACAGAAGCACGTCAAAGCTTGTGTTCGACCTGGCGATGGTCCTCTGTGGGCACAATCTCCTCTGATTGAATTCTGCAAGTACATGCATATTTCAAGGGGGGAAAAAAGCAAATATGCACAATAACAGCAGAGGTTTTTGTATCAAGGGACTTCCATTTTTGGGGGCACAGTAGATGAGTACTTCAAGGACAGCGGTGGACCTCAAGGATAAAGAAGACTAGCAGAATAGATCTAAGCATTATTACCATCCTTGTGTACCCTTGAGCAAGGCCTTGAAGCCTCAACTGCTCCCCACGCAGCTTCGAGGTGTGTCAGTAAAACCTCAAACCACCAGTTTTAAACGCATTTGTGTGACGAGGTGCACTCTGCTTTGTTTATGTATCCCAGGGGTACTTCCTGGTTATGTGTGACTGAGGACTTTTCACCCGAGGAAAGAACGAGGACCAAAACGAGGACCTTCATCGATCCAGTTTTGTGTAAAGTTCAGCTTTATTACGGCGTCTCCCGGAAAAGCACAGCGGCAGCAACGTGATACTGTTTCGCTTGATTTTAAGTCCTCAGACTATGAGCCAGCCTGTTGAGCTCCTGCGACAGAGCTGTGACCGTGTCCAGGATCCGCTGCCTGTCCGTCTCCTCCAACCGGGCCTCACATCGCTGGGCGAACTTGTCGGGGTGCCACAGCGCCTGCTGCTTCCGGAGCATCTTTCGAAACACCGGCACGTCCTTCCTGTCCACGCCGTGCAGCATCACGTCCAGCATCTCGTGCACCGTGCCTCGGGGAGCGGGCCAGGGGATGTCGCCGTAGCTCAGCTTCGCGCCGCCAGACGATGAGCCGCCGCCGCCGCCGCCGTCCCCGCTAAAGGTGGCGGCGCACCTTTCGTCGTAACTGCGCTTCTTGCCCAGCCGGACCTCCTCCTCTTTGCGCGCCGCTCGTGCCAGATACTCCTCGTGCTCCCTCTGCAGCTTCTCGTTCAGCTCCTTCTGGCTTTGCGCTTCCTGCTCCCGCTGTTGGCTGCTCTTCTTTCTCTTCCACCCGGAAGACGCCGCCGCCAGCCTCTGAGCCTCGGCGTGCTTTTGATCAAAATATTCTTTTCTGATGCGGTCGGCCCAGTCCCCGAAGTCTTCCTCGTCATCATCTACAGGAAGAAAATCGTCAGCTGTGAAACAAATACAGTAGAGTTATTATGAAAGTGAGACGAAAGCGGCTGTTCGGTACGTAACACTGAGTTCAAATGTACCATCGTATACGCCAAAGGTTTCACAGAATTCATCCTCGCATTCGCCGAACAGCTTTTCCATCCACTCCTTCTCGGGGTCTCTTTCAGAAGGGCGGCTCATGTTTTCGGCAGTCTGAGGAATAAAGGGAGACCCGTATGTGAAATGAGGTCCAGCCCCGGCAGACTGTTCAAAGGACACTGATGACAAAGAGTCACACAAACATAAAAAAAACACACAAATCACATAAACATCGCAGAGATGTTTTCTCCAACGTTCCAGGCAGATGATGGTTTTCATTACATTTGGTATGAAAAATCCAACCCACCCCAAATAGAAACTTGCTTGAGAGAGATTTAATGAGTAATCCTTGCCTTTCAACAACAATACCTTCTATTTATCATTTCGGTAAGATTCTTTTGATACGCCTGTTGTGGTCATAAATTGTGCAATTGTGATGTGATCAAACGTTATAACGCAGATGCAATACTTCCCTTAAACACAAGAAACCAAAACGTGCTTATTCTGATTTTAGAAAACAAATGAAAAGGACGAATCCATATATTATCAACACACACTTCTCAACGGCAGCTATTGGAACACAACCACTGATCCGTTACTAAATGTCTAAACTCACCTCTTTACGTTTGCTCCAGTTGAGCAGATCTTGAGGTGTGACTCCGGCGTTGTTCGGTTCATTCAAAGCTTCGGGGCAGCGCTTCTTCAGCGGAACAACCAGGTCATCGTACGCTGCGGCGGGGGGGAGAAGAACAACAAACAAAAGACTTTGAGAAAAGACGGTCCGAGGCGGAGTCCTTTCAACCAGCGCGCCGCCGCCGCCGCGTCCTCCTCACCGGACTTCCCGTGTTTCAGAGCCCGGTTGGCCGCGGTGTGGAGCGCCGTGTCTCCTTTGCGGTCCTTCCGGAGGACGTCGGCTCCGTGCTGGAGCAGCAGCCGCAGCGCGGCGTCGTCCCCCGAGCCGCAGGCCAGGTGCAGCGGGCTCCTCTCCCTCTTGCCCTGGGAGAAGTTTACGTCCAGGTCCCGGTGCTTCCGCAGATAGGACTTGAGCTTCAGCAGCCCGCCCTCCTCCACGTATCTCCACACGCGCCTCTGTTTGCGAGACAACATGCGGGCGGACGAAACGCAAGCGACCGGGGACACACGGGGGGTTCTTTTTGACTTTCGGTGGGTTGTGTTAGCTTTGGTTAGCTCCTGTAGGCCGTCGGCTAACCCCGGTCCTGCTTCTTAATAGCTCCGAAGCCTGCATCTGTTCGCAGCCCAAAGTTCCGGGGACGGAAGGTGTTCCCGATTTTGCCACTAGGGGTCAGTATTTTACTATCGCTGAAATCATCATTTGATAAACTTAACCCGTGTTACCACAAGCAGGAGAGGATGCCCCGAAATACAACGTGTGTCCCGTCCTAGTCTTCATGACGTGAAAACAGAGACCCACTGTTCATCCTGTGTAATGCTGATGTCTTCTACTTTGCCAATGACTCAGCATTCATAAGCCCTGTCTGCTCCTTTGGGGTTCCTGCGCCTCAGACTCCTTTCAACATGCCACCTGTCAGGAAGGTGTCACGTAGAGAGGTCCTCTGTGTGATTTTATATCCGGATATATACTGCACATCAGCGGTTAAGAAATATTTAACCCCCCCCCCCACCCCCTAAACACGTACTATAATTCATAGTAATGCAATCTTGATTATTTGTCAAATTCTAGGATTTCATAATGAACTGCTACATGAAGTGTTATGACTCAGTGTGTTCGGGTGCAGCTCAGTGCTAAACTGTTACAGCTGTCTGAAATCTGACAGAAATTGTCCCTGTAGACTGGAAGATGAAGCACAGTGTTTGACGGTCCCCACACTTATTCTCACTGAGGACCCACTTTGAATACTTTGTAAATAATATAAACTTAAAAAATCTATTTTGTTTGTTATTAATAGTTTTTAATAGAAGAACATCTCTTGATGGAAAATCGAGGATACAACTTTCATTTGGTTGATACTAAGTCTTGTCTAACAGCAATCTACACGATTAAATCAAGCACATGAATGAATCATGTATGTATGTGGATTATTCTACCGATCCCTTCAAGGTGGGGCTGTAATATCAAATAAGGGTTTGCAGTGTGTTTGCATTACTAACAGTTCAGAAACATCTCTGCAACCCAATATGAGATTAAAGCCACGTTTGGACATTGTCATCGGCTCCTTCCTAAATCGATGCAGACTGGTGTTGTCCTGTTTCATTTCTTGCTTACTTGCAGCTATCTCTACCTGTGATGCTTCAATTAGTGCAGCTGATCCTCTGAACTGGCTCGGTCCTGCTGCAGATGACAGAGCATCCATTTAGGCCTGAGGGAGGGAAGGATGCACAATGGAGAGGATAGAGGAGGGAATGAAGGGACACTTTGTGCCTTGTGAAGAGGACGATCTCCTCTGAGACTCACACAACCCAAGATCCGGAGTCCCCAAAAAGCTTGGGCCCTTCCGCTCTTTTCTCCCGTCGGAAACGACGTGTTGCCACTAACGATGGCCGTCTTGTGTGGACGTCTTTGAAATGTCCGCCGTCTCGGGGGGGAGAGACGGAGTGAAAGCAGAGGCCGAGGGAGAAAGAGACTTCTGATTCGTCACTTCAGGTGTTCGAGTCACATGCCTGCCGCTATGTGTGCTCGAAGATTTATCGTCCCTTTTTGTTTTTTCCACAGCTCCCAATTGTCACAGTGTTTAAAGCAAGCACCCATTGTCCCCCAAGACCCCAGACGAGTGCCTTAAAAACAGAAAGATGCTTCTGAAAGACAGGATATGCCCGGTCAGGAACCCCTACCTCTGCTTTCCTGCCCGGCCCGCTGACTTCATCCTGTCCGTGAGGTCTGTCGTCCTTCTGGGACGGCGCGGGGAGGAGCGCACCAAGACCGGGCGGCAGGAAGCCGAGGGCCCTCCAAGACGCCCCGGGGGTCAGCATCTCATCCTACCAGGACCAAGGCTCCAGGTCCGCCATTGTGGAAGGAGGAAGGAGGAGAAACGTGTGCACACTTCCTCTGTCTATTTTCTGCGTGACCTGGTTTATTTGGTTGTGATTTATGGACAGCTGAACATTACGCTGCTGACACAAAGGCCATTGTGAGCAGTTTATATGACAAGGAATGAGTTGAGGCGGGCGCGCCAATAGAAAGTGGGCCTACTCACCTCTGCCTTTAGTTTCTGTTGATTTGCATCAGTTGAGGTTTTGGGGTTTGGCCTTTTCACAGTCTCCATTGTATAGATGGATCACCTCCTAAAAAAATAGAACTTACCCCAAACTTCAAACACCTTATGTATATTATTTATTCTGTGAATTTTTGAACATTCTTCTGTGAACATTTGGTACATTCCACCGTCTTTCAAATATAATACACCTCTTTTCCCTGGAAGATCTTGTATATGTTTTAAAAAATATTTATGTAATCTATATTCTTATATCGTGGTCCTCAAATTGGGAGGTACTTGCTTTTTATTTTAATTTTCTATGAATAGATGTATTGTTATTCTTAGCTAATTCATTGTATTTGAATCCTATTCGACAATAAACCAAATTCTCACATGCTTTTGTTTTGAAAAATGTGGACTGACCTTAAATGGTTTGATCCATTTCCACTGAAAACAGAGAAAATAATGAGAAAGCCATTTGTTATTCCTTAGAGAAGGAGAATGAAGGCTGTTTATCCCCTCGGGAGGCTACTTCCAGTGGAGACACACTCAGTTTTCACACTCACAGAGGAATGAAAATGTTTGTGTAATCATTTCTGAACATGCATCTCAGACACAACAGGCAGCCTCCAGGCTCAAAGGGCACCAGTCGCCCTTCCTCCTGTAGTTTGTTGTCTCGCTTTAAGCTCATGCCATGAAATCTTGGTAACGTGATCCACATCGGCTTCATAAAACATAAAAACCCATGTCAACAGTATATCCAGATTATCTTTCATGCAGGGCTTTGACTTTGATGCTGACAGGCGGAGGATTACATGACAATTAGTCCTGTAAAGAATTGCTGCTGAGTGAAATTTTACTGTACGCTGTTTCATCACTTCACCACAGATTCTCAAGTTGTTCCGCCATATCTAATGTCCTTCTGTTGCGTGCAACTGATTTACAGAGAATTCTTTATCTTCTGTAGACAAACCTTTGCAGACTAAATCAAGGTGTATTTCATAAAGATTCTGTGAAGTCTGGGTTTCTGTCTCTGGGCTCAGATGAGATTAAGGAGCTGAGGCGGCGATGAAGGAGACAGAGTGAGTGTCGCTGCAGCTGCTGGATTCCTTTTCTCCCACAAGGACGAGGAAGTTTACAGATTTCACCTGTAAAATGTAAGACTTTTGTCACATTCACTAAACCTCCACCCACCCTGACCAAACGGCACACTAGTGAACTGTAATTGTAGGCGATTAAAAGTAAGCGTGTCCGTCACAGGTAATACACAAGCAGATAGTCGACTCCCAGTTCAAATCAGTAACCAGGGATTAGTTCAATCCCTCTGTCTCCCTGCTGTTGCTGATTACATTGCGTGAAAAGCTCTTTACAGTCAACATTGCTGAATTCTAATATACAGCTCGGCAACCTGTTGTTGTGTGTGTTTTTACCAAGAATTAACGAGAAAGAGTTACCCATAGATTATGAACTCAAGGAGACACATTACACCACGGGGTCTTTTGTAACAGAAAGAGAGCGCTAATGTCGTGGTAATTAACCCGTGAGACTTAAACTCCTCCAGAACAAAGCCAAATGTCCTCTGCTTGATCCAATTTAGAAACTTTGTTTTTCACTGTTTGTGTGAGCGAATTTGGAGGCAGCAGAAGAAGCAAACATCCCGGACGGGTGAAAAACAGAAGTCAAACTTGCATTTCCTGCAGACACACGCTTTGATTTGGACCCTGCGAAACAATAGGAGGGAGACTGCCTGCTCTGAGCAATGCACCAACAGGAAGAAGCACATTCACTGGATGGGAGAAAATACATTCCAGCGAAACTTAACAAGCAACAAAGTGACACAGAATGCTGTTGGTTTTTTTTTCAAAGCACTTTTTTTTATTACAAATCATAGACAAACAATTCAAAATAATGCGTATTCACAAATGCTTATTTGTCAGAGAACAAATTCGCTGCCGCTCAATAAACAAACTCATTCCTTCATATGCACAGTCACACAACCGCAGACTGTCAGAGGAGTCACCTTTAATTGGGCTCTCCACCAGCCTGAAAACATTTGTCAGCTGCCATCTGTCTGTCTGGACCCCCCCCCCCCCCCCCCCATCCCGTCCCCAACCCCCATTCCCTCTTTCCCACTATGCCCGTCTCTCCTTACAGCACTCTTATCAGACTGCAACACCTCCTACCGACTGGCACACCCTCTCCACACACAAACACACACAAACGTAACACTGCTGGCCGTAATGGGGGGGGGGGGGGGGGGTGGGGGGGGCGGTCGTCTGGTTGATATCACACTTCAAGTGCTTACAAATGAAAACAAGAACAGTGGGGGCAAATGGCTTGACTTGGCGACAGGATCGTGGTGGTCAAAAGCTCGGTATTTTGCATAAAAAGTCCACAGGAGAACCACACGAGCATGTGGGTTCCACTTAAAATACATTCCACTTTTTCAAAAAGTCTGGGTTATGCTCGGCCCCTTACAGTAAATAGTTGAGTTTTTCACCCTTTTGAGCGTGGCCAGACCCCAAAACCACAAGCCCGACTGTCGTCTTCTGCCGATTGGTCTCAGTGGTCCACAGGTTCAGACAGTAGCAAAGGTAAAAACTCTGACGCAGACCTGGGGTTCTGATCCGAGAGCAAGCACCCAGCGCTGTACAGTTACCTGCTTCATTTTGCATTGTTCACCTCGTCCCCAGCATGCATCTGGGCCCTCAACCGTCATCACACCTTGGTGGCCAGAGATTGAGCCTCTGTCTTCTGAGAGGACAGGGAGTTGGCGGTACTCGCGTGCAAGGACTTCTTCAGGTTAAGCAGGCACAGGCACTGGGATCTGAAGCGCAGGTCGAAGAAGGCGTATAGAAAGGGGTTGAGGCAGCTGTTGACGTAGGCCAGGCAGGTGGCGTAAGGGTGAGCCACCAGCAGGAAACGCAGGAAACTGCAGGTGGAGGGAAAAAACTCGAGGTAGGAGAGGGCGTCGGCGGTCTTCACGAGGTGGAACGGCATCCAGCAGGCGGCAAACACCACCACCAGCGTGGTGATGATCTTCAGCAGCCTCCTCTTACGCTGGTCCTCCTTGCGCAGCGTGTTGAAGTGGCGGGTGACGGTGCAGCCGATGAAGACGTAGCACACCATCATCGCCAGGAAAGGTATGAGGAAGCCCAGCGCCGAGGAGGAGATGCTGAGACCAGTGACCCACAGGTTCTCTTGGTCTTTCCTCGTCGTCACCAGGCTGAAGTCCATGCCGCAGATTGTGCGGTTGGTGTTCGCATCGTATTTGGTGGTGCGAAAGAGCAGAGTCGGAGCCGCCAGCACACCGGACAGCAGCCAGATGGCCGCCAGGCAGGCTTGCATGTGGCCACGTGTGCGCAGCTGGGTGCTGGACAAGGAGTGGACGATGGCCAAGTAGCGGTCGAAGCTCATGCAGGTGAGGCAGAAGACGCTGGCGTACATGTTGAGCAGGACCACGTAGCTGCTGATCTTGCACAGGGCCACCCCGAAGGGCCAGTGGTAGCCCATGGCGGTGTAGACGGCCCACAGAGGCAGAGTGACCACGAAGGTGAGGTCAGCCAGGGCCAGGTTGCCGATGTAGACGTCGGCGGCGCGCCGCTTGCCCTGCGCCCTCCAAACGGTGAAGATCACCACTCCGTTTCCCGAGAGGCCGAGGATGAAAATGAGCATGTAGAGCACGGGGATGACGGAGTATGACGGCATCCACTCGGAATAGTCGCACATGGTGGAGTTTTCTGCCTCGTCGTACTCGTAGTAATCATAAGGACCTGCAGTTGGCTCCATCTCTGTTTTTTGTTATTGTCCTTGAAAAAGGAAAAAAAAGAAGAGGGAACGATCTGTGTCGTGTAGATAGATCCAAAACAGTTATCAGCACTCTGATGTCTGTAGCAACATGTGAAATCTGCCCAACCTTATATACCCCCCACCCAGACTTGAAACCTCCCCGGACGCCCCTCCTCCCCTCCTCGCCTCCCTCTGCCCTCCCCCTCTCTGCTCTGAAGAACACACTCCCTCACTGCATACATGCCCATCTCCTTCCATTGATACATAGGGAAGCCGCTTAAGGCTCATAATATCAGTTGAAAATACTTTGTACAGTATTTTCAGTTTATAGTCATATATAGTTTCCTCAAATATTCTGCATAAAGTTGTAAATATGTAGTTTAGAGGAATCCAGGTTGAATAAAACTCAAGTATATATCTTTTAGAACTTGCCACAGATATAATTGCTATTTATTTTAGGGAATGAGGTTATTTAGACATGTTTTGGACACTAGCCTATGAGTCAAGTCTGGGCATGACTTTCCAAAAGTAGTTCATTTCAATATCAACCGAGAGTCGTATTGGTACCGGAGCACTCTGCTGAAATCCAAATGAGCGCTATTAACATTTCTATGTCTGTTTTGTTCATGTCTCTACATGTTCGTACGAGTAAAACCACATTCTAAAGGCAAAATACAGGTGCGTTGAGTGCTAATGAACCACAGGTTGAGCAAAACTTGACCTCATTAACATTAAGACAAAATGCCAAGAAACATGTGGAATAATCGTCTGTTCAATTAATCCGATCAGACTTTCGGACAAATTGCCAAGATTTAAAAAGAGAAAAATGTAGGTGACAAATGAACACCTAAATTAAACAAATATTACAATACAGGTGATTTTAAATTCAACACAAAAGCGATAAAATGATTAACTAAGGGCAAGAGTTGTAACAGAATATTTGCATTTACATTCTTACAATGTTAAAGCTACTCAAGAGCAAAGGCAAAGTGTTTATTGAAAGGACACGCTGTCTCTCGGGTGTGTTTCTCGGCCCAGGTGGGTCGCCTCAGTCTCCAGTCCGCTCCGTCTCTCAGCACGGAGGCAGCGGTGGCGCCTCGGGGCGACAACCTTTAGACACAACTACTGTATCACTCAACAATCTTTCCCTGCTGATCCCTTCCTCCACCCCTCCGTCCTCCTCAACTGCCCTCCCCGCTCATCTCCGGCTCCCTCTCATTGTGAAGACGAGGATTGATTCTGTCTTCCTCCGCTTTCGCCGACGTCATGTGCTCTCAGGGAACTGTTACTGCCAGTTACTGTGATGCGATCTTGTGTAGTTAAATGGAACTGATGGGAGTTGTGTTCTCTGTGCTCCCTCTCTCTCTTTTGGTTGATTGTCCGTCCAGCTCTTTGTCCATCCGGCAGGAAAAGGGGCATAAAGCGAGCTTCCTATCTGCGCTCTGGTGGGTCGGTGGACTGTTTTTAGAAAGCGTTCGCTGACAGAGATGTGAATATACAGCTAAATTAAACGGAAGGCCTTGATGAGTACATTGATCCGCCCACTCACTTTTTTTTTTTCCTTTTTCAAAATCCCCTCGTTAGCCGTCATGGATCAGTATCACAATGGCAGGATAAGAAACACGGAAATAAAAGCGTGACAATCTTGCCGGAGATTGAGATCCATCTGAAAAAAAGCTGGAACCTCCTCACGCGGCCTCCATCGCTTCGTTCAGAGTCCTCCATGTTTGTCCTGCTAATAGCCCACCTGTGTCTCAGATTGATGGTTGTTATTGTTGGTGCTGTCATCTCATGTGTGGCCACGTGCTGTAAACCACACATGAAGCACCGACGCAACAGACCCGGGTTATGGAAAAAAAAGAGCAGCATGTGATCCTCAAAACATGAGCAAATGTGAAAGGACACAAACACACCGCAGCGACGGTCTGAGCTGCGGAGGACCTCTCTGATCTTTCATCGCGACCTTTTGTGTTTCCAAGTTTATAGGCGTGTTTTAGGTGATACTCGCTGCACAAAAAGCGCGTGAGGTGTGTGTTCCTGTCCTGTGAGGTGCGTGTGAGGGTTGGCGGGGGGGGGGGGGGGGGGTTTCGACAGTTGTTTGATGTGTGTGTTAAGCTGTCAAGGACCACATGCACGGGCCCCCCCTGCACTGAGACAGCTGGCTCCTCCAGGCTTTGTTTTGCGATCCCAGCAAGCTCGTCGGAAAAAAAAATCATGATATCACACGTCTGACCCGATAGCAGCTCGACCAGCAGACTGGCGGACAAACGGCTGAGGCGGCACAATTTGCATTAACAATCACATCAACGGTCTGATCCGTTCCTTTAATTATCTCAATGCTGCCAAAGGCAACACCTCCGGCGGCCCGGCTGGAAAGCTTCAACATTTGCTCAACATCACCCTTCACTCTTTTTTTTGTCAGCAAAGACGGTGAGGTTATTAACACCAGTTAACACCAGCTTGTCGGGACTCACCGGGTCACACATTTTCTCACCGTTCCAGGGACGACCCTTGTGGCTTTAACTGGAGCTTTACAGCCTTTTGTCGCTGCCTCAGGTAGACTGGTGACACAATCTGAAGGATGTCCGCATGACGTCAGGCTGTGTTCAACATTTTTTTTTTTCCTGGAAACCCGCTGGAGCTCCCGTCTGATTCAGATGAATGGGTTGTCTGTGGCGAAGGCGGCCAGATTAAATGACCGGCACAGAGTCCCACGTTAATGTATTTGATTTCTGGTTATTGGAGCTGTCCAGGAATAGATCCTCACTTACAAAAAGCTTTTTCTCCAGAAACACAGCAAGCTCCACCAATGCGCTAAAGTGAGGCGACTTTCAGACGAAATTGGCTCCAACCTCAATCTAAGTAAGATAACGTAATTAGCTCCGCAAATAGATGATGTTTTCTACAGCTTCTTATTTTCGTTAATTGTAGATTAACAGCAGGAAGCAGCTGGGGCAGACTTCTTGCAGAGTTTTTTATCTATATGATAACGTTCACTTCCTTGACCGCACACACACACGTGATGTTTTTATGACCTTTTGACCCTGCTGACCCCACTGCACCTCAGTACCTCATCCAAGACAGCAGCAGCTACTCTGAATTAGCAGCTAACGCACACATGGAAGTCTGTTTGCCGCAGGACGCTTCCTGCTTGGAAGATGTTGATGTTTTTTTGCGCTAGTTCAGAAGCTGGCCAGAATTGTTTGTTTAATATCATTTTGAGGAAATCCCAAAGTGGATTCACAAAGAAGTATAAATAGCTCAAACTCCAGGGTCACCAATGAAAGTATAACAAATAGAGAAAGGCGGGGAGGGTCCTCGTCTCTCACGCAGGAGAGCCGAGAAGTCTTTTAATCAGAGGGAACATGAGCAAGACGTAAATGTCTCATTCATAGAGGCAGTGAGGTTACTCTACTGCTGCAAGTCACCAAAACAACAACAATACGGACCAATTAGGGAACTAATCAACAGAGAGATTTTTGAGTTAGGTGATGGGTTCAGTCTGCTGAGGTAAAGTGAGATTAATACAACATTCTTTACGTGAAATAAGCGGATGGAATAAGCGGAGGCCTCCCACCTGTCGGGGAACGCACTGTAATGAAAACCTGGTCATTTTTAGTACGTTCCTGTTGCTTTAATGCACTATACATGCTCTCTTCTCCAGCACGGCTGTAAATGTGAGCCTGCCTTTACAGTGAATATATGCATTTAGCTAATGTTGACCAAGTAAGGCTTTAGCTAAAAAAAAAAAAACACGATTTAGAATGCATGAACATTTATGTTATGGTCATAGTGTCTTTTTTATGCATTGCATTAGATCAAATGGTTCATGTAATATTTTGTTCATCCCTCTCGCCCATATATGGATGGGACAAAATACTAACAAATTACAAATCTAAAGGCAGAAACCTGTTACAGTGTAGTTAGACATTTTAAGTGCAATGTCAGACTTTTGTTTATGTTATAATGGCGACATCTTTGAAGGCCCAGCATGCTTTATTGCGCACCATTCCCCACTTCCTGTGAGGAAAATCCAGCAGGCGAGAAAGTTCCCTGCACACCTTCTCCTGGATGAAAGATTATTTCACAAAATCCCGTGAAACAGCACTGGAGTCTTAGAACAGAAGGTAGTCTACAAACTGTGTGAACTATCGCAAAATGCACTGCAGGGTTTGTAAAGTCTTTTATCCTTCCCATGTAACATGAACCGTTTTATGGATTTTTGTGGCTGTCCGAACTTCACATAGTTTTGAAACACAAGCCTCCCCTTTAGTTTCAAAGCTGAGAGATGCAGGCATACAAAGACACACACATAAACACACACACACCCACCCACACACACACACGCACACACATGGATACAAACTATGTAACACCCATGACTCCGCTGGATGCAATACAATAAGCTATTGTAACTTCAAACCGAAGGTCTTGACGCCCATGTGCTTTTGTCATTAGTCTCAATTATAACAGGTTATGAGGTCACTTGCTCACGTGTTAAGACAAACATCCCTTAACTCTCCCTCTCAAGACACACACGTACAAAAACACACAATGAATGCAAAAATAACGTTGCAGCTCACATGTTGGAGTCGACAATCCAAGTTGTAATTTTGCTGAAACCCTTGATGCTCACTATTTGTGGAGCTCAGATCACTGTTTGATTCCAAGCTTAATATTCTTTACTCAATTCTTCTTCTGGTGTTATCCTTGTTTCTCTTATCCCAGCAGATTAGTGAAACAACCTTTCACCTTGTATTCATATTTTCAAAAAAGCCCAGTGTCCACAATGAAAAAACAATATGGCTGTCATTCTCCAAAACGGCCGCCAGCCAATGCCGTTATATACCTGGATTGTGATTGGCTTATCCAAATTTTCAGAGAAATTGTCCAAAAAAAATAGTGCTGATCAACGCTCAATCTGATCAATCCTTGCCTGAGTTATTTAGTATAGAATACATGGTCTGTGGAATGCGTACTCCAACGTTGATATCACACAAAAGAAAGTATTACACATGATGGTGTCCTGAACTCGATCAGTGCTTGGTGCTAGGATTGATCTGTATCAGAATCCAAATAAAATCAATGTGTGGAGGTGGATGGACAGCTCAATGTCAGTGATGACCTTGTTAGTGGAATGGCATCACAGGACCTCTGCATCATCTGTAACTGGTGGGTATTGGCTGAGCCTCTGGAAGACGTGAGCTATTCAGGGAACACTTCCCAGGTTTGCCATTGAGTCTCTTTGCCTTCACCAAGAAAGGCTGATACAACATCACGGCCTGTAAAGGTGGGAAAGAAAAGGATGCCAAGGGATTTTTCAGGGCCTTTATGCCGTGCGTTCTTTTAATCCGCATCCGGGAGAGTCTCAAAAACACAGACACATAGAACGCGTATGTCGGTTTCTCAAGCCTTGATCAATTTGATCTGTTCAACTGCGTGCAGGAAGATTCTGCTGTCAGCCTCTTCATCGTTGCAAGGACTGAAGCCTCATAGACGCTCTAGTTGATGGCAAAAAACGTGTTTCTCTTTGGTCAAAATTGTAACATTTTTACTTACTTACTATACTTTAATAAATTGTTTCATCAGAAACTTTATCTCTGATCAAAGAACAACAAGACATGTAACGAATAATGAGTAACAAACAGTATCTTGAAAAATAGCAGCCATATTTAATTTGTATTGACATTGCATTTCCTTGCATCCAAATACTACATTTTGGTGTGTTGATCAACAAAATATCACAAGCTATTTAAGTTATACACTAAAAAAAACATTATTTCTATTTTTGGAGACAGCCATCTTGAAAAATGGGCGGCATCTTGGAATTTCCAATTTTTCCAAATGAACACTTAATTCGTGGCATTATTCACGCCAAATTCAGTGCTCGTTTCACCAAGTGAATGATTCTCATAGAACATTGACTCAATCTGCTGGATTATCTCTCTGTTATCGCAGGCCGCTCTGCGCGTCTCCTGCTCGCCATCGATATCAGTCGCTCCCAGATAAGTGTTGCTCGGGCTTCTATAACACACGCACACGTGCACACACACACACACACACACACACACACACACACACACATGCACAAGTACACACAGCAACATCCACACTTGCACTAGTGCCCACACCCCTCCCGTGTATCCTCTCTCAGCCACCGGCTTCCTTGATGGGGAGAGAGGGGACTAGATGGACGGGAAGAGAGGAGACAGCGGGGATGTGACACAACAATGGCAGGAAGTGACTTCAGATCAATTGAGATAAAGTCAAACACAACAGCGGAGAATCACCGAGCCAGCAAACATCCCCAGAAAAGAGATAAACATGCAACACAAACAACTAAATGTGGCAAGGCCACAAAAAACCTTTAAGACAGCAGCGCCACCCGTAACGTGGCACCAGGAGATTTTTAGTAACAAATCAGGGTATGAAACATTTTCTGTGTTTGTTGGGAATCTGATTAAGTAAATATCCTCAACTACTGGAATCATTTGTTTTGAATTCCTTATATCTATTGTGAACAGCTGTAGGGCGCTCTGTATGTTTAAATGTGCTTATTACACCATGACCCGAGAGCTTTAATAGGCAATGACTCACAGCCGTGGTTATTTATTCCTGTCAACTCAAATAGCGTCTTTCTGTTTTAAGCTCATGTTTGTCCCAATGTTGATGGCCTCTAACTCAAATCTCTGTGAACACCATGCATCCGATATACGTTTTAAGATTTGGAGTTGTGCAACGTTACCGTTCTCATTGCCTTATATTTAAACCCAAACCAGTGAAGTGAAATACCATCATATGAAATAAACATACAAAAACATGTGCATTGAAAAACAAAGTCAAACAAATAGTTTGCAGGAAGTTGGAAGAGTCAACAGGGGTTGCAGTTGGAGAGAGGAGGAAGGGGTCAGCAGTTCAGAGGTCACAACAAGGTCCCTAAAACAGAAAACCCGATAGCTCTACTGGTTGTATAATCTCTAACCGGGAGCCTGCTCAACTTCAAACATACGGAAATCAAGTGGAAAGATGGCAGGAGATTATTTGTAGTGTTTTGGATCAGGTGCAAACAGAAAAAGACTTGCAGCACAGCAGCTAAGAGGCTCGGAGAAATATAACTGAATGCGCGACTTTGTCAGAGTCTAAAGTGAAGGGAAAGACTCATTACTTGGATGTGGATCTGATGTTGTTGAGCAGCAGCTAAAAATAAGCCTCATGATGATTCACGCTTCAGCTTGGACCACAGCTCAAAGGAGGATGTATCATTTCCCATTACTTATACTTATAACCCAGTGTCAGAAAACCCTGATGGATCTGAGATCATTAGCGATACACGTCCCAGCTACTGTTATCCTGAGGAGGACCATAAAATGACAACCCACATCCTGTCCACTGTCCTTTGAACAGAGCATCTGTCTGACCCCCGACACCTTCCACTCGGACTCTGCTTCCTGTCACACACGTGCAGGTCCGCTACCACAAAACATGGAAAAGCCCCAAATAGGAGCAGCGGTGAGTTGTCAGGCCTGCGTTAAAACACATGTACTGTGTGTACACAATATGGTGTTTTGCTTTTTATTGAATCGTGTTTTTGAGACAAAAATCCCACCACGCACACAAACACACACTGCCATAAAGGGCGCGGCGGCTTCAGACTATTATCAACCGGTTACTGTTTCAAATGTTATTTTGTGCCCCCGACCACTACCCCTTTTAATCCTGCTTGGGGTGGAGGGCACGATGGGGGGTGGCAGCCCGCGGATAAAGGTGCAGACCCTCAAGTCCTTGTTACCAAAAAGCTTTATAGGAGCTTTACAGCTCACGAAGCCAGACTTTAATCTCCCAGACGCTTCACACATATGTTCTCATGAGATATTCCACTCCACTATACCCACCCCCCCCCCCCCCCCCCCCCCCCCGTAAACAGCTACATACATCACGTGTGCGGTGGGTATCTGTTTACACACACATTCAGTGCATGAGCATTGGAAATAGTTGTAAAGTCTGATAGAGGTTAAAAAAAAAAAAAAAGTACAACATGAGGTTGGCGTTTCCTTCTTGACTCATAGAGTCGTAGCGCACGTAAACACTTCACAGTCGTACCATGAGGTAAATAACTGACCCAGACGCACACATTTTAACCCACCGGCAAAAGTTCAGCAAAGTTTTGAGAGGCGGATTCAAAGTGTGCGCCACAAAGACCCGAGAGATGACCTCTGGGAAACACCGTGTCCTGCATCTGTCCTGTAACTACATATGTCCCCTTTCCTGGTAGATCACCCTTTGTAATGGGAACAATGCAATCGACGAGATGGAAGATAAAATGATTGTTGCCCGCGACGACTTTCCCGAGTTCTAAAACGCCGTCTCAGGGTGCAATAAACGGCTGCGTCGGGTTTCAGGCTCACAGACACAGTGTATCGCTCAAACCGGTCTGCCCGGATCCTATTTCACCTCCTCACCACCGCTATTAGCGCCACGTCGAGGACGTTTTTTATGGTGACACAGACCAATTTCACACAGCCTCGACTGTGAGGAATCCCGGCTGCAAACCGGGAGAATTGCACAAAAACGCGAGTAAACTAATTTCATGTGTCATGATGTTCTTGTAGACAACGCTGCCTCAGCGACAAGCTGTGGTGCCACAGAAGCTACAAATACTCCCATCTCAGACAGACAGACGGGTGGGGGCCAGGGCGGGGTCCGCTGGGGTTGGATTGGGGACAAGGGTGGAGTCGGGGTGAAAAGCTATCAATGTTTACAGACAGCAAAAGGCAAAAAAAAAAAAAGCGATGATGAGGAGCCGGAAATACATGCGTGCTTTAATGACACGCCGAGCACTCGACAGACACAAAAAAAGGCCGTAAAAGGCGGGAACGTGACTCGAGGTCAAGGAAAAATCCCAAACATCTCATTGAATTGTCGGGCACGATCAAATATTTCATTTTTGCCATCGTATTCACTCTTCTTAAAAGGGGTAAAAGTATGGAGGCACGATAAGACGGCCACAAATAACAACTGTAACGGATTTGTATCCAAAGGGACACATCTCGCACTCAATTCACCAGCGGCTTACTTTATTAAAATGTAGCGAGGGAGCTCTGACTCGCCGAGTTCTTGGACTGCGGCCGAACCTTGTCGAGGAAGAAGAGGGAGAAGAAGAAGGAGGCCTATACACAGGCAGAAGCCTCCATTCAGGCACCAAAGGCTAATGGCCGGGCGAGGCGCTTTGGATGGTGCTGTGGGAATCGGCCCTATTTGAGATGCAAATTCCTCAAAGGGCTGAAAGAGCCGGAGAAACAGGTGTCCAAGGAAGTGTGCTGCTGCGTGGGGGAGTGGGGGGGGGGCGGTGGGGGGAGGCGTGAGGGCGCTGAATGGCAACACTGGGTGTATTGAGGTCCCGCTCGTTTGGAAACAAACTGTGGCACCTCTCTCGTCACATTTTCTTTGTTTCATATTAAATGAGGGCAGAAGTGAAAATAAAATGGGGAAAAAACATGACAGATGTGCATAAGATGGGAGATAAAACTTTTATTGATTGATTGAAATGTAATATGGCATAAAAACAGCTTGATATGAAAATCAACTACGCAAGCAGATCCATAATAAAGTCCTACATGCTGATGAAAACAGCAGGGAATGTTGCACATTCACAAGTCCGAGGCTTAAAGAACGTCCTCTTTAATCTTTATAGTCGCAATGATTAGGAATAAGGAGCTCTTCAACATCCCTGATTAAGATTTTTGATACTGAAACAAAATGTAGGAAGAAAAAGAAGAAGAAAACACAGTATTTTAGAAGCCCACCTACATTCTGCAGTCCTGTATCCTACAGCATGACGGATAACGACTGATTTTAATCCCTGGATGAAGCCCAGTGACGTGTTGGTTCAATGTGATATGTGTTCTTGCTACATATTAATGCATGCGTCATCTAAAAGCTTCAAAAGACGGTAAACAGTAGGGCCGAAAAGAAAGAAAGGGAACCCGTAGCAGATACTCAAAAGAAGCTCCACCGCTTTCAAAATGTGACCTGCGCCCACAGCGATGTTCCATCAGAGAGGAGCAGATACACGTGTTACTGTTGGGAAAGGGATTCTCTGGACAGGGAGACAAATGTCGATCGATTTCTTAATTGAAACATACAATTATTATCATCATCATCACACACTGTTTGGTAGATTATCGAAGATTTGTGGGTCCTTTGACTTTTCATCTCTTTTGTCGCCACACATTTTTTGATTAGTTTATTATCTACACACAAAGGTAGTGAAGTTAATTATTTGAGCTAAACAATGCCAGTAGAAAAACACTGATAAAGTAATAATAACTGTACTTCTTCATCTGTTCTTTTTCAGTAACTTATATGAGGTCGCTTTTTCCACAACAGGCTTTGCGGCACATTTCAGTGAGATTTTTAAGTTTAAGATTCTATTTTTTTTTTAAACTCACAATGCTTTATTTGTCTTCTGTAGTAAAAATAGATATCTTCAAGTCAAAGGACCCACAAACATTTAGGAAAGTAAGAAAAAGAAAATCAGCTTTGAAATAACGTTCTTCAGAATGGCATTTTATAGTTTCTCATTCACAACATAAATATAAACACGATCCTCTCTAAATCGTGTGCGGCATCACATTATGATTGAACGGCAAACAACAAAATCTATGGTGAAAATATGCGTTACAATTCTTTGGCTTAGTGGCACAAAAGGTTCCTTCACACTTCTTCCTTCATTGAGTCAGTTTTTGCGCTCGCAGCAAGGTCTCCCGCTGCTGCTGCTGCGACTGTGAGACAATCTCACGGCGCCCTCAAGTGTTGGAAACCAGCGGAGACAAGCGGCTGGACGCAGCTCAAAAGTCAAGAGAGACGCTCCGATAACACGAAGCTCTGGCAACGTAACGGCTAACATGTAAGAGATAAGCGGAAGATCATAAAAAAAAAAGAAATGTCCTCGTCAACAGAGACAAAATCTGAAAGAATTGATAACCAATGGAAAGAAACAAAAGGTCAATTTAAAGAGTAAGAGGTAATCAGCAGCAGCTGTTAACAGTGAGTTAGCGAGTGTACATCACCACATGTTCAGTCATTTAGGAGTTCCATGTGCTTTCATGCTAAACCATTCAGGCAGATTAGCAGCATCGGAGCACTGGCATTTTTTCATGTAGTTCCTTCTTTTCCTGATTTTAAAAATAGCTATTTTACTAAAAGATATCTGGACTACCACAGACCCTCAGTCCCATGAAGGTTGGTCTTTGAACACAGTAATGAGTAAGTTAGTAAAGGCTGTGTAGAATGTTTTATGTCAGTAAATTGCTGACCCTTACCCTGCTAAAGGTATGTGTCATGCTCTGCACTCCCCAGACTCTCCTTGGACCCTCGTACAGCCGCGGGTTTAACGAGAGGTGAGGGGTCACCGGGAGGAAGGTAAGAATTAACAGTCTCCTGCGGCGGAACAACCGCTTTCGGTTTCTCTGCTTTAGTCCCTCCATTCTCCTCGGCGCACTCTGCTCTCTGCCCACCTGTCTGGGGGGCCAATGAAGACTCCACAATAATGGTGGGCATCTGTCTCAGGTCCTGCCGACTGGGGGGCTCGGCAGCCATGATGGCCTTGGCGCCGTGCATCCTGGGAGGGGACTTGCAGTGCAGATCTCCGTGAGTCTCCTTCCAGCGACGCAGCTGAGCGTGGTGTTCCCGTTCAATGTCTTTCTCAGACACCTCGAACTCGATAATCTGAGACCCAAGATGGGGGAGGGAGGGTGATGTGAGCAATACCTGGGTTTAGCAGTTTAGCAGCACATATTGGTGACGTGTTTTAAGAGACGACTGTACCTCGTGCACCAGAAAGGCTTCCTGCATGTACTGTGGCCGTACAGCTCGGAGCAGCTCCATCGTTTCGTAGAGACCTTGACAGGCCTTCAGTTTCTCTTGGGATCCCAGCATGGATTTTAAGAGAACCAGGCCCACACGAAAGATGATTTTTACTCCTAAGAAGAGCATCACATGAGACAACATGCAGCGATAGCAGCAGAGTGCACTCATATCATAACAGAGAGATCAACAAGAGAGTTTTTCACTTGCAGCTTTAAACAAAGGTAACCTTGTACTGGAGTTTTACAGGTAGATGATATGCACATGATGGAAAAGTAAATACTGTTTGTGTATTTAACAAAACAATCCCTCATCATACAAACAAACAAAGCTGCAGTTTATGAGTTACGAAAAAACCTTTTCTCGTTGTAAACTCTGTGAAGGCAACTTGTCAATTTCAGTAAAATAATCTGTCCGTAATTGTTGTACAAGTGTAGTATCTCACCCTCACAGAGGAACATGTCCCACACGCGAAGCACCGAGGCCCACGGCAGAGTCCGAGAGAAGGCGCACATGAACCACTCGGTCATGTACAGGATGGGCTCCAGCTTGTGCTTCTTCAGGTGACGGTGGGCCGCGGGAGACACGCGCCTCAGCAGAGCGTACAGGATCTCCCCGTCCAGCTGGATCGCCTCCTGTGGAGACGGCATGGGAGAGCAGTTAGTGGGGGTCGGGGGGGGCTTGAGAGACAGACAGATGGACGACTGACAGAGAAGACACATTGCTTAATCTTATTTTCTGATTATCGAGTCCTTGTTGACCAGTTCACACCTCACGTTATCAAGTCGTTAGCATGTCGGCGTCAAGTGGGGAGACGCCCTGGCCGGAGAAATCGAATACCATCAGCCCCGCTAAATATACCCTTTAACTGTTATCATTAACTTCTGTTTTACTGGTTAAACAGCCTGTGTGTTTTCTATGTTTGCTTACAGCAGACAATAGGTTCTCTTTTTTAAATTAATATTTATAGGGTTCAGCTAGATAATAATTGACATGCTGAACACTGTTAATATGTAATCCAATAACAGGTTAAACTCTCATGATATCAAAGTCTTCTTTTCAAAATGATGTGACAGTGTGTCTGAGTGGACCCTTACCAGCCCTGTACTGTAGTATCCAGGAAGATACTTCTCACAAATCTGGACAAGAACCCAGAATGCATCCTGTAAAAAAGAAAAAGGAACCATGACTAAGCTTTTATTATGGTAAAAAAAGATAACATAAGGATTATTATGTAGGTATTGATTAAGGTCTTATTCAGCACTAGTACCTGGTACTAATTGTCATTATGTATTGAAGATTTGTTGTTTTTGGAAGTGTTGAATGTGTGGTTACCTCTGCCGGCATGTGCATCAGGAGTACAGCAGCAATGGGAGCCTGAGCCTGACAGTAACCCTCTTCGGGGCGATGCAGCGTGTAAGCCTTCAACACGCGGAGCAGGTCTTGCTGCCTAAATAAAACAAACATGTGTAACTCATATTCAGGAACTATGCTGGGCAACATTAACACAGTGATGGGCATCACGGCGGGGCCTTTAGACGGCGACGCTTACCCGTGACCTCCTCTCGCTGCGAACATTTCATGGAAGGGGAATTGTCGATGGAGGTCCCTCTCAATAATATCGACCCACTTAGGATCTCCTGGCTGATTGTCCAGGGCCTGAAAACATATTTTATGATCAGCTTTGCAAGAGAAGACTTGTCAATTTGAGTCACAATCCACTTTTTAACAGCAATTGTTTGGCGCAGGGAATTCTGGAACTCAAAGCCTCTGGGAAGTTATATCACCGGAGAGACAGCAGCCCCTCGGCAGGGATTTGGGCGCTATTCCACCATTTTGAAAACATTAAGCCAATAACTTTGGCAGTGATGTATAAACTTGACCGCTGAATTAGGAGAATGCATTGCTCACTTAGCACATTTTTGGGTGACAACAAGAAATATCCAGGGGAATGACATCTTTTATTATATGTCAAATACCTCGATGTCAGCAGGGGTCACAAATGTATCCGACTGACCTGGAATTTGCCCTGGTTTTGCTCCCTTCTCACTTTGCCCCCGGTGAGGTAGAGCCAGGCCCGGCCGCGCAGGGATGGAGGGACGCCCTTCTGACAGCGCTCTTTCACCTGATATTCAACACACGCATAGTTACTCAAGAGCCTGCAGAAAGCAGCAGCTTGAATTCAGAAGAACGTAGTGGCGATTCAGTCACATTTCATTTCCAGCACAAAAAAACCCCACCTTCTTGTGTTTTTTGGCCATCCACTTGTCCCAGCTGTTGAGCATCTCCAGCCATTTTGCCTCCCGTTGCCTCAGCACCTCAGTGGGGATTTGCACAGCACTGTGGAAATGGGACACACAGGTCACACATTAAAGCCAACGTATTGTTTTCATTGAATACCGTCCTCAGAGGGGGCGAAACATTGACTCGTCGCTTCCTCGTCCACACAGGAAACTTAAGCTCAGACAAAACGGTCTAAACACACGCCATCAGCAGCGAGGTAACAAGCAAACAGGAAGCCGTGGGAGAAAACTATGTCAGTAATTCACCTCACTAGTCTTAACGAACATCAAAGTGGTCATATTGTTATGCACAGAATTTCCAGTCCCGGTCTACTAAACACAGGACTGGTAAATTTAGCAAACAAATTTAAACAAACTACAACTGGAGCTGACAGATATGATTTTGCATATAAAAAAAGCTAAAGAGAGGTAAAAAGCTTGAAATGAATTATCTATATTGGATGCAACAGAGACTCTGAGTCTGAAATAACTAGGATTTGGACAGTTCTTTTCATGCCTTCATTTAAGAAGACAACCATTAGATGTTTTATGACACTTTATGAGCCAGTTCCAAATGACAAAGATTAGAATCCAGAGGCAACAGCAGCAGCACGGAGACTCAGAAACAGCCAGTCGCTTTGTGTCAGAGGGCTTCAGAGAGCTTCTGCTAATGTGCTGGTTTGGAAAGGTCAGCAAAGTACAGAATTGAATACACCAAAAATCCACTCGTTACTGGATCCAGTGGAGAGCGATGAGGACTCACTTAACGTGGTCACTTTGTTCGGGGACAGACGGAAGATGAGAAAGGACGAAGGAACAAGGCTCAAGACTAATTTACAGGGAAACATGGTGATCTATGTTAGTGGTGAAAACTTTGAAATTGAAAAAAATAAAAGACATCATGTTCATATTTCATCCAACATATGACAAGGCCATGGGGTCACGAGAAGAAATATAGCCCAAAATATGCGTAAAATTAATGTTATTTATAATAACTTTATGAGTTTTCTTTTTGGTAAAGAAAACTAACGTTAATCCAACCGACAGCCTGCATGTCTGCATTTACCAGTGTGACATTCTCCCAGAGGATAACGTTATCTCACGACTCAGCCACAGTACCTTTACCTGTCCTCGGCTAGCTCAGGTGCAAGAAGGAAACGCAGTGGACACTTTCCACGAACACGGGAAAGACGTGTGACGCTTAACTTACGACTCTCCACGCAGCTGCTGGGCCCCTCCCGTGAAGCCGTACTTGTCCGCCTGCTTGTCCCAGGGGACACCGCCGTTCGTCTCGGGGTCGGATCCGTGCGAGCTGGTCCCGTTATCTCTCAGCTCAGCTTTGCTGTCCCGCGAGACGAGTCCGTTGCCCGGCTCGATTTTAGCCATTTAAATCCACGCTCGCCTCAGCGTGAGCCGAATGCGTTCACGTAACTCACTTTCCCGACCGCTCCCGAGAGCTGAGCCGACACTTTAAAGCTTTCCATTCCGACGGCCGTTGGTTCGCTAACCCTCGGGTCACAGCTAGTTAGCTAACGGTAGCTAACGGTAGGCTAGCTGAGTTGCGGCGGTTAGGGAGATTTTCTCGCTAGCCGCTAGCTCCTTCGTGCTGTAAAATGCCACTTTACAGCACGAAGCACGCGTTAGACGGCGCCGAGTAGCTTCACGGGAAATCTGTTCGTTTTCTTCACGGATTCAAAGTCCAGGTTACACAGAAAAGGAGAAAAATGGTCGGAGGCAAACGCAAAAAAAGCCATTCAAAACAGCGCAGAATCGGCGTGCTAACATGCTAGCATCACAAAACCTGTCAGCTGACACCGGGATTTGTAAACCTCCTCGGTCAGCAGGAATGTGGGTTAGCTGGTACAGGAAGAGGAGCTGGTGAACAAAACCGTACAGCTCATTGATGCATATGTGTCCATATTTGTCCATTTTATCTTCCATTTAGACATTTTAAATATTTTTACTGAACAAATTTGGGGACTTGTCAAATTTAAAATATTTTTAACAGACCCCGGAAATGTAATCATAAAATTACAATTACACAACTAATATCTGACAATGAGTGACCTATTAACCTTCCGAACAAAATGTTTGGTGCAAAAGATAAAAGAGAGAAAATAAACGCACTCATAATTTATTCGCCTATACCATTGAATCACACTTTGAAATGCTCATGTGCGCCATTCCCTTCATCATCTTAATTATTACACCATTTAATCATGAAACATGTATTACATTTTTACTTTTTAATCATTCCATTCCAAATTGATGAAGAATGTAGCAAGTCATTATCTGCTAACTACACATGGTGTTATAATCAGGGCTTAATGCGTTATACGTGTGTTTATCAATCCGTAAACTTTAAGCACTTTTAAATAATGGACCTTCCTTTTTAAACCTTTCCCAGACGGAGTAGTTGATAAAAGCAGAACTCTTTCTAACCACTGCAAACTTAACGTATCTAATAAATTCACGTGCGACCTTTGTCCGCGTGCACGCTGCCAGAGCGAGCGCGCGCGCGCCCCCTATCCGCATATAATCTGGGAAACAAAGCACAACACAGCATTGATGCAGCCAACAAACTACCCAAACAACCACGTTGAGCCAAACATCGGCAAACTATTTTGGATGCGGCGTGCGAGAGAACCGTCGACAAACCAATGCAAGAAAAAGTCAGCAAAAAGTGGATGTTAACAGTTAATTTTATTTTTTTGTCTTTACACAGAATGTTGTTTTTTTCAAAGCACTTTTTTATTACAAATCATAGACAGACAATTCGAAATGATGCATATTCACAAATGCCTATTTGTCAATGAACAAATACACTGCCGATCAAACGCTCAATAAACAAACTCATTTCTTCAGGATTGCTGTGGTCAAAAGCTCGCTATTTTCCATAAAAAGTTCACAGGAATACATTCCACTTTTTCAAAAACTCTGAATAGTTGAGTTCTTCACCCTTTCTTCACCCCAAAACCACAAGCCCGACTCTCGTCTTCTGCCGATTGGTCTCAGTGGTCCACAGGTTCAGAGAGTAGCGAAGGTGACACTCTGATGCAGGACGGGGTTCTGATCCGAGAGCAAGCACCCAGCGCTGTACAGTTACCTGCTTCATTCTGCACTGTTCACCTCATCCCCAGCATGCATGGGCAGGTCAGGGAGCTGGCGGGACTTCTTCAGGTTAAGCAGGCACAGGCACTGGGATCTGAAGCGCAGGTCGAGGAAGGCGTATAGAAAGGGGTTGAGGCAGCTGTTGAAGTAGGCCAGGCAGGTGGCGTAAGGGTGAGCCACCAGCAGGAAACGCACGGAACTGCAGGTGGAGGGAAAGAACTCGAGGTAGGAGAGGGCGTCGGCGGTCTTCACGAGGTGGAACGGGATCCAGCAGGCGGCAAACACCACCACCAGCGTGGTGATGATCTTCAGCAGCCTCCTCTTACGCTGGTCCTCCTTGCGCAGCGTGTTGAAGTGGCGGGTGACGGTGCAGCCGATGAAGACGTAGCACACCACCATCGTCAGGAAAGGTATGAGGAAGCCCAGCGCCGAGGAGGAGATGCTGTGACCAGTGACCCACAGGTTCTCTTGGTCTTTCCTCGTCGTCACCAGGCTGAAGTCCATGCTGCAGGTTGTGCGGTTGGTGTTCGCATCGTATTTGGTGGTGCGAAAGAGCAGCATCGGAGCCGCCAGCACACCGGACAGCAGCCAGATGGCCGCCAGGCAGGCTTGCATGCGCAGCTGGGTGCTGGGCAAGGTGTGGACGATGGCCAAGTAGCGGTCGAAGCTCATGCAGGTGAGGCAGAAGACGCTGGCGTACATGTTGAGCAGGAGCACGTAGCTGCTGATCTTGCACAGGGCCACCCCGAAGGGCCAGTGGTAGCCCATGGCGGTGTAGACGGCCCACAGAGGCAGAGTGACCACGAAGGTGAGGTCAGCCAGGGCCAGGTTGCCGATGTAGACGTCGGCGGCGCGCCGCTTGCCCTGCGCCCTCCAAACGGTGAAGATCACCACTCCGTTTCCCGAGAGGCCGAGGATGAAAATGAGCATGTAGAGCACGGGGATGACGGAGTATGACGGCATCCACTCGGAATAGTCGCACATGGTGGAGTTTTCTGCCTCGTCGTACTCGTAGTAATCATAAGGACCTGCAGTTGGCTCCATCTCTGTTTTTTGTTATTGTCCTTAAAAAAGGAAAAAAAAGAAGAGGGAACGATCTGTGTCGTGTAGATAGATCCAAAACAGTTATCAGCACTCTGATGTCTGTAGCAACATGTGAAATCTGCCCAACCTTATATACCCCCCACCCAGACTTGAAACCTCCCCGGACGCCCCTCCTCCCCTCCTCGCCTCCCTCTGCCCTCCAGAACACACACTCACTGCGTACATGCCCTTCTCTTTATATTCATACATTTTCCTCAAATGTTGATAGATATATACTTTAAAGGAAATATTATTTGGTCCACCCACTCACTTTTTTTTTCTGAAGGCGTGATGATCTAGCTGTAGATAGAGATGCATCTGATGCACAGTGTCGTATTCCGGAAACGTTGCTAAATTAATCAGGTTGTCTTGCGTCTATGTTGTCTTGTGATTTCCTGTTTTATGTTTGAAAACTTTCCTCTCGTTACAGGTGTGACAACCTTCTCCTTCCCCGCTGGTCGATTGACTCCCTCTTCCCTTACCTTGTGTGTATATATTGTGTGTGCCTCCCTTTGTCCTGCGCCAGGTCGTCTTGTCCCTCGTACCAGAGAACCCGCCACGCCACAGGATTCTTGTTCAATCTCAAGAGTTTCTCTTTTAGTCTAGCTGTTAGTTTCTAGCTTCTAGTCTTTCCTCTTTCAAGAGTGAGATTCATTTCTTTTGCCTTTCGAGTTGCGCAATTGGCTTCGGGTCCATTGTCGGTCGTTACAGCACCGCGTGACAAAAATCTGGAACCTCCTCACGCAGCCTCCATCGTTTCATTCAGAGTCCTTCGTGTTTGTCCTGCCAATAGCCCACCTGTGTCTCAGATTGATTGTGGTTATTGTTGGTGCTGCCATCTCATGTGTGGCCGCGTGCTGTGAATCACACATCATGAAGGCCACCACACTCCTTGTGTTCGTGCACCCTTCTGCACTCAGTAACCGACGTATCCGGGTTGTCGGAAAAAATATCGTTGCAAATAGTCTGCTGCAAATGTTTGCAGGTACCCAGGCTGGTCTCAGGTGCCGTTGAATGTCGCATTCAGAAGTAGCGAACCAGTTTGCATGTTGTCGTTTTTGTCCTGCAGGATCAGACCCACGGAGTACACGTGACTCGTTTTAATCAGACTCTGGTTATGGTGTCTGGCCTCGGGATTCCACGTTTCCCTCCCGAGCGTTTTCTGTTCCCCTTTGACTATTCGCCTGTTTTTTTTTGTTTGTTCACTTCCCAGGTCTTATGGGAAATAAAATCATTTGGCTACAAATCAAACTGCTGTGCGTGTGCATTTGGGTCCACCAACTACACCATCTAACATGTGCTTCATTAAAGCTTTCAATCACTTGCATCTGTTCCGGAGTATAAAAAAAACCCTCATGAAAATACTCAAACAAATTTAGTATAAATACTAGATTCTTTATTTAAATATTTTACATATTTCAAAACATATTTACAGAAATTAGACCTGCATTGTTTCACTGTAGACATAGGTGCATCTCTCACACACACACACAGACATCGCTTGCTGAAAAGAGGACAATCGTACCATACAGACTGCAGAAGCCACTTCGAGTACAACTTCACAGGAGAGAAGGACGTGGGGAGACTTCACTTACATCAAACACAAGGGCAGCACGGCCGGGACAAGACACCACAAGCTTGCAACGACAGGAAAGGCCTCGATTGCAGGTTTAGCTATTTGTTAAGGCTGAAACTGTGCTCGCCCCATTAACATTAGTTCACAGCACCATTACCCATCTAAACGCCCCTCCTTCGGCATACGAGTGACATCTGTCAAGTATAGGGCGATTTTAAGTAATTACAAGTTCAGAACTTTTAAACACCAATGATAAAACACCGGAGAAAAACAGATGACAATTGTGACAAAAGAACCCAAACGGTGCCAGTAGCTGAGACAGAAGCCATGTAGATACTATTTTACTAATAATGGTGTCGTCTATATGTATATATGGCTTTCCTTCTTTGGTGTCATAACCGGTCTTATACTTGGTTGTAACCAAGGAAATATAACTGAAACGCCACAGTATGATGCTCTGATAAAACTACTTTAGGCATAGAGAAGGCATTTCAATGCCCCTCAGAACATTTCCGAAGACATTTACAGTACTGCCGTGAGATGTTTGTAACAACAAAGCGTTGTGTATAACATACACAAACAAAATGTGTCTTTGGTTGCCCCTGGATTTAAACTGTAAAGATATTGTCCAAACCGCTCGGGTGAACGGGTTGGACAAGGGGCAGACGATCATGAGCAGAATTGTAGATTAGTGTCATTTAAAAATGCCATTTGATGAGTCTCACACACACACACACACACACACACACACACACACACACACACACACACACACACACACACACACACACACACACACACACACACACACACACACACACACACACACACACACACACGTACACAGACATTTGAATTACAAAAGGGAAGCAGCAAACACATTAAAAAAAGAAAAGAAAAAAGAAAGGGAAATACGGTACTATAAGAACACACACCTGATTCTCATTAAGATGGTAGGATCTACAATCCAGCCTCCACGTTTCATGTCAGCAGTTTACTCCTATTTTTAGAACTAAATGACATTGACAAAATACATATTTTCCTGCGTGACCCGTTATTGCAATTGTAAGCATTCCCAAATGCTAGCTTTAGCTTTGTGGGACGACAGACATCCACATTAAAATACACCACATATTCCAATAACGACTTCTAACATTTATACCTCTCACATGCTTTTCCACCCTTCCTACCACACGGCCGTTGCAGCGATCTATTCTTGTTCATTTCAGCGAGTGCAAGTGTAGGATAAATAAAAATAAAAAAAACTCAGAGATTAACATCTATACAGGAAAATATATCTATGAATGCACATGTGTACATCCTCCACAAAAGTAACAAAATAGCTCTTTGCTTTAATAACCAAAACAACAGAGAGGCCAGAATCAAGCCCTAAAAACACAAAAATATTTACAACTTATCAGGATGTGCGCACTGACCGATCGAAGTGGTTTCCCTTTGATTAATAGTTGGCTCTTCCATTGCTCACATTCCCAAACCCAGGAGATTGAGACCCAACCTTCTAATCCCAATTCTCTAATGACACCCATCCATTGTTATGCTTTGTTCGTCCACAAGGAGGAGCAGGCGAACGACTGGAAACCCCAAGACAGCCAGCCGGGTTCAACGGTCTACTCACTACTCTCCCAGGGAACCTTCGCCCGCTCACGTCACACACACAAGGGTTTACTGCACACAGGGAGACCGATGGGAACGCCGTAGCCCGTCATACTCATGGTCGACACGGAGTCCTAGCTGCCTGCTTCCCCTCAACCGTTCACGCAGCAAAAACAAAAACAGAGGAAGAGAACAAAAATGTACACAAGTGGCCGTCGGCCCGGGCGGGGAGGGGTGTGTGTGCTGTGATGTCGGGCCTCCACGGCGACCCACAGGATGCAGCGCGTTTTTGGAGAGGTGTAAGATTCAGGCGGACGGGAAGAGATGATCAGCCCCAGATAAGCGTGCGCGCACACAAACACACACACACTCTCTCACACACACACACACACACACACTTTCAATCTGTATATTCAGCCACAATGGACAGCAGCACCGTGATATCATCTGGCTTCCCTCCTGAAGAACAAAAAGAAAAAAGTGAGGATCTGCAGTAGGAAAGCAGCCATTACACTTTTGTAGCATGTTTAAATATTGTAAACGCTAAAAGTTGAATTATTTAACATCTGATCATTTTAAGCAGAGAAAAATATATTTGCAACATATATCCTCTTATTCATTTACAGTCCTACCCAATAAATACATTGTCTATCGTCTATTTTAGAGGAACATCCCCACTTGAAATATGTGTTTATACCAACAACGCAGCATCTAAAGCCCAGAGTACTTACCCCTTACATTCAGGCCATTGTCACAGGCAAACTGTGCAAAGGGAGACATATAATTGGGGTCATAGGCAAGGTCGTGAGCTTGCTTTGCAATGCTCTGTGCAGTCTGCAGGATGCTGTCATAGTTGGAAGTCTGAAAAGATAAAAAAAATAATCATTTTAAAAAGAGAACCAAGTATGGATGTTGACCAACAACAAGAAGCTGTGTGTGAAAGCTTGAATAAGATTTCAGAAGCGACACCTTAAGTTTTTTGAGCTCCTGAAGAATCATGTAGTCTGGCATGTTGTCAAACAGGCCGTCGGTGGCCGTCAGGATGATGTCACCGAGCTGCACATCGAAAGAGGAGCTGTCAGCTGCTTCGGGGCTGGAGAAAGCAGACGGCCACGGAAAGTTTAGTCACAAGTGTAATAGGAACATGCGGCACCTGAGCTGCTGTCAGAGTTTCCAAATTGGAATTCGAGGAGGTCAGAGTGCCTGCTTGATTCCAACACATTGCCTCGAAAGCAGCTTGGCCAGTGTGTCCTTACGAGACGTCTTGTTGCGTGCTGGAACTATAACTAACCTTATGCTTTGTTTTGAGGATTTATTTATTATAAAAAAGGTGGCATAGAACAATAAATGTAGCCTACCTTTAAAAAGCAAAAGTATCTTGGGAAAACACTGGCTTTTTTCAAGCTGCTATATACTTCATATAACTTGACTTTCCATGCCGGCCATTTAAGAACATATTATCATGTATTTAAGGCATGAGGAGCTGCTTAGTTTGGCTGGTAGTGCGACACCAAAGCAAGTATTGTTTGTCCTGCAAACATTGTCGGAGAGTTCCAACTGAAACTATGTTTGCTGCTCACATAGGATGACGCATTTTCTGGACTGATCCAGTTCTTTGAGCAAACCCAACTATTGCAAGTGCAGAGGTTAAAATCTGAGGCAGGAAGTATCAAAACAGTACAGTGCTAAAGGGACGATGTCACTTTCACCACTCTCATCCACTTGCATAAAGATTCCTATGTAGCGTCTCGTGAAGCTACCAGTATCGCCTCTACAATAAATACATTTATTATGGCTGTCAAAATTAACACGTTAATCAATGCAATTAATGTGGCCGAGATTAATGCAATCAAATATATATAATTTAAAAAAAGAATCGCAATAAGGAATTTCAAAATGTGTGATTAGTTAATTACCAATTACCAATTGAAAGCTCTGAATTGTATTTCTATTCATCATTTCAAATTGCATTCACACGGACATGCGCGCTGGCATCCAGCACTGGAAAACGGACCTGTCACTTAGCACCACCCCTTCAGCTCCAGGAGGAGCAATGGACAGCTGGAAAGGCGTGTTGAAATAGTGCTGCTGCTCGTCCGAGCGATGAACCACCTCTCCTTCCCGAACCACCAGGAAGCCCGAGTCCCCGAGGTTGCACGCGTGTAACCGGTGACTCCGTCGATCCAGAGCGACGATACAGGCCGTGCTGCTTCCTGCAGAGGAGAGCGAGAGTAACATTATGGGTGGTGTATATATGGTGAACAATCCCCAAACATTCATTTTCCAGGGAGGCCTGAAAAGAGGCACGGGCTAAATTAGTGTATTTCTATATACTGCTAAAAGCAGTTCACAACCTTCCTCGTGGTTCCTCCAGTTTACGATGCGATTTGCGTGTGAAAAATGGGGAGAGAATATTAAACACAGGGGTCGTGGAACGTGCCTGTTCCAGGTCAGCAGGGACTGCGGTGTTAGACGGCAATTGTATGTGTGACCTTGAGCAGTGACGGCCAGGAGCAAACCTGGTAACCGCTTCCCAAAATAAAAGTAGGCCATTTGATAAACATCGTGACGAGAGGTGAGCCGGTTAACACACGTGCTCGCTGTTACTCAGAGATACGAGTCTCAGGAGAAATGCGACCTTGGTCACATGTTTGTCCTGTGGACGGTTTTAAAACTTGTACAACCCTCGTGCAGTGTCTGTTACAGACGAATCCTTGACCTTTTAAAGGGCTGGTACGTAACAAAATGTTCGCCCCGCGTAGAAGGGAAAACGGTTTAACCCCACGGGGTCACTGGGTCTAACGTTCGAAGTGACAGCATTATAAAATACAGTCCGATTCAGTTATTATCTTACCTCACAGATAACAAAATAAGATGATCAGAAATTGTATGTATTACTTTTATGCAATCGCATGTAGTACGTGGCAGGCAGGCCCCACCATCCCATAGCTTGACCCATGCACCAGCTTTGTTGTGCATTTCTCAGAGTATGGCTGGTCACATGGGAAGCATCGCTACTTCCACCACGACTGTGTGTGTTTGTGTGTGTATACACACACCGAGGGGTCGTCTGCGTGCACTCACCTAGCAGGGGGACTTTGTTCTGGAGGAGCTCGTAGTAGCCAGAGGTCAGGATACCCACTGGGTTACTGGGAGTGAAGCGTCCCTCCTTCACCAGTCGCTCACAGGTTTTCATCAACGTGGCGGAGAACTGGGACGGGTCGACGCCGTAGTCACGCCAACCGCCTACGCCGTCTGCAACACCTGATGGACGGAGGGAGGGATAGATTTTTGATCCAGTGGTGCTGGTGGTGGTTGTTGTTGTTGATGTATCAGTACAAGTTCATGTTCAGACATCAATTAAAATGCTGCTCCCTCTCACCCAACATCCTCTGTAGAACAATGAGGAAGAACTCAATAATAAATAGGCTATAACTATTAGGTCATTACTATTATCAAGCAAAAAGCCAAAGTCTGTCATGACGGTCGTCACGACAGACTTTGGCTTTTTTTTGTACTTTTCTTCAGAAGAGTTCAACGCATTTTTTTTGTTTAGTTTTTTTACACACAAAGCCATTTCTGCTTATTGGTGGATGCTCATCAGATCTGGATATTTATTCGTTTTACTTCACGTCCTGTACATTACTTGAAGCCACCTGGTGCAAGAGTCGAGTCAAGTTGTTCACAGTGTTAAACCGTCCTGCCGACTGTGCGGTGAGAGGACAAAGCGATCACAACCGACTAAGCTAGCCGGCTAACGCTGTTAGCAAGATGGCGGCCTCCACGCTCAACCATTCTGACCTTTGCGAGACATTGTCGTGCAAAGTCGGAGGAACTGTGCGAGGTGCGTTTTTAAGTCCCGTCCACATTTAATCGTGGAAAAACCCCACGTCTCCGCCCGTTGGACGCGTTAAATATCTCGCGCTGCCGCCGCGCATCCTCCAGTAGGAGCTCAACTAGGTGAAAGGTCGTCCGGGAACTCACCTCGAATCAACCCGCAAACGTCACGGCGCAATCGCAGTTCACGCCGGGAACTGCGCGACTGCAGATCTATCGATCTTCCGAGAGGAACTACCCGGATCCAGGGGGGAGCTAAACGCAGCCTAAATAACGGTGAACAGGGGATTAAAGTCGTGGCTCTTTGTAGGGGGCTGGAGGGTTGTTGTGTTTCCATCCGAGGGGTCACTACAGGCACGGGTGGGGGGTAGACTAAATGAAGGTCACCCGAGCACTCGGGGTGTGTAAAATCCACATGCGAATTTCAAACAGAGCTCACCCAAAACATCGGCGTTCCTGTTCTGCGCTATGAAGCACGCGTCGTCGCCGTAGCACATCCCCTTCTTCAGGATGCCCTTTCGAAAGTCTTTGCCGAAGCCATAGCTGGCGGTGATCAGGCTGTAGTCCCGACTGTCCGTCTGAGAGAGTCCGCCCAGGACAGCCCTGGCTACCAGTCTGCCATAAGACAGTACGGATAACATCCCCTTCCGAGCTGCGACCCTGTCTTGTTTAGAGTACGCACACGCTGTCTCCCCCCCTCTCTCCCCTCTCTCTCCCTGTGTTAACACCGACCCAGCCGCCTGACCTGTTAGTCTGCTATTTCCTGTCTCTTAGCCCGCTGTCGTGAAATAGTAGCTCGGCCTCAGCAGCTGCTAACTCGACTAAAACGCCACCATCCGTCCGGGCAGATCGACGTTCACTTTATGTCTTAGGTGTCCATTTCAGAAGCGCAGTTCCTCCGCACGGCTCTCTCCTCCCCGACATGTTTCCGCTGAGTGCCGGATAGAATGTCGCGAGGACATACGGGTATTTGACAATTTACAATATTGACGTCACGGCTCAGTGACATCGTCCAATGACAGCGCAGTGTAACCAACCTGCTTCCTGGTTCCCCTCGAACGCGCAGATAGGCCACTGGGACGATATTACATGTGCACTTGTTCTGAGTACCTGGACAGAATAAACGGAACACAGGCCGACCACCTTTGCGCCCACCCTTAAAACGGCACGTTTGTGTAAATAATAAAGTAATGTTATAACTTAACATTGGCTCAACAAAGTATAAAGCCACTCAAAACACCGATACATCGTATACTTGCTTGTGTTTGCGTAACTACGTAACGGTTTTTCGACCCTCCCCTTGAGGCATTGGAGACTGGTGGGGGATGTTTTGGTTTATGTACAGGAAGTGCAACGAAACTGTCGTTTTGAAGCGGACAGACGCAGATCTTGTATGCAAATTAATTGTAACTTTCTTCAAACTAAAATAACCATTGTCTTTCTCACCCGAATGTAATTGCACAATTAATATGTTCAAGAGAATATTAAGATTTTGTGATATTGGTTGCTTCTTGCAGTAGTTTATTCATTCCCAAGTGTAGTCCTCTGTGCTATTAGAATGAGAGTCTGAAAATAGGAATTTTATTTCTTGTCGTTCTTTCGTTCTTTCTTTTTTTTTTTTTACTTCATCACGATCGTCGCATGGGCGTCGCAGAAAACTGTGGCCGCCCCTCTTCCCTGCGCCGGCTGCTTGCTGATAGATAAAATCGACCGCACCCCCCAGCTCCATTCACCGCCATAGCCAGTGCACAGCGCAGCCGCTGCAGAGAAGCCATCAGCGTATTACCGACCAATTACCCTCGAAGCGCATAGATACACCGCCTGTTTACGGTAAGAAATAATGCAGTTATACGCCATGTTGCTGTTTTATTTGTCTTTATCACCGATTCACTATGTGATGAAGCGATTGTTTTTATGTAACAATGCGCGGAATAATAACGCTCGGTGACGGAAGCGTTAGGTCATCGTTTTAAAAATACGGCTCATCGTTTGCTCATTTGTTATGACCAGCATATTGATTAAAATCCCCTCGGACCCTTTCTATCTCGATAATAATCCAAATAATGAGGGAATAAGGGGGTTAGTTCTTGAATATCGTTGTAACGATCAGGTTATGGATTGAATTGAACTATGCCTGACTATATGGCCTATATAAGAATATAACAAATGGTTATATAATAATATATCGTCGCTAAATGGTAAATAAAAATGCCATACTAGTCCGTTTTGCGTGTAAACAACACAGATAGGACTGCTTGTTTTTTAGAACGTTTCATTATTGTTATGACCATAACATTGAAATTCTTCACTCAACAGGGCCAAGATGGGAAAGGTGGGTGAGTTGGTCCGGGTTTCCCTTCTTATTGTGTTCCTCCTGAACACTGAATCGACATGGGCCAAAAGAGGGAGCAGTAGCAGCAGCAGCAAGAAAACCTCTACCAGCAGCAGGGGGGGGACGCAGTCGAAGCCCTCCGCGAGCTACCCTCGACAGCCACAGAGTCCCAATCGTAACCCCAATCCATATCCTCCTGGTGGAAGTTACCCTGGAGCAGGCAATCCAGCAGGAGTCCCCAGACAAAACCCACCTGCAGCTGGATATCCAGTCGCGGGTGGCTATCCGGCTGCGGGTGGCTATCCGGCTGCGGGTGGAAATCCGGCCGCCGGTAGATATCCGGCCGCCGGTGGAAATCCGGCCGCCGGGGGCTATCCGAACCAATACCCTGGGAGAGGGAATTATCCAAATCAACATCCACCTGCTGGAGGCTACCCAGCTGCTGGAGGCTACCCAGCTGCTGGAGGCTATCCCAACCAATACCCGGGCAGAGCTGGCAACCCAGGAGGATATCCTGCAGGAGGATATCCTGCAGGAGGCTACCCTGCTGCAGGAGGCTACCCAGCTGCAGGAGGCTACCCGGTCAGAGGGGGAAATACAGGTTGGGGTCAACCTGGTGCAGGGGGTTACCCTGGTGGAGGGGGTGGTGCCTACCCCGGTGGAGGGGTTGGTGGTTATCCTGGCGCAGGGGTGGGTGGTTACACCAACTGGAACCCAAATAATAAGATCCTCAGTCCCCGCTATGGTGGGGGAGGCTACGGCGGGGGAGGCTATGGTGGTCAAGGGATGGGAGGGTCACCTTTCTCTCGTTCCGTGCAGGGAATGGGTTACCAGCCCAAGTCTTCAGGTTTTGCCAAGAAAGCCATGCTGGCAGCGGGCGTAGGGGCTGTGGCCGGGATGGCTGTTGGGTATGGACTAGGTCGCTTCCCTCGACCCCACTTCAATTTCCGTAACCCTGAAGAAGAGCAGTACTACAACAACTACATGTACAAACGCTACGGCACCCAGTCCACTGATGAGAAGGACTATGGCCGCGATTACGTCTACAGGCCTCCACCACGGGCGGAGTCTTACGACAAATTCATGGAGCGCTGCATGAACAGGACCGACCTCCTTAAAGATGAAGGGAGCAGCTCGACCAGGCCCAAGAGTCAGGATGGAGTTGGCCAAGTCGCGGACGACACGGTCAGCATCGAGGAGATTGGGTACCCGGCCCTAATTGAGCAGATGAAGGCCCGCCGCTGCGTCGAGCAGTTCATGGTGTACTCGGAGCGCTTTCTGCAGGAACGAAAAGCCGAGCAGCAAAGCCAGGCGAATCGCAGCAGCCCTCTGAGCGACGGGACGATTCAGCTTTTCACCTCCTTCCTGATGCTACTTTCCAGCATGCTTCTTCTCCAGTGAGAGCTATTAGTGTTCGTTTAAACATAACCCTAATGGATGGCCATTATATCTGCACGTCCACACACTGCTGAAGTATATTATCTCCATAGCAAGCTCTCTGGGTCTCATGTAGTCAATCCTATCGCTATTATCGACACAGGTAACCAATGTTGATGTATATACTAACTAAATGAGTACATTGTAAGAGGCAGCAGAGTATTTGTTTCAAAATGTTACAGTTATATCATCAGTTGTGTGTTGTACAAGCTGGACTAATCTTGTTTATGTTAACTCTTTCAATAAGTTATTTAGCGTCTGTGTTGCTCTGTTTCATGTTTTTTCGCTCCACATTATAATGCACTGAATGCATAGAAAACAGATTACAGGAACTTTAGTTCAGCTTTTGTAATAATTTGCTGTTATAGCACGACTGTGTAAAGCCGGAATTTGTATGTACAAAAAAAAAAAAAGGAAAACCATCCTATTAACATTTAGTCAACCTTTTCATCTGAACACTACAATTCAACTGAGCGATTTTCAATTGGTTAAATATACTTTTTAAAGGAGTCATTTGGGGCAAATTGAGAATATATATTTATGTAATTTGGCAATGGAAACAAATGGATAGACTTGTTTTTCTTTCTGAGGACCGCTCACCAAAAGGAGAAGAGCATTGTTTGTTTGAGTACTGACCACGAGGAGGCCATTTAATGGTACGAAAACGAGGCATGTGCTCATTTTGATACACTTGATCCAATCAATTCAAAATTCCCTTAAAACCACCACGTCGGTAAATATTTGCCACTCATACTCGAAAACCATCCGTCAAATGGCAATCTTGAACTTGTATGACCATAATCTAATTAAGACTCAAAGTGGGGAACTGTTCCCCTTCAAATCCTGGATGGCATGCAACGACCCTTGATAGTAAAGAGGCCTCTCTGGGCGTCTTTCTTTTGATGTGATTTGTTGAAAACAGCAGCCGAGGCTTCGGGTTTGTGCAGCGCTCCGTGTGGTTTGTGAAAGCTGGCGTTTTGAGGCCCATCCTTTTGGTTTTAAACAGATGAGGTCCGCCACCATTCCCGATTTTTAACCCTGAATTCTGTCAACGCAGAACTAGATTTCCAGGTGTTGACCTGTGCATACATAAGTCTGCTGGTCCGTGCCACCCTTTTCATCTTGTGCATTTGTTTATTGTGAAGTTTTCTGTACATTTCTAAATGATTTATACATTTATTTTACCGTTGAAGCTTGTTTTATTTTATCTGACTGTTTCAATGACTTATTCCCTTCTGGGTTTTGTAATATAAAAAGCACTTTGCGCCTGTTTTGAAAAATTCTCCATGTATGAACTTTGCAGGCTTTTCCAGAGAGTTTCACACAAGTAAAAAGTTCAGATGAGAAAACGCGTCATTGTCTTTTTAGTCCGCTATTTGGACAGTGGTGTATTCTGACTACTCTGGGTAATTATTTAGTGTGTCACAACAAAGAAAGTCAAGTGGATACTGTCTTGTTGTTGACGGCACATCTGGAAGTGAGCATTTGCATTTTCTAAAGTGATTTTATTGTCTTCTCATGTCACTTTTATTCCTTGAATCTCTGTTAATCTGTTTTCATACTGCACCCTGGGTCTTTACATTTTCATATTGTAGGCTGTAGAATATCTGTGAAGTGCACTTATTCCCTTTGGGTGTAGATATTCTGTAACTGTCATTGAGCTCATAATGGGAATATAGACATCTGTGTAAATCTAACTCGTAGTTGTAAATGCTTTGGGTTACTAAACTGGTTTGTCATGTTTATGTCTTCAATAAAATAACTTACACTAGATGTTTTGATGCCTGGAGTACTAATTTCACAAATGCACATATAATTGTTCACACTTAAAATAACAATAAAAGAATGTACGTAATAAAGATTTATGTTTCCAATTCAGTAGTTTTATGTTTCCAATTCAGTAGTTATTTTTGTTTTGACAGGCATATATTCAGTTTCTGACACATTTCTGAATTATAGAACCTTCAATTATGTGTAAATATGTCTTTAAAAGGTATATTTTGTTAAAAGGTCAAAATTGCCAAAATGATTTGCTAATTACAAGTATCTTTAAAGTAAACGTGTAATTAATCCCCAAATTTGATTCATCAAATGTGAGAATTGGCCTTTTTCTAATTATAATATTAGAAATTGGTATTAAAAGACATTCAGTTTTATTTACAGACTGTTTTGCAAAGCAAGTTATTAAATTGAAAACGTACAAAAATGAGTTGCATTCCATATGTTGATGCCCAGCTCAAGTTCCTTATTAATGTAAATCAAAATTGGTTGAAATGTATATTTAAATTAAAGAATGAGGCTGCTAAAGTCTCAGTAAATACTGGACCCTACACTTTTTTCACAAAGTCATTCTACCATAATTACCATCCAACCTAAATTAAACAAAGTACAAGAAGCATAATTGGTTCAAAGCAGCTTTTATTTCATTTGATTCAACGACCGACTTGTTTCTCCAGCGACCAGACGTGTTAAATGTCTCCTATCCAGGCGGCTACGAGGAAAGACACCGCGTGTCCCAGCGTGAGGACGACGCTGGTCGTGGGAGCGGCCGCCTTTACGAAGGCTCTCCACGGCGACTGGTTGGGAGGTCTTTGGCTTTCGTTGTGGTGAAGCCGCTGATCTTTCTCAGAGGAAGCCGCCTTGTGGCCGTGGTGACTCCCAGATCTGTGCTTTGACTTCCCCAAGAGCCCCAGCCCGGTGCCAGAGCCCCCCAGCATGCCGGCCGCTGCTGCAGCTCCAGCCCACTTCAGGCCCTGCTTGGAGAGGCCTCGGCCCGGAGGGGAAGGTGCCTTGCCATCTTTGCCATCTTTGCCATCTTTGCCATCTTTGTCGTCTTTTTTTTTACCCTTGAAGAAGCCTCCTCGCTTACCGTCTGCACCTGGGCACAGAGCTGCCACGAGCAGCAGCCAAACCCACAGGCAGAGCAGCCTCTGAGGGCCGGTCATCACTGGAGATCTTTCCTCTGCAAAAACACACCTGTGCCATCAAAAGCTTTGCATTTTTGCAACGCATGTTCATTGTTTCTTGGTTTTTTTTGGAGCGACAAAGACGGAGAGGTTTGTAAAGTCTGTTGTCTGTAGTTCCAGCTGCCATTGGCGCTTTTGATTTCGCCCACTGCTGACATCCAGCGTCACATGCTTAGCAGCACGAACACAACAGGCATCCAGAACCATCCACACGGGGATTAGCTGGCCATTATGTGTGTGATGTGGATTTCTCTCTTTCATGATGTGTTCGTTCCCCCCCTCCATTCCCGGCACAGGTACGCAATGCACATTTCCAAATGTTGTTATAAAACATATTAAAGAGGCGTGGATGTGTTTCTGAAATGCATGTGTACAATACAAAGTGTGTCAATACTATCTACTATCTAATAACTATAACAAATGGATTACATGAAACTAAAGAGCATTAGTTACATGTGTTTTTTACCTTTCTGGTCGGTCACAGTGAGAGGTGGTTATGCTGGAGCGGCAGTCCTTTTTCGAAACTTAGATTACAGAAGAGCAGCATTTTGGTATCAGCGTCACTGCTACACCAACGTCCATTCGCCCGCCCCTCCCCAAAACAAACCCTGCTTCGCCATTGGTTCAAGATCAATAATACAATACAGGTTGAATGACTTTGGCTGACAGCAGCGTTTCACATACAGTTGTGACACCCAGTTTTCTCCCATTATTCCCATCATGCAGGCTGGAGCGAAAACAAATTTAGAAATGTCTGCATGCGCTAGTTATTTTTTATCACAAGTCGGCATCCTGTGCTTCCTTCCTAAATTCATTGAAAGCTAACATGTTTATGCCGACATGAGGACGATGCTCAGTGGTGATTCACTCTAACTTGTGCCTCAATACCCAGAGTTGGCCGGAAGATTGGCCCATGGGACAATAAACCACATCTGCCAGAATTATAAGACACTGAATAATTTACACTGTTGTTTTTCTCTTTCTGAGGTTCACCGTAAAACTCAAATAGAGAGAACAACAACAACAAAAATACAGTGGGACCTTTGTCTTATTTACAATTATTTAACAATTAATAGATGGTTGAAACCTCATACGGATCCTTCACTGTCATATGAGAAATATGATACAACATTTGGTTCTGTACTTTCTCTCGATGTGAAACAAGATGTTAAAGATATTTTACCCAGATATTCAAGTACTGGTGTGAATAGAAGTATTCATCATGCAGAACGACAATAAAGTTGGTCACTTTAAAACAAGCAAAGCAGTCAGTGACAGCTGACCTCTTAACTATTTTGACCTTTAATGATCCTAAATGACATATTAAAACTGTGACGCTCCAAAAGAGTGTGGGAGCCTACAGGATGGAAAACATGAGGAACGGTTGTTCACAGAAACAAGACTGGACAAAATGGTTCTAATTCGGGGAAATCCTTTGGGAGGAAACCAAAGAGCTATTTCTGCTTATCGTTTTGGGTCTGGAGGATCTGCTTGAGGGCAGACTTTGGACAAGTGTCGGTTTGTTCAGGATCCCTCATACAAAGCCTTAGCACATAGTCAATGTACGCATGTAGTGTCCCATATTAATTTGTGTTTTTGTGTTATGACCAGATTGCAGCTGTACTGTTACTTAAAATCCCATTTGATGTTTGCCTTGGGTACATTTTAGGGTTCATTCTTTATTTCATTTTTGGACATCTCACTGCTCTTAACAATTCCTAACCTTCTGAGTAGTACAAAAAGAGAAGAGAGTAGAGTTATCAGCATGTGTGACGGTATGTATTTATTTCAGTAGACGATCACAGAGGAATCATGGCTACACAAACATCTGATTCTTTTCTATACCGTATAATACAGTAACAAAGTAAGTGTTTAACGATAAAACCCTTGTTTGTGAACGTGGTTTGCATCACATGCTTTTAGATGACGGGCAAGCGATCATGCTCAACTGGTTTCATCCTGTGCAGAAAACAAACAAAATTGTCATGCAAAGAATAATTTCTTCTTTGAGTGATCCGGGGAATTCTTTGCATTTCTCGGCATGGAACAGTTCAACAGGAAAAGCAATGGTGTTCACCAAGTTGTATTGAAATGCAAAATGCGTTGCACGACCAATTCGCTTTGTCAAGATGGATTTCGGGGCGAGAGGCCTGCAGCTGTGAGCACTCTGCAGGAATACTGATCCACGTCCCTCTACAGAAACTAGATGACGTTTTCAAAGAGCTGCATGGAAGCCATTATATTTTCATCCTGTAAAGAGCAGAAAGAAGATGCAAGAGAAAAGATGCATGGACTCAGGGAATTGTGTTTCAGTTCAGTTTGATGATCGGATTACCTTTTGGCAGGTTTCTATGAATTCATCAATAGTCACCACTCCATCTCTGTTTCGATCCATTTTCTGGAAAAATGTCAGACAAGATGGATTTTGATTCTGACATTTTGCTTTTACGGGAGATTTCTATCTATTTCTCTGAGATAGAATGACCAGGGTCTAAAACACAAGAGTACACACTGACACACTGAGGCTCTGGTAAGCCAGATCTAATAATTCATTTTCATTCGATTTAGAGGCCAGGGATTATGTTTTTTTTGGTTAAGTGGTGATTTCACAGATGAATTACCTGGAAGAATCTCTCCACATGCTCATAGGGAGAGTCGTCCCGTACACTGGGTAAGGTATACCTGCCCATCATGTCATAAATGGACGTCATTATTGACATCATTTCCTGCAGGAAAGCAGAGAGACATACAGAACAACTGCCCCGTTCGGTAGGATTACTCAAGAATATGGTTTATTGACTGTACCTCTTTAGTAATGAGGCCGTCTTTATTGATGTCGTAAAGGTTGAATGCCCATCGAAGTTTCTCTGTAACGGAGCCTCGAAGCAACACAGATAATCCTATCACAAAGTCCTGAAAAAAGAATTTAGAAATGTCATTATTAGCTCTCCTTTTGTGCGCAATATCTAATAATTATAGCACAAAGTCGACAGTGAACTCACCTCAAACCGGATGGAGCCATTTCTGTCCATGTCAAATGCGTTGAACAAGAAGTGTGCATACGTGGTTGCATCTGATAACATGTAATGAATATGTAATACACATGAAAAACTTTATCCATTTCATTTTGGTTATCTCAATGGTGCAGGTTGAGTCAGGCAAGACTGTCTTCTATATGCGCATATGAAACCAGTTTCTTAATTACATACTTTACCTCCTTGAGGGAAGAACTGTGAGTAAATGGTCTTGAAAGTTTCCTCATCCACTAGCCCACTGGGACATTCCTATTAGGAGAAAAAAACATTTACATCATTCCATAAGTGCAGGTTAATGGCCACTAGAGGGCAAATAGGAGAAGGATACTCAAAAGATTCATGAATGGTAAATTATTGCTCTGACGATGTAGTAATGTAATAAAAAGCCGTATTGCACATGGGTACACCTTGAACTAACGGGAAACGCAAGTAGTACACAGACAATAAAGTTGTACAATAGAACAACAAGAACAGAGAAAAAGTCCTTTGTGGCAGATTTCAATAAAGAGAGCAACATGCAACAAAGAGCAAGGCAACCTGTGTACATTGCAATTATTGTTATTTTTCATAATCTAGTTTGGAGGCCACTGTTCACACTCTTCTTCTTCTTCTTCTACTGTTTAATGGCACTTTGCATGCATTAGCTGCCTCTGCGGTCTGCAAAAATCTGTAGCCCTATCACGCTGGTAGCGTTTGTGCATTAGCATCTTTTTACAAGTATTAGAACAACATAAAGATAGAAGTAATATAAGACACCTGCTCATAAAAAAAACATGCTCTACAGCAGCACTTTTGGTCCAAAGCTGTCGGTCAAAACTTGAATCAAGACACAACAAATCTACAGATATCCTCTTTTTTCAGCCGTCAACCGGTGACGCCTTAACACACTCACACACACCCATACGCATCAGACTGTGTGGGTAGGATTTATTAATTGTGGCAGAAAGTTGTCTTTAACCCTGTCATTGGGATGAAAGTGCACCGATTGTTTTCATACATTTTTGAAGCCTCTGTAAAGCGACTGGAGCTCCTTCCTGGTGAACTGCGTCTGGGCCTGGAGCTGATCCAGACCCTCCGGTTGGTGACGCACCATTGAGAGTTCAAACTCGCCGTCACAGCTGTCTGTCGGCGGTAAGCGGAGGCAAGGAAACAGGGATGTGATGGGAAAGAGGGGGAGGAATAAAAGTGGAAAGGAATAGAGGCAAGACAAGAAAGGGAAAAAAAGTGGAAGGTGGGAGTTGAAAATACTAGAAAACCATAAATAGGTGGGAGGCAAAATAATATACAGCACAAAACTCAAAATGCTCACCATCTTTATACAAAGAGAATATAAATAAGAGTTTGAAGTGGGAAACGTGAGACAAGGAAATGGGTGAGAGATAAAAGGGGGTAAGAAGAATTAAAAGCATTAACTAAATGAAGACGAGACAGGGAAAGATTAAACAAGTTATGTGCACGTGTAAATAAGCTGATTTACACTATAGGTCGCTAAGAGCAGGATGTTAAAGGAGGAAAGACCCTTTTGATTCACTTCAACAGTTCTCCCTATGGCAAGAAACAAAAAATTCATCGGTGTCACAAATGATCATAATTTCCATCCCCAAAAAGTGTAAAGTCACATTTTTTTGCAAATTGGTCTAAACCAAGAAGAGAGAACGATTACTGTATAAGGAATTAAAATACACATTAATAAAACCATGCAATGTTAAAGCTGATTTTAGACGTTTACAGAGACGACTAGGATGAAATTAAGCATAATACTTGAGAAAGACCACCGAGAAGTACTCACCATCTTCATTACAGCCAACGCACGAATGGGAAGTTGAAATAGACCAGGAAGAGATGGTGATGAAGGAATGAGAGGGGAAGAAGGGAAAACTGTTAGATATTTGGTTTGTAGACTTCAGGTTACCAACAAACCAGGTTATTAAAAGATAAATTATATTTAAACAACATTCAAGGAACAACTACAGCAACCAAAAACTATTTCTAGGTTTATATGCAAATGAAAAAATGTAATTTAATATTAAGAAAGGTAACAGATTCTGCTCGTGAAACTGCATTTATAGATCATTCAAGCGCCACGTTTACGGCCAACAACATATTTTCATTACTACACAAAACATCGAAGACAACATTTAAGCAGACAAACATTGTTACATCTTACCTTCAAGTGACAAAGGCTCCCAAACCCCAAATTGTTTGAGCACGACAACAAACATTGCAACAACAACAGCAATGGCAAATACTTCCATGCCATCCACCTCCATTGTTTCCTTGCATTAGGTATCTCCTGCGCAAAAAGCCTCTTTTAAAAATCCTAACGTTAACTTCCTCCTGCCACGTACTTATTCATAAGTGTTTTATCAGGCATCAGCAGTTCTATGCACCTAAATGAAACCACTGACCATTTAGACGGCAGCGATTGCCCGCAGAGCATCCTCTTTAAAGAAAACCAGATAAAAAAGTCCACCACGCGTACACAAACGGAAAATTTAGAGAACCTCAATCCTCCGAAAATGATCCCGAGCTTTCTCCACTTTCTCCCTCTCGGCCACTGCTCGCCGGCATTTCACCTCCCGGCGGGTTCATTTTAGGATCTCCCCCACAACTCCCTCAACTTTCCTTCCCCTCTCACCCCGTCCTGGGCTGTGTGCACACGTGTGAGTGCTCAGGTTGGTTACTGAAGGAATTTCTTTACCAACACTCTCTGATTGACAGTCCGAGCGGCCTTTTATTTGCTCAGTCATTTCGGGGATGCAAAGCTGTAAAAAAAAAAAAAACAGGCATCGATCCACATCCGCTGATGGCTGGGATACGAACAGCACTTAGAATGAGGGAGTCTGCCCTGCCCTGCGTGGCGCTGCTCGTGTCCACTGCGTTGTTCAGCCACACACACACACACACACACACACACACACACACACACACACACACACACACACACACACACACACACACACACACACACGTCGATAACTCAGTGGGATTAACTCAGGGCGGATAAAAATACGCTGCGACTGCTGCCAGTGTAAAAACGGGACTCTGTTTACGACATTAAAGATAATAAACTTTTAAGCAATTTATTGCTGAGGTCCGAAGGCGAGCCGCACGCCTCCCGCGTGGCTTCTGTTAACGGCTCAGCAGGACGCACGTGCAGTGCGTTGGTGGTGCAAAAGTACTTTTTCACTTTTTGTTGTTGTTAGGAAGCGAGTGTTTTTGTGATGACACCGAGGACCATGAGAGGGGAGAAGAATAGGAGGACGGTTCACCGGTGATGACTCTGCACAACATAATGGACTCGGTTAAAGTACAAAGAGGGGGTGGAGGGCAAATCAATTGTTAAGAGATAAAATACTGGTCTTAGAAGGGGGAGAGAAAGTGGGCCAGAAAAGCATTTTGATGGCCGGCAGGGATTATGTACATGTGTTCTTCCTGTAATAATAATAATAATAATAAGTAATGAACTGGGGGCCTCTCCAAAGATACAAAACTCCAAAAATAAATAACATGGTGTGGATGTAATTTTACATTTCAGATTCCACTGAAGGATTTTAATGTCAGTTTGAATCATTTGAATATAATTTGCTAGTCGCTCTGTTTATTCTCTACAAAAAGAGTTTAACACTCTTGTGGAGCTGTTTTGAAGGATGGTTTTCCATCACATACTTTAAATGGTAAACTAACAACATACTAAGTTGGTTTTGTGTTTTCGACGTACTGGTACTGCCATCCCAGTCCAAGGTTTAACTTTATCAGAGCACAAGGTTCGCTAACAGGAAGGGCACCAGTCTTGCACCGGAAAACCTGAAATAACCTAATAACATAAGTCTTTGTCATAGATGACTCACAATGTGACATGTCAGATCAGAGGTGATGGATGACAACCGGGCCAATAAAATGCTGCAAGCAGTTACCTTTTGCAGTGTTTCTGATCTCATGTCGACCTCAACAGACAGAAACACACTCGGCCATTAAAGAACATGCAAGATGTATGAGCTCATGTTTGCCTGCAATGAAAATAATGCAACATTATACTGTTTAATGCACTCTAAGTGCTGATCTATCCCTGTTCTCTTAAATACAGACAAGAGTGAGGTGGCTAAAGAATGCATAGATGCAGACATTGCAACCATCCGTCAGCTTTTAATGACTGCAGTGAGAGCAACATTACAGCACCGAGCCTCAGGCCATTTATCAAAAACCATCACACGGGTTCTCGTCAAACAATTAAACACCTTGGGCTTCACGCTCCCTCTAAGCCTTTTTCTTAGTGCATGCTTTCAGCTGTTTCATTGATTTTTAGGCATCTTATTTTTGGCAAGAAATGACCTTTCTGTAGAGGCGCCATACACAACTGGCATTGTGCAAAAAGCGGATTCCACCCGCTTGTCATTTGACTGTTTAAAATTGCATCATCAAACTAGAGTTTCCAAACGTATTATATTTGATTTGACTGAAAGACGAAATGTTTGGGTTTCAGATTTTATAGCACTGAAGTCCAATTTCATCTGATGACTGTGCTATTCTCATTTTCCTAACTACAGAAACAATGATGAGGTAAGTGCAACCCGCCATCACTTTCATTATTGAACAGCAGTTCCACATTTTAATATAGGTAATAGAGGAAATGTGTTCTGCATGGGATGCACAGGAATATGAGTGATTGCAGATCACTTTTTGGTGTTCTAAGAGCAGCTGCAGGAAACACTCAGGAGCTGAAAGGTTTATACACCACTAGAGGGAGATCAAGTCATTATACATTTGGGAAATATCAGCTTAAAGCCTCAACAAATATTACCTTTTCAAATATTGACCCTGAAAATACAAAAGGAGTGAGAATAATGAAGAATTGCTAACAACATTTCACTACATTCCGACTGCAAAGACTTAAAGGTCAAGGTAGTTTCCTTGCTTGAGTCTAAATTAGCAGTTGAGTACAATGTTGAATTAAAATTGTATAATTTGCCTGTGTGAATGTGTGAATTGATGGTTTGTCAGCCGTCAGAGAATTTGTGCTGTTATTATTTTCATCAACGTTCTGTCCGAGGGACGTGACGTCTGTCTGTTGGCAGAGAGAAGCAGTAAACGACAACAGCTGATCCTATCTGGACTCTGCAGAGGAGACATTTTGTCTTTTCATCATTACATCTGAACCCCCAGGCGTACTAAAGTATGGGGCAAAAACACATTTTATATATATTGGTTAAAATAAGGGGATTGGGAGATGTTATTCCGACCGAACGCAGACATGGTCCGTCCTGTTGGTGAGGAGCACACACACAGTTTTCCTGCACGGAGGGACAATGTCAATAATTTAGATAAACCCAGGAAAGCGGGCATTCAGAGGCAGCCAGTGGAAGACAATGTGCTCATCTTCTGACCATAAAGCGAGGGATCTCTGTCAGTCCGTCTGCATGATCTTCACATATCTGGTGATCCGATCATCTGAAGTACGTCACGGTTGCAGTGGACTAAGGGACGGCTCTTATTCCGTACAAATTGGACTGTAGATATACTGTAAAACATACTGTGGACATGTGCTTTAAAATGAAAGTATTCTGTAGTGCAGGAGATTGAAAGCTGTTGTTTTATTCTAGTCCCACTCCCCCTGCTGTCAAACACAATTATGCATATTCACAATATTCTGTATTGTTGTTGTTTGCTTGTTGTCATGGCGGTGTGCATTTGATGTGCCTGTACCTGGCCCTTGTTGCGTGGTGCTGGCAATTATCCACTTGACGAGACAGCACTTCATCAGAGATTTACGCGTGAGCCGCGGTCTCTCCCACTTGGAGCCGTCGGCCTTCCCGCCCGGGTTGGGATCCGTCCCGTTGGCATCGGGCAGCATGCCGCCATCCGCGGCCTTTCCATCCGCCTGAGGGAGACGGAAAACGAGCGGCCCTCAGAGAGAGAGAGAGAAAAGACACAAGACGGACCTCGAGGTGCTTCTGCCCTTTTTAAAAGTCCCCCAGGTGAACACAGCGAGAAGAAGAAAACAAGCTACGGTGACTCAAAATGGGACACAGAACGCAGCTAAAGAAAAATACATCACACATCGTCACAGGAGCCAACCTTGTTAAAACCATATTACATGCCTGAAAAGGCAATGTTTCACAGAGACCCTAAAATAGACATGCTCCTCTAATATAACATCCAATTAATGCCTTTCAGGGCAAGATCCCTATTTGTAGTAATATGGCAGTTTGACATGAGGGTTGATTTGATAAATGTTGGTGAAACGTACTTCAGCAAAGCTCATGTGATGCACAAGTGACTTACAGACACCCAACCAGTCTGTGAGCACGGATAAAGAGGTTGACAAATAAATACGGCTGAGAAGAGAAAAGGTGATTATGTTTATGTGATTAAAGGCGACTCATAAATCCCTCAGACCGTTTGCACCTACATGCAGAATTTATGCCAAGTATACTTTAACATTGCGTAAGGAAAAGGATTTATTTATGTAGTTCCAGCTTTTCTTGTGCATTATTCATTCAAGGCGTTTTAAATAGGTTTAGTTTCCAGAAGAAGGAAAAGAACTTAAAAAAATAATCTAATATCCTTTAACCGTGAGCACTTATGAGAATAGGGACATGCAAGCTCTCTTGTGTGCAGTTATCTTAACCACCACATAACATTGTTCTTCTCATCTCCCCCATGATGCTCATGCTCAGCTTTTCTACATTCTGATAATATTTTAGTGTTAATAGAGCTTTTTTATTGCTGAATCTAATTGCCCAACCTACCGTTTAACAACACAAGGATAATAACTGTGAAACTATTTGTTAATTCTTCTTTTCTTTTTTATTGCTTTGTTTTCTCAGGCGCCGTTGTTCTTCACTTCCATACATGTGATGACTCACATGTGCTGTGGTATGGCACTATTATATGTTCAGCCTTTCTGAGGGCTTCTTTCCTCCTTTTGTTGCTTTAAAAGATTTTCTTCATTCCCTCTTTGTCCCTGCAAAGTCTCTGACTTGCGTGTGATTTAATCGGGTGCAATGTTGAAGAGAAAATAGACACGGCTGCTATCTGGGGGGGCTCCTCTGTCCCCCTCCAGGTCCCCGGAACGTATGAGCGGCGTGAACGAATGCCGAAGCATGCACAACGTGGAGAACGTCGCTGAATAATTCACACTCCGTAGAACCGCATCAATAAAAGATCAGAATTGCCCTCTACTGTGAAGTGAAAGACGACTTGTCTTAGTTCATTCAGTGAGACTCGACGAACCCTCCAAAAGAACCCACGGACTCATATTCTACACACACACACTCACACACACAATAATACCGTGTATTAAGCAAATGATGGAGAGTCAAACTGATTGAATTACCTGTGACCTGTTTATAATTTCTGATAAATGAGAGCGACGGTGATGTGTTGCTGCATCGTTCGGAGGACTGAAACCATTCACAGAGTATTGAGATGCTCCCTGTGATCATCTAAGTCATCACGAGCGCTGCGGGCGACCCTCCTTCCACCGATCATCACATATGTCACCGCTTAGAGCTTCAAACGCACGCACGCACACACTCACGCACAAATCCTAAAACAAAATATTACATAACGTCGTATCTGGCAACATTGGTTGTTTCTTCAAGCACAGTTTTGCAAAACAGAAATCGTGGATGCTACTTTTACACATTCAACAATCTGATGAGATTTGGATGCACAGTGACATGATAGCTGTGTGACCTAAATACCTGACAATCAGTCACCAAATGAATCAAAAGTTCATTTAAATTTATCTGTAAATACCTTTGTGCTTAACCGTAAGATACATTTTGAATGCTTTTGACTCAGTACGTTTCTACTACTTTCAGAATAAAGTATGTCCGAGGATAATACTTCTTTCACTCACTAAAATGAAAATGAAATTGTTACATCTTTTTGCTAGTGATGAGGTACTATAGGTACACATGCACATGCAGAAGTATTATAATAAAGAATCATTCTGCATGCCGGTCTACTAACTCATAAAGCAAAACATGTTGCCGTTGTACCTGCATTGCTCCTGGATGTGTGATGCCGTTGTGCAGGATAAATGGCTCTAATCCTTCTCCACTCGAGCTCCTCAAACGACTCGGAGGTGATCTGCATCAGCATGCAGAGAGACAGAGAGAAAAAAAGCCATTGGAAGGAGGAGCAGAACTGCTGAGCTCACACACACACACACACACACACGCACACACACATCGAGCTAGTAATACACACTATGAAACTACAATAATCACAGGTAGAGATCGGCGAACGTTTAAACCTGAAGAGCTTTAAAACACGATTCACAGTTGCGACCCTACAGATGCAGAAAGCTTGAGCCGCCCTCAACAAAGTGAAGATGAGGCAAAGAATTTACACAGCGACAGAAGGAGCGAGGCGGTGACGAGGTGCTCACATCGTGACACGTATTATTAGAAATCGCAGACATATTAAAAACCTTCTGTGATGGTGTGTGAGTCCAAACTCAGACAGTCTGTGATTCTCTGAGGAAATTAAAGAGGATAGTTGTGTTTCAGCCTCACAAACTGTACAAATAGATTTTTTGATTTCATGCTCAGTGCACTTGGTTGTCGGTGTCATCCTGCTTAGTTAAAATAATAAAAAAGAAGAAGAGGAGGGGGAGACCTTCATTGGCTCATAAATCTTAAGTTGTAGCTCCATATGAGTTATTTCTATGCTTATGAATCAAGATTACAATGTTTATTGTGGGCTCGTATCCACACGACGGGGACTTTGGGTGAATTTCTGTTCTGTTTGTTCTTGGCAATTGTTCTAAAACCACAGAAAACCAAGACGTTTCCCACCAACAACGAATAAGCCGGTTGCATGTGGTTTCACAATGTCCTGAAACAAAAAGGCATAATGCTGCAACAGTACTTTGATTTGACTTTAAAATGTGATGTCAGAGCCCAGGGAGAGCGAGCTCCTGGCTGTGCACCTGCTTCTGCACATGGTTTCACATTTACTTGGAAGGTAAATTAATACAAGAGCCAGAAGCTACCTCCAAAACATGCCCCGACATAGTTTTTGCATCTGCTTAAGTGCTTTTCCTTCAAACCTATGTAAGTCAAGAAGAGGAGGGACTGATTTACTGCACTGAGGGGGAAATCTGATAAAAAACAGACATAAAGATCAACAGGGAGGGCTGGAGAGACTAGGGAGAAAGGGCGGGTATAGCTGATGGGATTAAACATTTCACTTTCCAGGCAATAAAGTCTGTATTTATTCCTAATAACACTGTGGTAAACATCAGCTCTGTATTGTGCATACTATGGAATCCATTCAGAAATAAAGAAATACCAAAAATATGGTGCATTGTTGCTTACAATGACAATGCTAACATATGTAAGCAATTTTCAAAAATGCTATGAGGTTACAAACCAACGTTTAGCACCAACATCAACTGGAGAAATGATTAGACTGACTGTTGTCCTTGCGCCTCTTATCTTCCTACAGGTCTGTCACTCCTGCAGAAACTGAGGTTATTTTTAGACGTCAAGTTCCAGAGAGCCTGTAGTTTCCCCGGTGCCTCACACATCAGCTGGGGGTCTGATTGAGGGTGTGTGTTCAGTGCAGATGTGCCTCCTCGTTTGCGGGTCTGTGAGGGGGAGTGTCTTCTTTCTGTCCTCATAAATGTTGCATTTTCTTTCACAGTGTGTCACTAACACTCACATGCATGGCGGCACACGTTTGTGCACGTATGCACGCGTTGTGTCCCCTGCTTCGTTTCCTTTTATATGAAACACGATCATAGCTTTGGAATGTAACATTACAACCTCTCCATAGTAAACACAGCGGTGGCCGTTTTTTTGTCACTGGAACTAACTGCCGATCATTAATGATCCAAATCTTGACACTGTTTTAATGAAATATTATTAGGCTCTTTTTAGCGAGTGTAAACAGTTCATAATTCCCTGTATAATAAATATTTGTTTTGTTGTTGAAAACATTCACCACCGACACAATATGTTCCGTCACACACGTGAACATGATTTTCTTAAAATGTGCCTTCATGCATTTTTACTGAAAGTACTGAAAGTACTAAATTCAGCTTGCTTTTTTCCACACTGCAACGGTACAACCACTTCACTTCCCCTCTGCTGCTCACTGAAATGTTACTGTCCCACAAGGTGGACAGGAATCAAGGCATGTCAACGTTTTAATTAACTCAACAACCCTAATCTGTCCTGTGTGTTAATTATGTGTGTGCAAGTCTGAGCAGCTCTGAAGATGGTCCACGTTATTAGGGACCACTGAAGGTCACAGGTTAATTACACCGTCTGCCATCAATTAACTTACGAAATGCAGGATGATTGGATGGTATTTGAGATCTATTTGTTTGGTGTCGTGTTGTTGTTGTTTTCTAACTTTCTCATGTGGTAAGTATGTTTTGTGCGTAATAGCTCGTGTCCCGGAGAGGTAAGAGTCGGGAAGCCATAAACACAAAGACCTGGGAAACTCAAGGCAAGATAAACACATAAAAGATAAAACATAAAAGTTTTTTCATTTTCACTGCCATGTCAATCATCCCAGAGAGCAGCGGTCTACGTCCTTGTTTCGCAAAATATGAACCACACAAAATCTTATGGTGTCGTGGAACAAGCGTCACGCAGACGGCGACTGAGTAGAGCGGTCACACCTGCAGAACATCTGCAATCGTCCCGGCGGCTCATCAAACCAGCAATTAGGGATTTCACACCTTCCCACAGATTCAACCAAACCTTCCTCCCTCGCACGGCGACATCGGCTCCTCATCGCCATCTTTGAAACCAAGCGGTGAGGGTTTTTGGATGGTTGATGATTCACACAGAGAGCATGATGTCTGTTTCTCATTTCCTCTCCATTATATAACACTTGGGATTTTGATCACTAACTGGTGTTGTTCTAATCTTTTTGTGACTGTATGATACCTCAACATTTTAGTTTGGACACCAGATGTCACCGTTGGGCATAACGCAAGTTTAACAAAGGGACTCAAAACGTCTGATTAGACTCCCAGAGGAAATGTTAAACGTGCTACATTTGTTCACATTTCTCTTTCTTGCACATTTTGTTTGCGCAATCCTGCTTGCACTCTCCTGACCTCTGATCAGTTCCAGAGTATAATCAAAGGGTGTCTCTATTGACTTTATAGCAGATACGCCCAATGAAACAGCCAGTAATAATATATATATATATATATATATATATATATATATTTGTTTTTTAAGTAATTCCCTTAATACACTCCACTAGCGTGTTGCAGAGAAACTGGAGTTTACTAGACAGATGTTCCAGCCCTCGGGGACTGTAACTATGTGTCCTAATAACTGGATGGATGCCTGCAGTACTTCTATCGGTCCGTGGCGGCGCTTTCTCTCTTTCTCTGTGGAAATATCTTCATGGTCTTGTTTACCCTTCAGCAACAATAATGACTTACTGGGCCGAGTGAGTGATGCAATGAAAAGAAACAGGAAATCTGTTACTGCTACACATGTCTCCTTTCCCTTTTTTTTTATTCTCAAACACACTCCGGGTTGGTCTCACACTCCCAAACACACTAAAATGGATTTACATTTTTCTGCAGTTACCCTGAAGCAGATTAAGAGTTTAGTGGAGCAGAACTTTCTTCCCACTTACTGGCCAGACTTCACTGAACAAACACATGCCACGGATAGAATATCCACGGTCCGCCTCGGTTTCCTGGCTGAGCTGTGACGTCAGTCTGCAGGGAAAAGAGGGGGCCCATTGACATCCACTCTATCTGCTGTGGACTGCGAGAGGCTGGGGCTGCTGCTTCTGCACCACCCACTTCATTTCCCCGCAATCAACAGGAAGACTGGAGGCCAAGGAGAGCAGCCGCACTCTGCACGAGAGGAGAGGAAGGAGGCGGAGGTCCAGCTGTAGAGTCCAAACAAAGGGGAACAATCCAGGCGAAGGAATGAGCAATAATCAGAAAGAAGTGAAGAGAATCCAAACCGTTTATCTGCAGAACTTGGAAAAACTGAACCAGGGGGTAAAACTAGAGAAGAAAAGTTGGAAACCAAAGGAAGGAGACTTTGCTGCAGCAATGGAAAACCTGCGACAGCCTCCCATAGCCGGGAAGGTAAACAAAAGCTCCACCAACAGAATCAGCAGGGATCTCACCTGCTCCATCTGCCTGGATCTCTTCAAGCAGCCGGTGTCCCTGCCCTGTGATCACACCTTCTGCCAGGGGTGCATTGAAGGTTACTGGACCGGCCCCCGGGGCCCCATTCAGGGGGGCACGGGCTCCTGCCCTCAGTGCAGGAAGGTGTACCCCGGGAAAAGCTACAGGCCCAACCGCATCGTTGCCAACATAGTGGAGAGCTACTGTCAGGGCCTGGAGGAGAGCGGCTCTGGCCCTCGTCTTGCAGACGTCGGCGCGTCAGAGAGGCTTCCGGCTGCGGTGCCGCGCTGCAGCAGACACCGCGAGGAGCTGAAGCTTTACTGCGAGGAGGACCAGGAGCTGGTGTGTCTGGTGTGCGGCCTCTCACAGGAGCACAGGAACCACACCATGGTGTGTGTCCAGGAGGCCGAGCAGAAGTACCGGGTGAGTTGAGCTTGAGTAAATGTACAAAGGTTATGTGTCAAGAGCTTACAGTTACATATTGCACAGTAAGGTTCACGTCATTGTAGTGCTGGTAACTTTCACTACATTCGATCAGTTATAAATCGCACTTTAGATCTTTTTTTTAGGTGTTTTAGGTCCATTAAAACTAGTAAAAGTAGACATGCGTTTGAGGAGAGAAGCGGGTCAGTTCATGGTGATGACGGCTCCGTCTCCCGCCAGGCGTCTCTAAACAGCTCCATGGATTCCCTGAGAGCTGAACTCAACACGGCGCTGCAGTGTGACAGGGAAGCCGAGGATGAGGTCAAAAAGCTGAAGGTGAGAGAAAAACGCTCCCAAAACAAACACACACACACACACACACACACTTCCTGTAATCCAAACACTGCAACCCATTGTGTAACATCTTATCTGATATCACCCGCAAGAAATGTGTGTGTGTCGGCAAAATGAATGTGAGAATGTTTCCTACGTCCAGAACAGGTTGTTACGCTGCAACAGAGAAGAGGGCGTTAAAGTGACCACGTTCCTCCTCTTCCACCTCCCCAGGAGCACACCGCTGACCTGAAGGTGCGCATCGAGGCGCAGTTCAGCGACCTGCACCAGTTCCTGTACCAGGAGGAGAAGCTGCTGCAGGTGAAGCTGAAGACTGAGGAGCGCAGAGAGCTGATCCGACTGGACGAGCACAAGGCACTGCTGTGCGTGGAGGTCTCTCGTCTGCAGAGAGCCGTCCACGAGATAGAGGACAAGCTGAAGGAGCAGGACCCCTTCACCCTGCTGCGGGTAGGTTCAGCTCCTGTGAACCCACCTGGAAATGATTCAACTCTGCTCTGAGGGTAGAAGTTGAGAAATGCTGAGCTCTTTATTTCTTCAACTTTATAGTTTCTAGGAACTATTTGCATCATAATGACACAGTCGAGATGTTACATTTTAGGAGTGAAAGTTAGTTTTATGGGCCATCGGTTGTGTATTTCTGTGCAAAAATGTTTAACAGGCTCCAACATCAACACTCAGGCAGGGTGTGACCGTTTGGGTTTTCCTGTTTCAGTTCTTTCGCAATTCTTAAAATGCAATGAACATTGATCATGTCAGATTGCATCTTTTTGAAAAATAAGGTTTAAAAACATTAACGCTGCTGGACTTGATAAGCGCGTGGAGACCGGATGCCGGCCGGTGATGTCACCCGTTGATCTTGGGGGGGAAGAGGAGTTCAGCTCAGGCACTCGGCCGTCCTGTACGCAGCGACTGGGGGACTTTCCCCGGCCCACAGGGAGATCCCGTAGGGTGGATAGCGTGAGCTCAGCCAGTGATGTAATGTGAAAAAAAAAAAAGACACAACAAACCTAATCACCAGTCTGCGTCTCTCGTGTCCTGTGTTTTTTATTTTCGTTTCAGAGCATCAAGGTCCTGCTCCAGAGGTGAGTGTGGGAAAATGTTTTCTAACCCTGGAGGGGCTTCGTCTTCACTCCCTTTTTAGTCTTCTGACTCCGCTTTTGTTGGCAGGCCTTCGCTGAAGTTTGAGAAACCAACCTTTACACCTCCCAGTCTGTGCGAGGGCCGGTTCGCGGGGCCCCTGCAGTACAGAGTGTGGAAATCCATGAAAGGAGGCCTTTATCCAGGTACTTTAAGTGACACTCTGAGCAACCTCCTGACTTATCAAACGTGAACTACGAGCACTTTAAGCCACAGAAACCGTCATCGTCACGTGGTCTCAAATAACCATTTAAACGTTTTGATTATTACTTTTGCTGTTTTTTTTTTTTTTTTTAGTTCCAGCGGCCATCACGTTTAACTCCAGCACGGCCAACCCTTGGCTCAGCCTGACCTCGTCCCTCACCTGTGTCCGCTACCAGACCTTCAACCAAAACGTGCAGGACAACCCCTCCAGGTTCAACGCTGCCCTGTCGCTGCTCGGAAGCCAGGGCGTCACCCACGGGCGACACTACTGGGAGATTGAAGTGTACAGCAGCACGGTCTGGACCGTCGGCGTGGCCCGAGAGTCGGTGCCCAGGAAGGGGGTGATCAAAGCCCTGCCGGCCAACGGCTTCTGGACTCTCTCCCTTTCCTACGGGATTCAGTACATGGCTGGCACTTCGCCCCCCACAGTCCTGTCCCTGGATGAGCCGCTGGTCCGGATCGGCGTGTACCTCGACTACAAGAGGGGCCTGGTGTCTTTTTACAACGCCGAGTGCATGGCACACCTCTACACCTTCAGGGAGACCTTCACTGAGACGCTGTACCCTTACTTCAACCTGGGCTTTCTGGATAAAGTGCATGAAAATGAGCCTCTCAAAGTTTTCCTACCAAAGATTTAAAATGTGACCAAAAAAACGACCTAAGCGGTGCTAAAGCAATGACCAAACACTAATGGAAACTGTTCTTTCCCTTCAACAGGATTACAGCAGAGTTTTTTTTGCACATTAGAAGTTGGAATTATCTGTCTAATAGAAACAGATGTATCTTGAAGGGGTAAATGTTTTAGCATTACTCACTACATGTCTCTTTGCCGCATATATTTCAATGTCACCACCACCTGGGGATCGGTGGTCGGGCCGTGCATCACATTAACCAAACTGGAACTTTGTATTGTTTGTAGACTGGATCGACTGCCACACACCTCATTTCAGAGAAGCAGTGCTTCTGTGAAGAAAGTGAAAGTGTCTGGTTACCTGACTGATTTTTCTTTTAATGATTTCAATAATCTTTCATATGCATGAAACACTAATACATGAAATAAAATATCTTAATCACTCTATTGAGTTTTTCTTCAGTGGTGCATAAATCTACATTTTTTAGATGCCGGTGTCAAATCCTACTAACGGTGTATTATTTGGTGCATTCAGGGAAGTTAGGAGATGTTATGCCTCATTGGTGGTGGAGACACATGTAAAAGAAACTGGTTTAAAATTCACTTTTATGTGAACAAGTGGTTTTAATTAGCTTTTTTAACTCAAACATTTCAGTAAAAACATCTGACACTTTCCCCCCCCCAATGCTAATTCCAAAACAAAAATAAACACAACAGCAGTGTCTTTAGTATTGCACACTGTAGATGCTCAAGCACTATTTTTTTTACGCTGTTTAAAAGCAAGTCACCACCAAGAGGTCACATGATCCCACCTGAGGCAGGAAGAAGCGTGCGATCGCTTCTGCCTGGTAGATCCTGACCTCAGGTGAAACCCCTTGAATGAGAGGATGTGATTTTAACCTCCGACAGTAAAAAGAGACCTTAAAAATCATCTTAAAAAAACACAAGGAAACTATCATATATATTTTATATCTCCACAATGTACTATGACATAATCATCTCATCACAGAACCGTGTCACTGAATTTACACCAAATAGTCACTGCAAACTAGTCGCCCCCCCATCCTCCTATGTAGCTCTATAACAAAGAAAAACAAAGATGCAGTTCTTCTGCGTGGCGTCACTGCGTCTAACAGATGTGAATGTAAAGTATGCGGGCTGGTGTTTGTGGTGTCAGTCCATGCGTTCAGTCGTGGCCCGCAGAGGGGTGAGTCTGGCTGAACGTTACGGGTTGGAGCCTCCATGTAGGTTTGACTCACTTGCTTGTGTGCAACATGTCCTGGAACTTTGTGCTGGTGTAGCGTGCGTGAAAGCCTTTTTTATTGATGCTGTCATCGGAGTGAAACTTCAAAACGATGGCGTCCCCGGCCGAGTAGACTTCCTCTGGGGTCTTTGGGGAGGAAATATAGAGAAGATGTCTTAAAAGAATCATTCAAACCGTGTTGACTGATGGCTTCAGCCTTACCCCGGATCCACAATATCGTCCCAGCCTCGGAGACTTGGTGTCAGCGCCGTCATACAGCTCCACGTAATCATAGCGACAGTCTGCCTCCTGCTCCATCTCGAACACATGGAAGATGATCTCCACCCCGTAGCCCTTCTCGGCAGAGAGCACCCAGAGGCAGTCGGAGCCGGCCGGGTAGTTGTTATCTCCAAACTGGGCATGAGAGTAGAGATCTTTTGTCTTGACCTCGGCTTTCAGGCTACCTCCACATTCTGGGAATTCACGGCCACAAAATTAGAGGGTCGAAAAAGAGGAGCTTGTTAAAAGTGGAGGAAGAATGCAGCTTTGTAAACACAGCAGAAAACAACCCGTGAGTTCAAATGACGCATATTTGTTGTTCTGTTCTCTGTCCAAATGACCATTTGACTCTTTTATTTCTTTAATTTACGGCTGCTTTGTCCTACCTGGTCTGTATGAAGCCTCAAAGCCCCTCTTCTGCACCGAGTTGTCGGAGAAAAAACGCAGGAACATTCTGTTGCCAGTGGAGACGACCGGGGAAGGTTTTTTGGTGCCACAGAAGCGGCCGAGACTCGTGGCGCGCGAGTCCCGCCCGTCGTACACCTCCAGGTGGTCGTAGGTACACTCCAGATGGGCCTCCATGTCGATCTCGTTGAAAACCTGTGAGAGATTTTTCAACCACCGTGAATTACTTCCAATTCCAATCGTCTTTTAAAACGTGGGTCCGTTTGAAAACAAGAGAAAAGAACACGCGTTGACGCACCAGTTTGATCCGATGGCCCGGGGTCGTCGACAGAGACCAGGTGCAGGCCTTCTTGCTGGGATACCTGCCAGGCCAGTTGGGGCTGCTCATGGTGCCGGACACGGTGCTTACGGCGTGATCGCAGCCCGCTGAAAAACAAAAGACAAAGCTACTAACCGCCTGGTTTCCTCCTGTTTTTGTCTTTAAACAGGCATTCGTCAAAAGTCATAAAAGGCCGTCTGTAGTTTATTAGACAGCCGCGTGACTTTGAAAGGTCCCGGCGGACGTCAGCTGATTTTCTCGTGAGATCAGGACGGGTTGATCAAACACTCAAATCCAAATAACATGACTTCCTGTTATCCAGGGTGAACTGACCCTGAGTGTATGTGCACAGTATAGAAATTCCCACGGTACCTTCCTTGCAGTCGTGCTTGTTATCGTGCAGCATGAAGCCGCTGCGGCACTGACAACTGTAGCTCCCGAAGGTGTTCACGCACTCGTGCTGGCATCCTCCGTTTTCTTTGGAGCACTCGTCGACATCTGAGGAGATATTTAGACAACGTCTGCAATGAATTCCTCTACACGACGTGCAAATGTGTCACAACAGGCTGCAGAATATATCAGATTAACAATTTAGACCGTTAGCTACAGACACAAAGGTCGTTGTTGTGTTACTCAAGAAGCAACAATCTATACAGACAAACAACTCCTGGGTTAGAGATTCCGTTCAGTCCCATTCTGCTCATTTAACAAAGAGAAGGATTGTGAAAATACAGAACTTGCCATTGTGTGTGTTTACTAATAATTATGTCCATGGGAGTTTTAAAAGTGCTGTTTCTTTTATATTAAAAAAATAAATGCAGAGGGGAATTTTATTATTTCTAAAATCATCTGTGGTTTAATTAAGCAGAACACATTTATTTAAGATGGCTTGTCACGTTCTGCATATTCATTTATTTGTGTTTTGAATACGGTTTCCCACAAAATATTCTTTACAAACAAACACTGTTAAATAAAGATACATGTGCATATGATTCTGAATGTAAAATTGAGAAGTTTATTTGATTTACAAGGTCCTCGACATGACGTACGTACTAATTTCCCTCCTCACTCACCAGAGAAGAAGTGAGCCTTGAAACCCGTCTTGGAGACGGTGTTGTCAGACTTGAACTCGACCCGCATGTTGTTCTGTTGGGAGGTGATGACCTCCGGCTTCTCCGCTCCGCAGAACTTCCCATGAAGCTCAGAGTCGGAACTCAACCCACTGCGCACCTCCACATAATCGTATTTACAAACCTGATGGTAAACATGGACAACGTGCCTCAACTTGCCACAGAGGAAAAACACCGAACGCGTTATCTGATAAAAATGTCATGCGGAAAGACGGCGATGCAAAAGAGACACAACATGGCTTCAATCGACTTACGTCATTCCCTTCGGTCTCGAACACATCAAACACCAGGGTGATGCGGTACTGAATGGGCGCCACCAGCTGCCACACGCAGTTCTTGTTGGGGGGGTATTCTTTGGGCCACCCGGGGGTGGAGAGGGAGCCATTCAGCTTGGTGACGAAGCCGCCGCACGCAGCTGCTGGTGGGAGAAGACGCTGATTTTAGGGGTTAAAGTGTTTGAAAAAAAACACGTGGATAACATAGATGACCGATTTGCTTGAATTTATTTATTCTTATTTAATTATTTAACTGCAAAAAATAATAAAAGACAATAAATGGCTTGTTTATTACAATCTTATATATAAAATGTATGTTGTTATTTCAATAAAATTGAGGAATTTAGCAAAACATAATAAGGGAAATATAATTCCTATTTGCACGGTTTGGATGTAACCGGCTGTCGCGGCTCACAGAGAAGTTGCAGTGAGGGAGCACTGCCCTCATCGGGCTAGAAGAGAGAATTAAAGGGACTCAACTGTGCAGAAACAGAAGAGACTTCCTCCTCATCATGCCAAAGTGTTTGTATGAGCATGAGTTTAACAATACGTTTAATCGGATTTTCACCTGTCATCCATGTCACTATGACTGATACTTCTCAGCTGAAAATCTCTCGCCTGTCTGAGGTTTTCTTTTTCTTGAAGGAACTCAATGCAACAAACTCAGAGCCTGTAGAATTTTATCAATCCTTATCAATCAACTCAAGTGGAAACAAATGTCATCTGTGGGTAGTTCGCTTTGCTTCCCTCCCGGACTGGAAAAGTGTCATTGAAGGTGGATGATAGTGATCTTCCAGGCCCGTGTAAAAGTGCACCACCGTGATTAAAAGGGTGCATTGGGTATCACGGTGACAAGGGGCCCTTTCACTGTTTCCACTGTGTCTACACTCACTCTCACAGCTGCGTCTGTCGGCCGCCAGCTCGTATCCAGGGTCACATGCACATCTGTAGCTGCCCAGTGTGTTCAGGCAGCGCTGCTCGCAGTGGCCGTTGTCGGGCCCCGAGCACTCGTCCATCTCTGGCAAATGAAAAAAATCATAAAGATGAAGAAAAAAATATATATATATATATTTTGAAGAAAAAAAATATATATATATATTTTTTTATATATATATATATTTTTTTTTACTCTTTGTTAACTTTCGGACCTTTAAAAAAGCTTGCGGCGAACCCGGCTTTGTTGACCGAGCTGTCGGACACGAACTTCAGCCACAGCACGTTGGAGCTGCTTTTGATGTCGTCGGGCTTGTTGTGGTCGCAGAAACGTCCGAGCAGCGGGCCGCTGACCGAGCCGCCGTCCCTCACCTCCACGTAGTCGTAGGCGCAGCCGTCGTGCCTCTCAATCTGCGGAGGCAGCGAGGGCGGTGACGTGTGCAGAGCAGGGCGAAAGGCATAGTGGTTTCCTTTCTTTATTGACGCGTCAACCACCACAACGAAAAGGAATCGTACCTCAAACGACTGGAAGGAGAGGCCGACATTGAAACCTTCTGCCACCGTGATCTTCCACACACACACTTTGTTGGACTGGTAGTCATCGGGGTAGTTGGGGGACTGGATCTGGCCGCTGTCCCGGTTCACCTCCCCCCCACAGACGGCTGCACACGAGGTGAGAAGTGGTTTGTTTCTATCCAGAGAGATCTCTATGTTCTAGTTATGCCAAGTTAAAAAGAGAACATGGAACCCGGGGACGTTGTGGGAATGCAGGGCGTGGAAATTGCATTTTAACGTCCACAGGTTGTCCAAGCCGTACCTTCATAGACAGCGGCGAAGCCTTTGCCCGACCAGCTGCTGCTGCTTCTGAATTCAATCCACAGTCGACTGTCAGTGGAGACGATCGGGTCCGGGAGTGTGTCTCCACAAAAGCGGCCTGCCAAAGTGCATGAGAAGATGAAAAGATAGATCTTCCCAGTGCCGACCGCATGACACGGGAATGACACGGCATCAGCTCTGTGAATGAGGTTCCAGTAAAGACCTGTCAGAGGAGCCTTCCTGCAGGACCCGTCTCGCACCTCCACGTGGTCGTACCAACACAAGTGACTCCGGAAGAGGTCCATGGAAGTGAAATTCAGAACAATCTGAGAGACACAGACGCACAAGGAGGCCCGGTAGTCGAATGTTAAAAGGGAATATTAAGATGCAACATACGTTTTGTTCATAGTGTTTTCCTGATCATGTACTGATGACTGGATCATTTTTTAGGATTCACTGTAATTAATTATTGAAAAAACTAACAATAATCACAAATAACACAAATAATAGGTGTTTTTAATCCCTGTAACATAAATCTAACATGACCATTTCAAAGCTGATTAATTTACAGTTCATCAATAGAAACACTGTGAAATGTCACCAGCTTAATACGTTAACTATCTGGACCTTACTGAATGAATGCTTATTTACCATCACTCACCTTCTCTCCGGGGGTGACTGAAATCCTCCAGACGCAGTGGGCATAAGCCGAGTAACCGTTCGGATAACCGGAAGAAGAGAAGTTTCCAGCACTTTCCTGCAGGCTTTCCCCACACCCTTTTACACCCACACGGTTACATCACAATAGACCAGAGGAATAACATAAAAAGTCCCAGAATAAGCAAACCAGATGAGATTTTAAACTGTTTGCATTCGCCTTAATGCACATTCACTCATCATGTGTCTCTATCTGATTGGCTTTGATAGGTGTGTTGCCAGGTGGATGAATATATTTTCCGCACATTTATTTATTGTCGCTTACTTGCACACTTGTAGAGTTTGCGGGCTTGCGCAATGTCGCCTTTGCTGAGCCTGGTCCTCTGTCCGATAGGCGGCCTGACTCCATTGACGTCATAACGGGGCGAGATTGTGTCCAAGAAGATGCCTCTGTTCCAAACAATTCAAAAACGTGAGCAGTTCATTTTTGGAAAATATTTAAAAAAATCAAAACTTTATCACACAAAGATTTAGGAGAAACATTGTCTAACATTACTGATGTTTTTTTTCAAAGTCCACAAAGGGACATATTTTTGTCTTTGTCTGGGTCCTATTCAACACCTGGATGCTTTATTGATCACGATAATCTCTCATGGGTTTGGAGCTCACGTTTGCACGGTTCCCATGGTGATGCACCCATGAATGACAGGCATGTGCAAACAGAGCACTCTGAATGGGGCCTTTCCACGGTGCCAAGCTCAGTGGAGCCCGCTCCTGAATGCCAGAGAAAAAGGCCACTCTAGCCCAAATTGTTCAACAAAGCTTGAACTGCCAGGCCTTTATTTAGCTTGGCTCGCCTCCGTGACCGGCAACGCAGCGTCGGAGGTGAAAAAAAAAAAAAACGAAGCATGGTGAAAAACAACAACGTGCACGAGAAAAAATGAAAATGAAAAGGGGACTCGTGTGAAACCATCTCTGTGTCCAAAAAAACAATTCTGTTTCCCGTGTAGCAGAGCTGAATGAGGGTCCGTGTAGCTCAGCTGTTATCGCAGCATGATGTTTGGGGGGCGGTTGGGGAGGTCAAATGACCAGAGACCAGGGGGGAAATGTAATCTATTCAAACTGTGAATGGGTTTCATCACTCGCTGTCAGACGCTGTAGGGATGATGGCACGCTGAGAGAAGCTTGCCGCATCGATGTGTGATACCAGTTAACATGTGCAGGCAGGGTGGACATGAATCACCAAATACTCGGCAGTTTGGCTATTTAAGCCAGTTAAACGGCGTCAACAAAGAACACCTGCGAGGTGAAAATAATAAAACCCTTTGCAGTCGCTTTAACAGAACCTTTGGGAAAGAAAAGCATAAGAAAGCACCACAATGCCAACCTGGAAAATGTATTCCTCGCGTAATGCATTATGCTGCCAAAGTCGTACACCTCCCCGAGTGAGTCGACCTCGTCCCAGTCCATCTTATGGAAGTTATACTCCTGTCCTATTCATACACAGAGAATCAGCTGACTAAACGCGAAGAGAAACATCTGGAGCGTCTGTCAGCACACACACACACACCAACACACACACAAACACACAAACACGCACACGCGTTTACACTGGTTGCAAGTCATCGCAGTAACAGTACCTGGTTGGATGTTGTCTCTGATGATGCTTACATGCTCGTCTCGGTCCGGACGTGTGTGTTCGTGCCAGAAGCCGATGACGTGGCCGAGTTCATGCACCACAATGCCGAACTTATCGCAGTTCTTTCCGATGGAGATGGCCTGAGGGCCGCCGCCTCTCCTCCCCACGTAGGAGCAGCACCTGCAGGGGGGGCGACACTGTTCAGCTACGAGCATCTCCAGAACAAACTGGGAGGCTGCTTGTGACCATCTGAGGACCAAACTCTGGAACTATGAATTGTCGCTTAAATTTTTCCTAGTTGAGGACTAGTTGAGATTTGTAGAATGCAGGTTTTCCAGTTGTGGGTTCTGGGATATAATTTATCATTCCAAGACAGCCATTGATACTCAGGAAGTAAATTATCTTCAAACTTGCATGAATTTTGTGTGTTCACCTTGAACATCAACTATGCAGACACTGAACCAACCCAGCATCTTTTTGAAGGTATGTGTTTCTGCACATCTGATGAATGAGAAAGAATTTATTTTTAACCGTATTTTGTGTTTCTCATGAGGGAAATATTGGGCTTTTTCAGTGTTAGATGTTTTATGTTGATCCCCATCTAGTTGCTAACTTGTTAAATGTCTTTTGCGCTGCTGAGAAGTTGTGTATATTATTTTTCCACCTTTCTTGATAAAAAACATTGTGGCTGAAAATAAATAACGTGACTTTCATGTTATTTGATAGAAGCACTGCAGCCTCAATTATCTGTGTGCAAACCTGTTGATGAATGAATGAATGAAGCCAAAAAGATCTGAATGAGCTCTGAACTCACCCACAAGGTCGGTAGGTGAACACAATGTAGCTCTCTTCAGTCGTCCTCTCAGTGAAGGTTACACAAGTGTGTTTCTCCCAGTGACGCATCGCCTGACGGAAAATCGCTCTCTGACTGCCTGAAAGGAATTAACAGTTCTTCAGCTCCAGCACGTTGAAACCACGCAAACTCCCCCCCGTAAGAAGATATGAACCATTGAGCGTTCCTACCGGTGAAATTCCCGCTGATGACGTAAGGGATGATGCCGTCCGTCCACACTCGCTCGGGCCTGGAGGTGGCCGCTCTCCTCCAACGACGGAGACTCCGTCTGTCTGCCGCTCTCCTGCTCCGGACGCTCTCATGGGAAGAGGAACCGTTCACTGTGAAGGGATATACACATATATACACAGTAACAATAATGAAGAAAAAGTCCCAGTCTTAGTCAAAGATGAGTAGAGCAGTCCAGCTTAGAGACCTGAGTCGGTGTGGTTGACGCGGGCCCCGTCGCCGCCGTCTGCTTCTCTGAACATGAGATGCAGGTCTTCTTCATCGAGGGCGATGTCTCCCAAAAAGGCAGCTGGGGGCGACGGATACACACGATTCACACGGATGAAGCTGGGATTATGTTGCAGAACAATGAGTAGGTCTTAATCTGAAGCAGCAGCTAGCAGCTGGTTATTTGAAATGGATGTTATCTCGTTTGTTTGATTCATACAAAACATCTTAAAATAAATTCCATCAAAAAATGTTGTTGTTGTTTTGCAAGCTGCCTACCCATCTTTATTTTGATCAGAGATTGACATCAACCTTCTCAATATATCATGCTTTGTCTTTGAGAAGAGTTAGTATTGACCCGAGGAACATAAACAGGTCCTACTGTTTAAATATGGAGAACCTGTAACCATAATTTACACATAACTACTGAGTATTACGGTTTGAGTAGTGGGGCAAATGATTTGCTCCACACAAATGAAACCAGTTTAGATTTGTTTTTTAAACCTAATCTCTTAAATACAGTATTTTTTTTCTCTCTCCTGCAAACAAAAGCCCAAACTGATCACGTGCTTTACTGTGTGTGTAAGTGCATTTCTCCGTCCTGAATAGAGACTCCATGCGTCTGTTTGATCAGCAAACACAAGCTGAAACACATTGGAGGACCTTCCAGCTGCTGTTTCATTTTAAACGAATAAAGCTCTGAACTGAAATACTTTACAAGGTTGTGATAAAAAAACAAACAATTGAAGACACAAAGAACATTTGTGTCAGAGCGTTTATGAAAACAGCATGTGGATGATGTTTGCATTGTTTTACGCTCCCGAATTCACACAACTGCGTTGAAGAAAAGTATTTCTAACATTTTGACCTGTTAGATTAAGCAGCAGTATTAAAACAATTAGCTCCAACTCACTTGGTAACAACCTAAAGAAAATGCTGCTTGCATCATCCTTATATTTTTGATATCAAACATGCAATAAGCAGGACTGATTGTCCGGGACAGAAAATCGTACGAAAGTTGGGTTGTGAAGTGATTGGTTAAACCTTCAAATTCGGCCTAAAACACAGAGTCAAAACATGAGACATTATAATGTGAATAGCTAATTATCTTCTGGCTCCAGAGGTTGTCGACTATTACATCTAAACGTCCATTTGTCGTTTGTTTTTTGTCCCCTCTACGGGTTAAACATTTAGTTTCGTACAAACCAGGATCTCACTGTTGCACCAGTCGAGCACAACAGCCCACCAGAGTCGTGCCCATTAAATACCTCATTTAGCCGCGTGATGTAACAACCTTTGAAAGTCCAAATGAAAAGACGTAGCGGGCCCTGTGTCGGCCTTTGAAGTGAATTCACTGATGCAAAGAGTGACTGTAAATGACGGTCACCCCTGCAGAGCGCACCCCCATGCCCTGAAGCCAGAGGGATTTCACCGGCGTCCAGCCGAGGACTGCGCTGGCACGGCCTCAATGACCTCTGGTCTCCAGGCAACTGCCTCTGAGAAGAAGAGTGGTTTGGAAGTTGGTTTTTGGAGTTTCAGAAGTCACAAGTGAAAAGGGACTCCAAGCAGCTGGAGGCCCCCCGATAACCAAAAGTAATTGTTTGGCATGTTCAGTGATGGAGAAAAAACAACTTGTACATTCCTCTAACGGAGAATGCGTCTAGTCATTACAACTCTGCATCTGTGATGTTTTGCTGGGTGCGAAGTTACAGAAGAAGGAGAAGAAGAATGCACATACATGTATTTGTAATACTACTGATAATAATAATAATCTGATGATAGCATTGTAATGTCACATAGTGGTAACGTTTATGATATGATATCCTTTACTTAATGGAGTAGCACAGTTTTACTTCTTCCACAACCACCTTGAACTTGAACATCAGTGGAGAGCTTTTTAATTCGGGGGAATACGTCTGAACCATTATCAAGAATAAACGTTGAACATGTGGAGATCATTTGTTGTTGTCGCATGTAAACACCTGTGACATCTCTTACAGGTGTCTTTGTATTGGACCTAATATATACGTGTTCTGGCTCCACAGGGTTAAGAGCAAGTGGAATGTGGATATTGTCTCTATATACAGAACACAGCAACGGCAAAATGCCCATAGATTTGTAAAGTAGGGCAAAGTGACAGTACCAGCTTTACAGGGATCTTTGTAGTCGATTCCATCACCGAGGGAGGTCAAATCCGCAAACTCCCAATCAGCCGCCGGAGAGACGCGCAGCGCGCACAGCAGGAACAGAAACGCGGGAGCGACTTCCATCAGGCTGCTTCTGATCCGAGTATCTACACGAGGGGTGCAGTTGGCGATCGGAAGAAGAGAAAACGGCGGAGAAGGAAAAAAAGAAAAAAAAAAGTTCCTCCAATTCCGCGTGCCTTGATTTCAGAAAGTCGGCGCGTCCATTTCTAGCGCGGTGACTCGGTGCCACAACGGAGAGCAGAGCGCGCAGAGTCCGCAGCGAAACATCCATCCGTGCGGCGGAAGGAGCGCTTCACCAGCAGGGTGACGCACGCCTACCTGACGAGTGAGCAGCGTTGCACCCGTTATTTCATCCATTTCCTGCGATGCTGTGATTCCTATAAGGTTTAGTTACGGTGGACACGATTATTTTGGAGGCAAATCAACAGTTAAGATTAAGAAATAAGAGAAAAGCTGAATTGCACCTCTGGAATGGACCCTTTAGAAGCATGTTTGGGGATTGTATTTGAAAACAACAGCATTCTGTATTCCTGCAAATAGTCAGTTCTTATTAAATAAGTCTGTGTCTTAAAGATGTTCCCAACAGGTGTTGATCCTTAACTGAATTACAGGGTACACACACACACACACACACACACACACACACACACACACACACACACACACCCAGTGTGAGTAGACACTGACTCATAGGAGCTGAGTACAATATAAGTGAGGAAAGAATCCACCTACTGAGTGCGATGATGTTAGATGTCTTCCACCCCTCCGCCCCCATTCATTCCTTAATTGATGCATGCAGTTTGCCCATTTCTTTAGCAAATGCATTTGCTAAAGAAATGCTTTTAAATAAATCCTGTTTTCCGCTCCTCATCTGAGCTTCTCTGCACAATGTCATGCAGTGATTGCAAGCGGAAATTCTGTCGCCTCTATAAACTGTTTAATGTTGGCACAGACAGAAAGGACTGCTGACATCTTTTGTTGTTTTTTTTGGCAGAAAGGCCAAACAACTGTCTCCGTTTGGTTGTTTTTCTTCTCAGAGGATCTCTGTTTCTCTGAGAATATCAACAGTTTTTACAATACAACAGTATTTTTTAATTTTGATGTATTATATTTGTGGCATAAACAAAAGCAGCAACTTTTGAAGGGAATAGTTTGACATTTTCCATCCTACAGACATGAGCTGGCCAAATAGACCAATACGTTTCTTTCAGAAATCTCACAAATGAAGTGTTCCCTTCATCATAAGAAAGACATTATCTAATTAGGCCTTGTGGCTGAGGTAATCGGTTAAATGGGACATTTTCGAGCAAGGTTCTGCAAACAGAGGCTTCAACTGAAAGTCAAATAGAAGGAACACAGTTCCGCTCCATAAGAGAGAGTAAGTAGATTGATCTCTCCGATTGGCACGTTGTGTACAGTATGAAGCGGCAGTCAGCAGGGGATTAGCGTAGATTAGGCATAAACCCTGGAAGCAGGAGGGTACCGGTTTACCTGCTCCGTCCAAAGGTAACATACCAGCACCGCTGACTTTTCTTCAACATGTCAGGCTGTATAATATCCAAAGTGCTTTTTGGCGCTCACAGTTGATCATTTTACTTTCCTAAAGTGTTACATGAAGCGATTCAACACATCATTATTCCGGTGTTCACAGTGGTTCATTTCTTGTACAGGACCAACATGGTGACCTGCATGTTGCTCGTGTTGACCACTGAGCGGCACTGGTCTCCAGGTGCTGAATCCACAATGAGCTTGGAAGTGAAAGAAAGAAAAAATAATAATGTATTACAGAGAAAAACATCTGGTGAAAGCTGCAGGGTGACAAACACACTGAATCACCCACTAAAACTTTTTTCTTTGTCGTTTTGTTGATGCTCATGGGTGCTAGAAGACTTCCACGAGGAGAGAGAGCGTGAGAGAGAGACAGAGAGAGAGAAAGAGGGAAGGAGACTAAGACTCCAACCAGCTTCACTCCTCCTCAGCACACAACTGCTGCTGAGGAGATGGGACGCGGACCCCCAAGAGGAGCGTTTCATGCCTCGGACAGCAGCCTGCACGACATGGCCGACCGCTCCGGTGCGTTGTGAGCAGGGGAAGCGGCTGGAAAAACTCCAACCTGGAGAGGTTTTGTGTTCACCTCGTCTTCGGTGGAGCTGGTGCTTTCTCTTAAGCCCGGGGTGATGTCACAGTGCTGGTGCAGGCAGGTCCTGCTCGGCGTGGAACTGGGCATGCTGGTGGCCGTGCTGGTGGCCGGCGGCGGCGGGCAGATCCAGGACAGCAGGGAGGCCGGGTCGTCCTGCTACGGGGGATTTGATCTGTACTTTGTTTTGGACAAGTGAGTGATGCTACTTTTGCTTTTGGTGCAGGACTCATCCGAGATTGTTTGGAGGGAAGACGTTCTGAATCATCCGCAGAGACACTAATGGACCACTTGCATGAAATAAAGACACTGGTTCAGTTATCAGATCTGGGGGTTTCTCGTGGCTCAAGATACGGCCTTTACTAAAAAAAAATGTAAACCTCCAGTGATTTCTTCTTGGGGATTATTTGACTGAGAAGTAAACTGACTCCAAAAAACGTAGTAATTATTTTTCATTCTGCCCTGCAACAAACTACTCTAATTATTGATTTTTTCATTGGGGATTCCAATAAATAGTGAAGTGTGCTAATCACAGGTCCTAGTCAAAGTCGCCAGATGTCTTGTTTAGTTTGACCAACAGTTCAAAATTAAAAATATTCCTTTTAACAGTTTCAAAAAAGCAAAACTCAAATTCAAAAAAATGCACTGAGAAATGAGAATGCTTTCCACTTTGGTGGGAAAATGACCTAAAACCATGAATCCATTATAAAAACACTAGTAGATTTCTTTCAATCAATCAGTTACTTGGCCGTGTCATCTTCTTTTCCAAAGATCGCAGCAGATTTCTACAGACTGTCGTGGCCTTTGAGTGCAGACACGAGCGCATAAAACTGTTGTGATGTGAAGCTCCTGAAGAGGACTCGTCATATCTTGTGTCAGTGTGGTGTTTTTGTTATTCTGGCCCATGTCCTCCTGCATGAAAACTACACTTAAGTCAACTCTCTCTCAACAGTTATGAAAAAAAACAACCTATAATTTAGGAGAAGTACAGGAGGACAAAAACGCCGATTCATTTACAAAGTGCTGATGCATTCACTTCAATGATAAAGGGCACCGAAAGGAATCCGCTTGTCGAAGCGTGGCCGCGTTTTACTTGCAGGAGCCCACATCTAGTCCCGACTTCGGTCTGCAGAACCCTTTCTCCATTAGAGCCAGATGTTCCAATGATCCAGAGTTATTGGCTGTCTCTACGCTGCGACTCACATCACAGGATAAACGAAAACATAAGAGAGGGAGGAGAAGAGAAGAAGTGCAGCATGAGAAGAGGTTTTGCATATTTTCCACATGAATCTTTTTTGATTTCTGACTTCAAAAGCTGCGCTTCTTCTTCTTCCGACTGTTTTTTCTCAGTACGTACCTGTTTTTCACTACTTGGCATTAAGCTCAATGACATGGCGCTTTTCAGTTTTTTTCATTCATAATACAGTACATTGAATATGCTGATAGTTCCTTGAACATTGACCACCACAAAACCTAACCTAACCAACCTAAAACTAGAAAGGACCATAGTTTGGCTATTTAAAATTCATAATTAGCACCTATGCTCACAGTCAATTGATCGTTTAAATGATTTCATTCAAGCAAAAATGCCATATATGCAGTAAATAGCATATATGGCATTTTTGTAAATTCCGTTTTAATTTGTATTAAATGATGATGAATGAAACTCAACATATTTGGAGTAATTTGCAGTGAAAAATAACAGATTTTTGCCATTTTCTTTAACCGCAGTGCATGTTGTAATGTGTGCAGCGTAGATGCAAAGTGGGGATATTATCTCATTAAAACTGTTAGAACGCTGGAAACGTTAGAACCTCTAAGGTCATTTAGGACTTCTGCAGTTATCTTATTACATTTTAGAAAAGTCCTCTCTTTTAGGTCTGGCAGTGTGCAAGATTACTGGACTGAGATTTATTACTTCGTTGACCATCTGGCTCACAAGTTTATCAGGTGGGTCCACATAGAAACATCAAATTCAAAGAGAAAATGATGGAATGCAAAACATAACTCATCTTCTTTTTCTTTCAGTCCTCAGCTGCGGATGTCTTTTATTGTGTTTTCAACAGAAGGACGGATTCTCATGCCACTAACAGAAGACAGGTGCATACATGCACAGCCTTAGTCAAGCGTCTTAACACCTTTATTTGCACGTCAGTTTACGTTTTCTCATATTCAATTGAATTAAATCATTTTTCCATTACATGTAATACACATTTCTATTCTCTGGACGACGTTAATAACCAGAGAGCAGATCCGGGCTGGACTGGAGGAGCTGAACATGGTGCAGACAGGTGGAGACACCTTCATGGACAGAGGTTTTCAGAGAGTAAGCATCTGTTAAGTCGAAGGGAAACCGATCCTACTTACCCAACAGTATGGCATCTAACCTTTTTTTTAAATGAGGTGCATTTAAATTTATAGTCACTGACGCCTCTAAACTTCCCTTTCAGGCCAGCGAGCAAATATACTACGGGACTGGATATGGTGAGAAGAAAATGTTCCCTTTTAGCACTTAATCACTCCTTCTACCAGCGGACTGGTGTGGTACACTCATTAAGACATAACTAACAGAAGATTTTCCATCACGCCACAATTTTTCTGGAAACATTTTGGAAATATACAATAAAAGCGTATTTCACTGAATTTTTCTCATTATTCAAACAGCATTTTTTCAATTGAGATCCGGCTTGAACTTTCAGGTTACCGGACTGCGAGCGTCATCATTGCCCTGACTGACGGTGAACTGAGGGAGGAGCAGTTTGACTTGGCACAAAGAGAGGTGACCCGAATACCACTTAGCAAAGTAACTTACATAATCCATTGAGTTAACGCACCAGCCTCACTTTTCTCAAACCAGTAACACATACTGCAATAGTCATGTAATCACGCGTTGTATGTTGTATTGCTTGGTTTCCCCCCTCACATTGTTAATTGAAAACAACACAGAACACTAGAGATCTTAAAAGGGAAAACCCCCACTGCGGTACGGCAGAAATGTCGCTGTCTTTGCGTTGCAAACTCGCCGCGCTTGAGGTCACAGCGCCGTCCGTGACATCGTCACAGCACCAGCAAACACTACTGGTGGAGGTGTGTCCACAACTGGAAAAAAAGCATCAACGTGTACGGCCAATAAATACTTATTCCCTCCTTCTGTGATTAACTGATCATCCATCATTTTACAGAAGCTTGTTTTTTGCTTGCTCGTCTCAGGCAGGCAGAGCACGCCAGTTGGGCGCCACTGTGTACTGTGTGGGCGTTAAAGACTTTAATGAAACCCAGGTACATCGATCCGCCAACCGATAAACCAGCGAACCAACCGATGAATGAGAGAGAAAACAAGATAACCATTCTTTCACATGTATCGTCAGCTTTCAACGATAGCTGACAGCAAGGACCACGTCTTCCCGGTGAACGACGGATTCGATGCGCTACAAGGGGTCATTGACTCGGTGGGCGAGACGCAAGCATCCCACGACGATGATTAAAAAGCCTCATTGGATGTTTGGATGTTCTGCACCGTTCGGTTCAGCTTGTCATTGTATTACTTTTACCTTGCAGATCCTGAAGCGATCATGCATTGAGATCCTGGCTGTAGAGCCGTCCATCATCTGTGAAGGAGGTAAAGAGGCACGGAGGACAACACCTGTGTTATTAATATCATACTGAATCATGCTTATTTTAGTGTGAACACTGCAATTGAAAGTTACATAGATGGATAGTATACACAGTATATCTAAATATTGTTCAGAAATACATGTGACTTGGCCTCCAGCATTATTATAAACTATAAAACATGGTGCATTTGATCCCACTTCAGAGTCCTTCCAGGTTGTTGTTAAAGGAAATGGTTTCCTTCACGCGCGAGACGTACAGAAAGTTCTCTGCAGCTTTCGCATCAATGACACAGTTACTTTGAGTAAGTACATATTCCAGGGTTTAACTAGAATTCAGAACATTTTAATTTAAACTGTGTGACTTAAACTGTATTTTTCTATCTTCATCTTTATAATTACAAAAGGTCAAATCAATGTGTGTTATTTCAAAGGAGTCACTCGTAGCAACATATCTACATAACATTAACAAGTAAGTGACTAAAAAGTGAAAACGGGAGTATTTTACAACTTAAACTTGGATTCTTGCTCGGTGGAGACCAAAAAAAGCAAATACTGTATTATACGTATTAGTTTGGCTAACATAGGACTTCCTCTTACTGCTAATGTTGCTCTGTGTCTGCTGGATGGGAAAATAGGCCCCATGCCAAGTGTGCAAATCCAAACTATTTACTGAGCAGCCATCAACATTATTGTTCCAAGTGTGTTTTGGCCAGATGGGTGGAGGGAGAGCAGCTCTTTATGGCTTGAAAGGATTTAAATAGCTGCCCCCCTCCCCCCCCTCCTAAAAAAACCCATCAACTCCATCTTGCCCTTCTGTGAATCAGCTGGTACAACGCTCAGCGCTTCTCAGATGTCTGAAGGGGAATGTGGATCTCATCAGCGACGAGCACCGTCTTGCACACACTAGACACTCTACTCTGCCAGCGTAAATAAACCACAACCCTCCTTCCTTTTCCCTCGATTTCCATAAGGAGAGGAAGCCTAAGGGTTCAATAACAAAAAATACAATTTTAAAGTTTCTGGACTGGTTGAGAAAAATCAAGTCAAATCTCTCCTTCGCTTCACTTTCACAGCTTTCCCTTTCACTAATGATTTAAACGCACCTTTCATCACAGAGTATTGTGGTACAATTTCTCGTGCCAATTCTATTTCCGCAGTGAAAAGACCGTTGGTTGTGAGAGACACCTACCTTTTGTGCCCAGCTCCTGTGCTGGAAGAAGAGGGAACGTAAGTGATCTCTGTTACTGTCTCAACACGGGGGAGTGCGGGTCATAAAAGCTTGTTTAAACCCATTCCTGCAGGTCTGCCACCCTTCACGTCAGCATGAACAATGGCCTGAGCTTCGTATCCAGCTCCGTCACAATTACTGCTGTCACCTGCGTAAGTAGAACAACCGAAAAGCTGAGCCCGCGCATCAGCCAGTATGTCACCCTGATGGAGTTAAAATAACATGGATCTACGTGATGACCAGTCATCAAAAAATACATATCTGGTTTGGGTTGAAAAATGAAACTTGCACTCATACAAAACAAGTATGATAATTCTTTAAAGATTATATCACCAAAAAGAAAAAGAAAAAACACGAACGTTTTCAGGGAGCAACTTGAGGTTGAGGGAAGTTTCGTGCAGGTTTTACGCCCCGAGGACTCACCCCGGATGTTTTTCCGTACTCCGTTTCTCCTCCAGTCCGACGGGACCTTTGTGGCCATAGCTCTGCTCATCCTGCTGCTCCTGCTCACCATCCTTCTGCTGTGGTGGTTCTGGCCTCTCTGCTGCACCGTGGTACGGCGGCCATCTTGGATCGCCTCAGAGTGAAGACCATACAAATGTGTTCATGTCAGCAGGAATCATTACTTCTCTTTTTTACGCTTGCAGGTCATCCACGAGCCACCTGCTGCAGAACTAGAGGACCTCTCTGTAGGCGGTTCAATTTTTTCTTCACTTTTTCATTCCTTTTACGATCGTCACTAACTTGTTTGTGTAGCACAAGACATTTGCTTGTCAGCTACGGAATGATCGATTTGCTTTACTCTCAAAGTAATACTGTTTCCTTCTTCTTTAGGATGACGAAGATGGTTTCCCCAAGAAGAGGTGGCCCACAGTGGACGCCTCGTACTACGGAGGACGTGGAGTCGGAGGTATCAAGAGGATGGAGGTAAGAGGAGAGATTGCCAACCCAGATGGCAAATAAATGTGTATGCAATGAAACTTAGTGGTCAACATTCAGCTCAGCATTCGAGCTTGTGCAAAAGATTTGGGCTTTGCTGCTCCAGAGAGAGTGGAAAAGGAAAGAGTCCTCTCGATTTCATCTGAGGAAAAGAAGGAAAAAGGAAAGAGAAAGAAAAAAGCTCAGTCATGACGTCAATAGGCGGTTATTAAAGAAGTGGAGGCCGTTACACATGTGAGCTACCTGACGGTCTACGTGGACGGGCTGAGACAGAAACATCTGCAGGTTAACAGATGTGTCCGTGGTCCAAGAGGACGGTCAAGGAGACGGGAGTCAGCTCAGTCCACAGAGGAACCTCTGCTGTTAACTTGAAGCGGCACCGACTCCAAACAGAGCAACGGAAAATATGCACAACTTCGTTTAAGTACTTTCTCTGCCAAGCTGAAGCCTACATGGCTTCTCTGCTGCAGCTGCAAGGGCGTTAACATGAGTTATGAAGATCCACGGTTGTTTTGACAGAGCTGGTTTCACTCTGCATGCGACGGAGCGTTTTTGACATTTACTGATGCTCTTTTAGTGGTTCTTGTCTGCAGTAGTGGGTCTTTTGCTGCGTTTGATTAAACTCAATGTAGAAAGGCTAACATCTGGAAGAGTGATTATTATGTATACATGAAGCAGTAAGATGTTTATGTTACATCATTTACAGTAATTTATTGCAGATGCATTGGTAAAAAAAAGACATGGATTCTAGTGGAGCTAACACAGTCAGCGGATGTAATTTAATTGTCTCGTAATAATTAAATAACAATTTAGGATTATTTCCAAGTTTAAAAGTGCCTCTGTGAGGTACACGTGTGTTTTGAGCTACTCGTCAGCATGCTAACATTCTCACAATGAAAACAATACAGTGCCTATGTTCATCCACCTTCTTATTTTGTACTAATTTTTAACTCTAAAGGGCTTGTTTCCTTTTGTCACCAATAGCAGCACAGTGCTGAAAGTTTTTGTTTCTGTTCAGGTCCGATGGGGAGACAAAGGCTCCACTGAAGAAGGAGCCAAACTGGAAAAGGCCAAAAACGCCCGGGTTGTGATGCCCGAAGAGGAGTTCGATCCCCCGCGGCCTTATTACAACGCGCACAAGTCTACCCGCCCACAGAAGTGGTACTCGCCCATCAAGGTGCTCCAGCTATTCCCTACATAATTGTGCTGTTCCCTCAGGACTTTTTTTTTTTTTTGCATATTATCTGATACCTGACCATATAATGCTATGTAATATGTATTTTTTTATTTATCATTATTTGACATTCAAATTCTCGACAAAGAATTGAATTGTTTTTCATCCACCTCTTTGGTTTGTACTCAGTTTGCTTCAGTTGTCGCAGAACTGTATAACTGCTATGAATGTATTTAATGATCACATATTGTAAACATATGTAAGATACAGATTTCTATATACGTACCAGATGTTTTAAAACGGACGCTTCCTTGGGCAGCCGCCCATCCACAGTAATCTAAACATATAAGTTTTTTTGTGAATGACATATGAGCAGGAAATAGTTAATAAAAAGTTTTTCCTAACACATTAGTCAGCTGGATGGAGGGTAATCAGAACCAGACATGGACTGAGCTAACCCCGGTAGATGGAATGTGGTGAGCGAGTGTTATTTCTAACCAAATACACGCTTTGTTCATCTCTATTATACAAGGCGTCCCATGCAAGAGCCAAAGAGAGCCACAAAGAAACAGACAAACTCTGCTTGTTAGTCAACTCAGCTGCTTTTGCTGCACTTCTGCAGCAAGTTATGTCAAGAGATCCCTGGTGCAACACGCAGGTTTTTACTCGTGCAGTCATCTGTGCTCCTCTCTCGACAGGGCAAACTGGACGCTTTGTGTGTGTTCCTGAGAAAAGGCTACGACAGAGTGTCCGTGATGCGACCTCATCCCGGGGACAAGGTGAGCGATACGTCGACAGGCCGGAGAGGGTGGAAAGCCACGGCCTGATTTCCTTGATGCAAACATGACAAAAAAGCATCATCTCTGTACAACATACAAGTACGTTTTTGCACACTGTGTGAGAATGACCCAACTTCATTAATTCTGGAAATGAGGGATCAAAGAACATAATAGAAGCCAATGTGAAGTCAATTAGTTACACTTACTCCATCAACTGAACATTTTTAAACAGTGAAAGCTGCATCAAAGTGACGTCAGGCAGCAAACTCTCGAGTGACAAAGTGAGTAGAGAAAAGGTAAAAACCTCTGCAGTGTGGTCAGGACCAACGCTCTGTCTGCAGAAGGTTCCAGCTTCGACTCGAGTGGCAACAATCCCGTTTCCTTCCATGACATCCACTCCTTTTTCCATCTGTCTGAAAGCACAGCAGATGCAGTGATGCAGTTTCCCGTCTTTACGGATTCACTGTTATTTTCTTGCGTTGCACACTCGAGGTCAAATACAAGCATCAACAGCGACCTGTGACCTCATGGTTTTTTCTTCTCGCTCCAGGGAAAGTGCATGAACTTCACCCGAAGCCGAGCCCACCGTGCCGCTCGCTATCCCATCTACAGCCGCCCCTCCACGCCCGTCTACACCTTGCCCCACGGTTACCTGCGTTGTCCCTCAGAGGAGTTGCCCCCCTCCCCGACTTCAACGCTTCCCCCTCTGCCGTCCGCGCCCCCACCCCTCTCCTTCTCCTCCTCCTCCCCCTTCCCCTCCTCCACCATCGCCGCACCTCCCGGGTACACGCCTGCTCCAAACAGAGCGTTGCCCCCACCTGCGAACTCGAGCTCGACCTGTGCGCCCCCACCGCCGACCGGCTCGCTGCCGCCGCCTCCTCAGGGCGCGCCCCCTCCGTGTAGGGCGCCACCCCCGTCACGGCCTCCACCGCGCCCCGATCAGGAGGATTACTGAAGGGTATGAAAAGAGAGTGGAGTGGAGGAGAAGGATGGAGACCCGGAGGAGGGAATGTATGACGTCACGTCTCGGGAGGCTGCAGCTGGCGATGCAACTTCCGCACCGCCTGATCTCCGTCTGAAGTGTGGCCATTTTATTTTTTATAAAAGTCTAGAAATGGGTTGTTTAGCGTAGTGAGCACAGCTTTGGCTATTAAATGTTATTGGCGCTAAGCAATGTATTCACTTTTTAAGGACACTTCTAGCCAATATCGAGCGTCGCAGTGTGCTATGGAGACGTACAAACTCGCATTTCAGCCTTTTGCCTGATTTCGGTCTTTTCATCTAAAATTGATATTTTGCTGCAGTGTGCTTCAAAAAGTCATTGAGTTCAAACAGCAGAAAATCCAGCGGCTCAGGAACTGCTTCATGTGTTTTATACATGAACATCTGTTTGGCAAGCTTGAAAAACGTTTATCTTGCAAAGGAATATTCATTATCACAAAAAGATTTATATGATGTTACATTAAATATCTGATTTCCATGGACAATAGCACTTTTCATTTGATTAACTTTTTTGGGTCACTGGGAGAAAAGCCCAACGCTTGATATTAAAAACATAATTTACTCAGGATTCAGTTTTTTCAAATATACAGATGTCTGCAAGAAGTGTTGGCTGTTTGTCATTTAAGTTACTTATAAAATTGACTTCTGGAAAACCACCCTGATAACTATTTAGCTGCCGGAATGACAGAATGTCAATCAACAGAATGATAGTTTTAACTGTTACTAAGAGTGATGCATCAGCGATAGCGAACAACAGCTGCTTTTAAGCCGGTCATGGAATCGGTCCAGTGTGCACGATCAGTCAGGACTTACATGGAGACGGAGGCATTATTAAAGTTATTAGTTGTTAGTACGAGCAGTCAACGTGTGAGCTGTGGTACTTCTTGATGTCTGGCATCTACATTTTAAATTCACATGGAGGACGAATATAGTGTACTTTCTAGTTAAAAGGGACTTCTAAACACTGAGTGGGAGTTTATTGCTGTATGAAGTTAACTTTGGTGACGTGGAACATTTTTTTGCTTTCCTGTCCGGCACTGCAGGAGAAGCTAGAACGTGGACGGATTAGAAGGAGAATTAACTTGAAATAGTATACTTTATTTATCACTCTGAACATGTTGGACTAAATAGTTCCCTTTTCGGGTAAATTGTGTAAAGACTCTCTGAATAATAACAGAAATCTAATTTGATTTTCCGAGTTTAGAACCATGCAACGAGCCAAAGGAGTCAGTGGAGTCTTATTCCATCAGTCAACTAGGATGAATCCTAATCTAGCTTTTTTATGCTTTGCTCAGCTTTTGAGCTCTTTCTTCACTCGAAAATGTTTTCACAGATGTATTGAGACGGACTCGCAATCCTGTGGGCAGTGAGCTCATGGAGGCGTGTCTGAGGGAGCTGCCAGCAGCCGTCGGATTTCAAGGCAGACAATAAGAATACAAAACCCACAGCGATGCCACGATGGTCATATTTATAGATTTCATATCCAAAATGAAAAGATAATAATATCGATGCACTTTGAAGACCGGATAAGCCTCCTTGGTGTTACAGTGCACAACAACAGCAACATCACACCGCTGAGGTCAGCAGCCTCACAGTGCACAATTTACAGGAAAGCCTCAGACTCTTCTTCCATTTACGCATTTACAACTCCTGAATCCTGACATGTTTACCCTCAAGAAGTCGGCTCACTCTGCTCTTTTTCCATGTGCTCTTCGTAGCTACTCGTTAAATCCAAACAGGCAGATCATCTTTCACACGAGCTCAGCTTACCTTTTTCCTCCTGAACTAGATGGAGGTTCAAACGTGTTTTAGTGGCACTTTATCGGAGGCTCAATCCGGCATGAAGATAACTGGACATAGCGGAGCCGTGGGTTTACCGTGTTCTTTCCATTTCACCTCTGCATTTTGTTTAAGCTGTGTAATGTGGTAAAATTAAATAGATAAGATAAACTAAAACCTCCCTGGAATGTCTACATTTGGGCTCTCGGCCTCCCGATTTAACGACAGCTACAGAGGAGCATCGACACGCTGCTGCAGACAGAGGAAGCGTGACTCGTCTTCCTCGTGAGGAAGAGGAATGTCATCTTAGAAAAGGGGGGCTTCTATTCGAACAAGCATCAGGTGCAGACATGCAGGCCGAGGTCGATAAAAGAGACACAAGCAGAAAGACACGGATGTCATTATGTTTACAAACCTTTAATTCATTTTCACTTAGAACACTTTCTGTGGTTTGGTGTAAATATCCAGGTTATAGAGGAATATACAAATACTTGACAAGGCAGCATGGTTTATAAAAGTATGAAGCAAAACTAGAAGCATTATTTGAAAGCTTCTCGCTCGTAAACGTAACTATAACGTTGTTTTTTTCCTTCTGATCCGTCACCTCATGCTGTGGAACATCAGCAAATTTGAGCCAAGGACATTAAATGTTTCATTTAAAATACCAAGACCAAAAAACAAACATTAGCCGTTGAGAAAACATTTCAAGAGATCTATCAAAGGTTGTGCAATTTGTTGGAAAATGTCCTCACTAAGCTGCAAAGCAAGTGAATTAAATAGAATCCTTCCAAACTGTAACATCATGCTGGTTACAAAACCGCTACTATCTCACACTCTCACAAGAGTTACCAAGCTTTCACTTCTTAATGTAAAAGTAATGTGTGAATATATTTCGACCTTCAAATCTTTCCACACCTTTACATTTTATTTGCTATCATGTCTTCGTTTGGCATGTCCTGAAACACTCAGCTGAATACCGAGCAGCATAAACTGGTATTAAAAAGGCACCATCTGTAATCTACGTGTAAACAAAAGAGTAAATTACTCAAAAAGTGAAGAACTTACAAAGTGTTTGTAACACAGAAACCCGAAAACTGTTCATGTTCTTAATGTTAACAGAAATGTTTGTGCAGGTCGAAGTAAAACAACAATATTTTCAATTATGAAACACACATTTCACTCATTAGTTGAATAAAACCGGTCATTTAAATGACAGATTGAGAAAAACCTTTTTACAGGTCTGATCCTTCAAGGTCCTTCTAGAAACTCCTCAGTCCAAGTTCACAATGTTTGAGTGCTGAATGATGCTCCGTTGAGCTCGGACGGAAAAGCAACCACATGACTGAGGTAGAATATTCATTTCAAACAAGGACATAATTGGTAAAAGGATTGTTTACTTGTTTTAGTTCAGTAATAATGAAATAGTTCGACAAAAGAATTACATTTTCAGGCAATACTGCAACTCTTTTTTGGCTCACAGAGAACCCAAAAACTTCTCCGAGATGTTTGTATAATCAAGGTTTCCCCTGAGAGCATCTCGGCTGGAAAGGCGCCCTGACGAACGGGTCGTCCAGAGGTCTTCCCCCGATGGTCCAGGAATGCAGAGGCCCCACGGCCACCGAACCCACGGCGGCCTGCTGACCGATCCTGGAGACGACCCGGTGCACCGCCACTGGCCGCTGGGGCAGAGGCGTCTCCGCGTGCAGAGGACGGGCCCTCACGCAGAGGGACGGGGGACCCGGCGGAGACGATCCCGGACCCGGGGGACATCGTTTGCTGGTTTGAATCGGCTGCGGCGCGGACGTGAATGTGTGCGGGTCAGCAGAGTCGGTCGGCCTCTTTCCAAACGGCGCCTGGAGGAAAACATCACAGGCCGCCGTGGGTTTTTGAGATTTAAAAAAGGAGGAGCCGCCGAGTTCCACCGCGCTTTCTTTCGCCGGCGTTTTAAAGGGGGCCGGCTGGAGGACGTCGGAGGGGACCGGGCGGCTCGGGGACCGGAGCTGCCTTACTCTGCCGGCAGGTGGAGACGGCCGGCTTGTCTGGAGCTGTATGCTCCCATCATCTGATGGCGACACGTGCTCATCGCAGACACGTGCGGCGGCCCGCCGAGTCCTGAGCCTCAGGTTGTCCTCAGCCGGAGCAGCGGGCCGCACGCTGCTGCTCGGCTCCCTCTGCAGGTCTGTGCGAGGAAAAGGCGGCAGGAAAAGGATCAGATGTGAAGAGAAATGAAAGCTTTGCTGGTATTTTGAAAAACACAAATATTTTGCCACCGATGATGCGACGAGACGAATGTGTGGTTCAATATGTTGCATGCACTTGTGCTCATTTTATAAAAGACAATCTTAACATGAAAATAAAATAAAATTGGGTTCTTTTCTTGAGAAAAGAACACAACTGGGGGAGTAAACGAAAATGTCTTGACATTTTAATGGAGCGTGAAGGTCTTACCTGCGTTGAATTAACCTGCTATATGAGCAGAATAAGAATTTGATTAGTGCATCACACAATTTAATCTCCCCTACTATATTATTCTTAAAATGAAACAATCATTGAGAAGAATATTTAATCCTCTAGAATCTCAGAGCAAAAAATGAAAACAATTGATGAAGGAGAATCAGAGATCGTTTGCTTCCTTCCCTTGCATTACCCACAATGCAACTCAAACCGCTGATTTGTTTTATTTTCAGGTTGACTTCATCAGAATTTACCCAACCTTTCAATTCTTTTCAAATAAAGTAGACAGTTAATCACCAAGACATTTAAACCTGAGGTTTCCTTTACTGGAAAAACACTATGAACCGAGTCATTTAGCGAAGGTGTCGTGTGCTCTTGTTGCTTTAAAGCACCAAACATCCTGGACAACAACATCTTAGAATCAACACTCAACACGTTGACATTCACATTTGTATTTTATTTGCCATCCCTTTATAATTCTTTAATTATCTCACAAAAATAGAAGGAGCACACAATACCACAGCTCTGATGCAGGTTTGGGCCATGAAGACAAGAGGCGTCTCGAGAACACTCAAAAGCATCAGATATTCATTCGTTTGTGGCAAAAACAACAGCGAGAAAGAGGGGCTTCTGTTTCACATCGAGGACTAATCTCACACTACCTGCTCGGCTTTACCGATAACGACAGCACGCTGGCGGCTACAGGGGGAGAGCTCGGGAGTTGCATAGGTTCAAAACAGTAACTGCAAGTGTTCAGAGGAAGGACGGTCGAGAGGATGAGGAGAACATGTGCGAGCCGTAAGTTTCACATGCAGTAAATACACCTATGAGACTGTTGCTTGAAACCTGCCCCTCCTTAAGTTCTTTTTTTTTTCTTCCTTTTTCAAAGACCAGAGGATGAAATTGAACTAAATTCAAAACCTGAGGGGTCGAGCAGGCCTAATAACATCAAAATAGGACAGACACGGTTTTAAATTCATTGTGACATCATACCATCAAAGAACAACACGTTATGTATCCGACACTGCAGGACTTTATCCAATTAGAAACCCATTAAGTGGTTCTGCACTGAATCAAAACCATTTCTTGTAACGCTTAAATACCAAATGTCACTTAACTCCCCCAGAAGGGACTAATAAAAAAATAAAAATAAAAAAACGTCCTAAAATGACAGGATGAAAAAAAGGGGGTTGATGCAGTCTTGCTTTTGTCACGCAGGCCAAATAACGTAGCTTGATCCTACAGGAACGTGGATATTGCTGATCGGAGCGGATCTTTTCGAGCCCGGCAGTTGAAGCCCCTCACGCGGTTACAAAGCAGACAAACGGTCCATACTGGGACTCGGAGCGCAGTCGGCCAAAACGTATCCAACTCTCAGCTCTGACTTCCTGAGAGAATTTAGGGAGTGCAGGAGGAAGAGGGGGAGGGGAGTTTGGGGGGGGCTGTGCTTTCAGAAGAGATTTGAATCCAGACGCAACCGTCGCCATATTTGCAGCAAACAACAACGTATGTGGGCAACTGGAAAACACATCCAACAATTCTGACTCCGCCCACACACACACACACACACACACACACACACACACCCACACACACACGTATCATTACACAGTATACCATAACACACATGAACATAACATTCGACAACACTGCCATGCGTCTTGATATGAGTTCTGTGATCACTAGAGCAGGTAAAGCAAAAGTACAGGTTTCAGAGAAAAGTTCTAGTTCAGCGATGAAATGAAACAGGACTAAGATTTGACTCCCGCCTTGATAGAAATATAATCCTTCATCTGGAGTAGGACATGGGATTGAGCCTAATCTTCGACTAGGATTTGAATTCACTGGAAATAGTTGAATACAACCAAAAAAACAAAAAACTTGATAACACATGATTCCACAAAGAGGAATGAAATATTCATATAGAGTATTCTTCAATATTATTCAGTGATTATGGTTTCAGAATCATAGAGATTTTTTTTTTATTAAAGACTATTCATTTTTTACATTCATTCTCTAACACTCTATTTATATTAACATTTATTAACAGGAAAACAATGTCATATATGTATGGATATATGAGAGAGTTCACAATTAAAGCCATATGTTTTCCACAAGTAAAGCCTCATGACAATGGCAGATATTTACACAGGAAGAATAACCAATTCTGTGGTCTGGATAAGAGCCTGCAGGGGTCGCAGGTATCTATTTACATTAATTAGAAGTGAAAAAATGGCAAGAATGTAGAAAGGATTGCACAACGCAAAATGAATGTTTGTGTTGATACTCAAAACGGAAAGTGCAAGTGAGTGAAAATCATTTTTAAAACGCGTATTAGACGGTTTCTCTTGGTGCCCGAAGATGTACCTGTATAGTCACGGATGGACGCGCTTGAAGTAAAAACTACAGCATTTCCTATTAAGATTTCATGCATTTTCTATTGATGTAGCACACTGCAATGAACACCTTTCAAATGACCCGGATTTGTCATTTAATTTGAAAACAACCTTCTGCTGGCCTCAAGGAGGACATCATAAATAAGATCAGAGTAACAGCCGATGAGAGCGGGTCCTCATTTAAAAATTCCAGTCCGTCTGTAAAGACATTATTTTCTAATTTATAGTTTAGCTGAAATACTTTCCCCACCAGCAGTTTACTCACAGACTATTTTATGGCACTTGAGCATTTATTACAATAACTCAACAAATAGTATTTGTTTCTGGGTTGAGAAATTCCAGTCTAATCCATTGACCTCTAAATCGATCAAATATTAAATCCAAAGACAGAGGTAACATTTATGCTACTGTGCAAAATCAGGCTGCATGACTAAGTTTCCCTTGTAGAGAAGAAATAAACTGACCGTATGTCAACAAATGGTCATTCAACTTTTCTATGGTTCCTACTTTCAAATGTGCAAATAAATCTGGGGAGGAGAATTCAAACAAGGCAAACAACAACAATTCCACTTGTGCACGATAATAACTACAACCACTTAGAACTATGCCTATTGCACATTACAACAATGATCTTCTATTGTTTGCTATTAGACATGATGCCATATTGCTCAAACAAACTGGATGGTGATAAAACATCCTGATTGACGGAGAGATGCAATGGTTGATGTTTGGAGAGGACGTTAAGTGTCCCGGCCACTCGCGAAACCGCCGGAGCGTAAATGAGACTTACAACAGAGAGAAGCTGTGAGTGAGAGGGTGAGAGGTGAGGGGGTGAGGAGAAGCCAGACAGGCGTGAAGGTCAGTGAAAGGCGGAGGTCCTTCTACTGTAGGAGCTAGGATGGAGATGACAGCCGGTGGGAGGGGGCGGAGGAAAGGGGAGGGGCTGCGGTAAGCTAGCTATGACAACAGTGTTGATTGCTGTTATGCTGTGCCGGTCTATAATCCAGTGTTATAGCTTCTACGGGGGGAGGTGGGGGGCCGTCTACAAGTCGATGAGCTGGTCCACCAGCAGCATGGGGCGGGCCAAGCTGGGCAGGCTGGATTCAGAGCCGCCACTGTTACTGCGCGAGTGGCCTCCTGAAACTGGCCGGAGAGACATGGGAGGGAGGAGGGGGGGGGGGGACGAGACGATCACAAGCAAACAGAGGGGTGGGGGGGTTAGAGAGCAGAGGAGCAGGAGTCACGAGAAGCACACGGAGCAGTCAAGGAGGGGGAGAGAGAGAGAGAGAGAAAGGGAGAGAGTTTACCTCTACTGGTTTTATAACATGATTTAAGGATGCAGATAAAGTGCAGGCACCTGGTCCTGTTCCCAGTAGGTTTTTACCACTTCACCCATTACAGAGCCAAATCACTGGGACCAACGTGACCCACCTGTTCCCCCTCTGGGCGGGACAGAGTAGAGACTCACCTTGGGAATTCTTTCGGCCCGTGACGGGAATCGGATCGAACTCATCCTCGGGGCCTCCCTCAGCGGGGGTCTGCTGGGGCTCAAAGTCTGAGAGCAAGAGGGACGAGTCTGCGGAGGATTAACAGGCAGGTGGGTTGGTGAAAGGTGAAAGGAAAGGACCAGCCCAGAAAGAACACCATAACTTAACGGCGGCTGCGGTGCTCTCATTGTGGGTCTCTCATTGTGGGTCACATGATGTAGGTATCCAGGAGAAGTACTCTGCTATTCACAAAAATTTAAATAATTGTAGTAATGTGTAAACCTCTTATCTTTGCATTGACTCATTGAACAAAGCATCAGAAGTATTTCGCTTCCCTTTTCTGTCCTTGGACCCAAAGAAAAGTCATTTTACTGATATGCTGAGTGCTTACTTACCAGGTTCACAGATTCAAAGTATGGCCAAAGCAATATCGGAATGTTTTTTTTTTTTTCAATACTTGTGGAGGAGCTATGTGGCCAGCCAGGGTCTCTTGCAGATTAGGACAGCACGTCAATAAAAATATTTACTTAAGAAGATCTGGGAAGATCAAGATCCAGAACTGGTTCATGGAGAGTTTTCCTTTCAGCATCCAGAGCAGACCACAGCTACTTCAAAGACGTGCAAAAGGCTTTCGAGAGCCAAGTGGGGATCCTACACTTCCTACATTAGAAGATGTCTTTGCAGTCTTACCGCTCACCTGCTACAGACTGTGCACAGTCTCCAGACAACAGACTGAAATCATCCAGAGCGGAGGCAGCAGAGACGGGGGCAGAAGAGACGGAGGAGGTGGCACCGCTCGCCGCTGGAGGGGCGGACGGACCCGAGATCAGAGAGCAGCCCAGGAGGGAGTCGTCTGCGGCGAGAGGGTCTGCGGAGGGTCAGTGGAAGCCAAAGAGGGTCGAGTTCAGTTCAATATTGATTCGAAGAATCAAGCATTAAACATTCTGAGTTAAGTTGCTGCCACTAATTATAAAGATGTACGATTTTAAGACCTTTTTGGCTCACACACCTTTAGTAGAATCTTCCAGGGAGCCACCGAAGGGATCCGACAAGGACAAGAGGTCGGGGAGCATGAGTGAAGATACGTCTGGAGATTTGAGTCCTTCAATCAGCTTCTCTGAAGGCCATGAAGAATCAGGACACAATAAAGAGCATGTGCTTGAGCTGAGTGCAGCAATAACAATACCAGCTGTTGCACGGAAGGTAAAAGGCTCAGAGTGAAATAGTGAACAGACACATGAATACAGGCCTGTTCAAAGACGCCATTTAGTCTGGAGCCAGAGATGAATTTTTCATTAATTTGACCTTGTAATGAGGACATGTACTTACATATATATATATATATATATATATATATATATATATATATATATATATATATATATATATATGTGTGTATTATATCCACGGAGAGGGATATTTACCTGGTGCATCAGACAGCTCGAGGATACCAAAAGGATCCGGGACAACCAGCGAGGCCTGCAGCGAGGCTCCAGGATCCACATCGGGAATGATCGGTCCCTCAACTGGGAAACAGGCAGGTTCTTTTTCAGCAAGGACTTTTGAAGCGTCACAAAGCCCAACGATGAGTCTAAAAATACGTTATGGGAGGACTTTTTTCTTCTTGGTATGTTTTACAACAAATGGTGGTATACCCAAGTATACAATATTTTAGGCAAATTATAACTGTCAATACCAAGTGGGTCTGACAGTTATAATTGAATATATATATATATATATATATATATATATATATAAATGAAGCAGCAACTATGTGTCTTAAATCCAGTTTTCTAATTAATTCACATTTCTACATCGACACAGCAATTATTTGAGTGTATTTTTATCACTGCAGCAGAACAAATGGAACTTTATGTGCGCTCTCTTGTATATTTCTGGACCGTGTCAGACCCTTAGCTGAAGTGCTTCCTAATACAGTAATAAAATCAATTATTTAACTTTTCTTTCTTGCTACGAAAATTTATTTATTTGCATTGAAGAGCAGCGGTACCATCAGAACTCTTTACATTAAGATCACGAGAGTAATGCCATTAAAAAGTTGCATTATCTTCATTCCGACCAAACCCTTTATATTTTATTTACGTCAGGCACAATTGGGAGCTTGCTATTGAAAGCTTTTTAAAGCCATCAGATGAAGGATACGGTGCATTAACAGGTTTACATTGCAATATATTCCTCCAGACTCAAAGTAAAAATGCATAGAGGAACAGCTCATCAAGATATCTTTACTGTAGATCTCAGTCTGGGCTTCCTCCAGGGGTTCAAAAACGCTCAGTGCAGCATGCCCCTCTCCCCCACACCCCAGTTATGGACATTTTACATTTTAGTAAAGACTAGTCAAAAGCCTCCACATCCGGCATGTAATTAGTTACAAAAAAGATTACGCAGTTTAACCAGAATGTTGTCTATGTTTGTTACAGGCCGTGGTTACAGGGTGTGAGTTTCATCACACTTATTGTACAATGACCCAAATATTGAAGTCCGAAGAAGGATGTTTTTAACTGTTACATAAGAAGGAAAACGTGGATGACGCACATAAAGCTTTCGCTTTTTTTAACCATTTTTTGCCAATTTGAAAAACGTTAGTAAGAGATGATCTGACTATGGAACGTTTGATGTTTAATGCTTTTAGTTCCATGAACAAGTAATGAAAGATTATGCAGACTTAGAGGAAAAGACATACCAGCATCTTGAGGTGTATTATCCACAGATACGGCCTGCAGACCTGGTATCAACTCCTCTGAGGATGATGGTTCAATTTTTAAAGGAAGGTCTGAAAAAAAAAAAAAGGAATTCAGTTTACAGCCTATTAAAAATACGACACATTTTCTTGTACCGAACACGGTAGTATTCATAACAGTACCGGTGGGCTTTTTGGCCTCAGTTTTGAATTTGTCTACAGTAAGGTTGGAGAAGTTGTCATCGTCAAAAGGGTTCCACGTGGGCTGCGTGGGGGCGTCGGTGGTATCGGCGGACGCTAGAATAGTGGAACCATCTTTATTTTGGTCCTGATCTGCATCACCAGCACCGAGCTCCACGAGCTGGGCGGTGCTCGGCTGGGATGGAAGTGATCTACGGGTAAAAAGATAAAAAGACAAACAAAACTTCTGATAGCGGGCGACCTGAATTTGGGCTGTTCATTGGGTTCATGCCGGCACACGTGCAACTTACTGGCTGGGGGCAGCGTCTCGGTCGGCTCCTTGAGGCTGCAGTGAGGAGTCGGTCGCTGGAGCTCCAACGACGCTGTTCGCTGCTGCGTCACTCGGCGTGCGCTGGTGGCCTCGCTCTCCGGTTGGCTTCGGAGAAGTGGGTGGAGTCTGAACGGTGCACGGAGGGAAAATCAATTCTGCGTTTGCCGGTGTTCCGCTTTCCTGCGCATGGATTGTGAGCGGAAGGTCACTCACCGTCTCAGCAGATTTTTGGCTGATCGCGGCCGAGGCGGGCGGAGCCTGGGCCGCCGAGGGCAGAGTCGTCTGCTGCTGAGATGCAGCCGTCTGTCCGGAGTCCGGTGTGCCGTGCGCAGCCGCGGGCGGCTGGGCCTGCTTGCGCCGAGCTGGACGCTGAGGCGGAGCCGGGCTCGATGGAGTCTGAGCCGCCTGCTGGGAGGTGGCGCTGACCCCGCAGGGGGGTGTGGTCTGCTGCTGCACAATCGGCTGCGCCTGTTGTTGGACGTCAGCCTTGGTCATTGGCGACGCAGCCGCAGCCGCTGTCGCTGTTGTTGTTGTTTTTGTTGTAGTCTCGGCTCCTGTAGCTGCGGCCGGCTGCACCTGCTGTCACACAAAGATTTATAAAATAATCTGTTGTCAAACCATCAAAATGAGGGTTCTGGGTCCTGTGAGCAGCTGTGAATTTATATTTGTGTAGGACTGTCACGTCATATTTATAGACGTATTTACAAAACGGTAAATGCCCAATTTAACCTGATGAAGAACTTACCTGTAGCATACAGATCTATTCGTGCCAACCCTGACAAAAAGAGCCCAACATGCAGTGTACCAAGATGTTTCATTCTGTCACTTTATTTAGTTGCCAATTGCCATCCAGAAAGGCAGGCAGGCATTTCTGCGTGGTTGGTCAGTATGTACCTGCTTCTGTGGAGCCACAGGCTGACTTGAATTGTTTAGTGACTGGACGAGTGGCAGCGCTGGAGCCTGTGCCTTCTGTGACTGCAGAGCTGCAGCTGGCTGAGACAGATTTAAGCTGACTCCTGTGGGATGTTAAAAAAGAGCAGTTACTCATCATCTCAACACTCACACAGATGTGCAACAACGTATACATCAAGCAACATTAACAGGTTAATACAGCATTTTCATTTCATTTCGAGAAAATACATCAAAGGGTATTTCTAACAGGTACAGCAACTGAAACGGCATATCAGAGTGCGGAGAATATCATTACATAATTACTTAGGGCATGTGGTTGGATTGCTTAGCTTGCATACTTGATCTGTTCCTGCAGGTACTCGGGTGTGTGCACAAAAGATTAGAGGGATTCTTTATTCAAGAGCTCGGTTTAATTTGTCCCTGCGAGGGACGTGAGATTGAGGACGTGGGGCCGTACGTACCCACAGGCTGAGCCGCACCTCCTGGGAGATTAGCTCGCTTGCGGGGGGTGAGCGCAGCAGGCTGGATGGGTAGGATGCCAGCTGCGGGCTGGGTGTGGGCTGCTTTGGGCCTCTGGCGAGGGGTGATGGAGGTTTCAGTGGTGGGAATTGGATCAGTCAGTCTGGCGACAAAAGGGAGCGTGTTGGCCTTCTCGGTAATCACGGCAAATGGTGCTGGCATAATTATTTAATGAGTATGAATCCTGACTGTGTCTAATTACTTTGACAAAATGTCATGTTACAACAGCTTTCACGGTGCCACCGTGTAAGCGGGTCATGCTTGCCTGGGTTTAGCCTGGTTCTTCTTTGCTGCTGCAGCCTCACTCGCTTTAATGGGCTCAGGCAGTTTAGAAGGAATTGGAGAATTCTGGATTTATGTAAAGAAAAATTAAACAATGTTTAATGAAGTCAACATTATCAAAAACGATGGTATTAGGTTCATTTGGCATTTGGCAATAATAAGGAATATCATCCCTGCTAACAAGTATTTTTCACTCTTTCCAACATGAATCGATGCAGATTTCCTCCCTGCAGAGAACTGGCTGTTCGGTCCACTGATACAACATGAAAATCAATTCCTGACGAGAGAAAGCAATTCTGAATATTTCAGCTGACGCCGATGCTGAGAGAATCTGACCTTCACATTCTGGACAGGACAGGTCCGCTGAGCCAGCTTAAAAGCAAAGTGGGACACCTGGTAGATATCTGGCCTTTTGTCCGGGTCCGGCTCCAGCATGTACCCTGAAAAAAAACACCACGAACAAACAACACAGTTTGACTTGGAAAGTTTGGAAAAATATATATATAATAATGTGAATTGATGCTTGAGAAGGACTAACGAATGAGGCAGTGAAGATCATAGGAGTAGCGCGAGTTGTCCGGGATGGTGAAGCTGCCATCACAGATGGCCACCTGGCTTTCACCGAAGGGCAGAGTGAAGAAGCAGACTTTGTAGAGCAGACAGCCCAGCGCCTGCAGAACACGACGCACACGCCCCGAAGGAAGGGGGGATATTAATAACACACAGTGCAATTAGTAACGTTTAGGAATCTGCTACTTAACAAATCTACATGTTTAATATTAGTCGTGGGCCATTATGTTCACTTTGATTCTCGTGCCCTCCTGCACTTAGATCACAATTATCACAGTCGCTCACCCAGATGTCTGCTTTTGTGGTGATGATCTTGTTATTGTAGAGGTTCACCATCTCAGGAGCACGATATGATAAAGTCGTGTACCTGGAAGAACACGTGAACAAAACAGGAAAAAAAAGTGTTTTTGATTTGGCTACACATATGAAATGTAGCACTAAACAAAAGCCTAACAGTCACATTGAACAACAGCTTCATTGCCACAGTGCAACCAATCTGCAGGTGAGTGAAGAACTACAGGCAGCTTCTATGCTAAAAGCAGAGCTGGTGAATGAGAGCTGCAAATATTGCTGACGAAAAGAGTCACAAACTTCTTGATCTCTTCCTCCACGATGGCCACTCCTTCCGTCTGCGGGCTCTGGAACTTGTTGGTGGCGCTGCCAAAGTCACACAGCACATAATGACCCTTGTCATGCAAGAGGATGTTCTCCACCTGAAGACACACAAGAGAGGAGGCTCGTCACGCGGCCACGAGCGACGGAAGGGGTTATGCAGGAAAGGGACCCCTCAGCGCCTCCCCGAGAGGAGGCGCCGCAGCAGCGGATTCATTCTGCTAAATACAAATACAAAAGCTGAGGCCACCTCTAAGTGTTCAGGAGAAATCCGACCCCCACAAACATATCAAGCATGTTTCTTCTAGACATAATGATCGACAGTAGGCGTGGCCCCCCTCTCCTCGTACCTTCCTTGCCGAATTAAAGCAGAATCGGCAGCCTGTCGCGTCCTACACACGCAGCAGAGCGGAGCATTTCACAGGAGAGCGACGGCAAAATGTGTCACCTTAAGGTCTCTGTGGACAATTGGTGTCTTGCGCTGGTGCAGGCGAGAAACGGCATCGCAGGTGTCACAGAAGATCTGTAGCGCCTCCGCCTCGGTGAATCCGGTTTGCAGCCTCTGATTCATCAAATTGACCACTTGTCCCCCTGCGAAAGAACATTTGATTACACAGCGCCACGAACGACAGGCATTTTTTTAACTCTTTTTTTTTGACATTGTTCAAATCATTCGGAAACTGCTACCCAAACTCAAAATTCCTTGAGAGGGATTGGAGATGTGCTTCCATCTCCCACTACCACTGCATTACCCTTGCAGTAGTCCATCAGTATGAGGACCTCCCATACATCCCTCGACCCCATGGCCGTGATACTGGAGTCCAGGTAACCAACGATGTTCTTGTGGCCCACGAGGTCTTTCTACAAGAACAAAGAGACAAAGAGAGCGTTAACAAACCGCTATGTGTGTGTGTGTGTGTGTGTGTGTGTGTGTGTGTGTGTGAACTAAAAAGCACAACTAATGCAGAGCTGTTGCATTGTGCAAACACACACCCAACGTTGACCGGTGAAGTGGATGGAAACATTTCATAGTGACATGACGGACTTTCTACTTTGGGCATTCAATTCTGGAGAGATGAAAGCAAAAGGAAATCAGAAGTAAGACAAGTCTAATACCAGAAATCATTTAATTTGATCTGGTTGTCGCTTAGTGATGTAGTTTGAGGCCATAACCTGCAGAGGGAGCTTGAAGAGAAAGCTAAAAAAAAAAAATCAGGAACCCATTAGATAATGAAAAAAATGTCAAGTCCTGAGCCTGAGGTCAAGCACTGTCTGTCATTCAATGGATGCGTGTGTGTGAGAGCGAGAGAATTTGGACAACGTGTCATGTGAAAAGTGTGTAAAGAGGAATGACACGACAGAGATCATCTTTAAACCAAATGTTAGGGCTCAGCGGTGTTGGTTTCAGAAAGCAGAATTAGCACTTCAGTTAGAAATCACTGGATGTGATTCTGTCGAATGTTTATACAATCAGCCATCTTTTGTATTTCCTGCTTTCCTTCCTTCCTTCTTAAGTTGTGCTTCAGACGGAGAAGAAAACGTCTTTGTGTGAACTAAATTAATATAGAAATCCAGCCCCAGAAAAACCTCCGAAAAACAACCCTTCACAACATGTGATGGAATATCTACATTGTGTAATAGGGTGCCATGAATTACATGTCTATAAACTAAACACATCTCATTCCAACACAGGGACAGTACTGCCTTTTATCAGCATGTGATATGTAAATTACATTTAAAGCAGGGACACATTCAGCTCAATGTCATGTTCTACAGCGGCGCTACGACTAGAACGTAAGAGAAGTTTTAACAATGACAAAAACAAATGCTTCACAAAACAAGGCCAACAAGTCATTCGACCCACACCTTGCATGGGGGCGAGCAGAACAAAATAACACGAAAATAAATACTATGAAAACAAAAACAAAGCACGCCGAGAACCAGGTGAATAAACGCGCTTCATCCATCCAAACAAGGCCGCTGCAGGCCGTACGTGTTCTCAGCACACTCTCAGAAAGATTTAACCTCGGCCACTCACCATTATTTGAATCTCGCATTTGCAGACCTGCAGATCATCCTCATTGTTGACGTACATCCTCTTCAGGGCGCAGCGCACCCCTTGATTGGTCCGCACCAGGAACACGATTGCAAAGCCACCTGGAGGATTGAGAAAGAGAGCAAATGGGGCCGTCGGTCCTCAGAAGAGATGATAGAGACACCTCACAGTGAGGGATTATAAACGGATTACATTACAATATCAATGCCACATTTGTGAGACCAAAGCAGGACAACATTTGCAAAAAGGTCTTTGGAAATGCACTTGAAGCGTTCATTTTTAAGCTTGATTACTGACGCGACTGTTGCAATTTGTGTCCGTGTAGCTCGGCGTCAACGCGGCCATCAGGAACAAATGGTGCAGCCTTATAGCGTTATGTATTAGTCATGTCGTTGCTGCGGGGGTTTTACATCGCGCCTTACATCGAGGCCAAACCATCCGGTATGGCTCAGACCACAAATTCACTTTACGGAGTTTAGTCGTGAAGGAGTCATCCATCTCAGGCAGACGTCTCGGCCCTTTCTGCGCCCTCAACTCGACACGGGTTAAATGCTATTGTGCTGCACAGGGGCGTCACGAATCAGCATGAGATACCCATGAGCGCGAGTACGCGATTGAGGCTCGGGGTTTGCAGTTTCTGCACCGTATGTGGTCGGTGAGATTCAGTAGCGTAGGATTGATCAAAAGCCAAGGGAGTTATATAATGTCATATATGGCAAGTACATCGCCACACAATTTCCCTGTTCCATGTTTATGCTCGTGGCACGCATGGTGCTCATAGACAGTATCTTACTTATTCAAAACAATACAAATATAAATGCATTATGTGGCTCAGGTACAGGCCTCCAATACTGCTAATATTTATAATGAGTTCACAACCATGTGTTACCATCGGCTCGGAATACACTAAAGCTTTATTTGAGAATTCGGAATCATAGGAAGAGCTAACGGAAAGCTGTTAGTCATAGAAACTGTTAAGTCAGGAGCACAGCTGAGAGGAAGCGAGTCGGGCCTCCTCCTTTCATTCATGCAGCACGAGATGCACGACGTCAGACGCAAAGCTGCACAACTCCTGCGGGGATGGCGTAAGGCTCTTTACGGCCCTCATCGGTCACGTGACTCACGCATGTGGCTTTCAGACACACAAACACACACACACGATGCACTAGATTCATCACGCATTTCAAACAAAACAACCCCCCCACCACACTCTCCTCTTCTCACCTTCGGCGATGATCTCCTCAACAGTAACCTGGTGTCGCCCGACATTGAAGGCTCTGCCAATGAAATTTCCGCCTGCATGACCGGAGCCGCCCCCACCTCCTCCACCTCCTCCTCCTCCTCCAGAACCGGGCCCGGAATTCACCAACTCCCGGCGAGAATCAAAGAACTTCCTCATGGCAGCGAATTGACGTCGATCGGAGACAGAACCTCCGCGCGCTGAATTATTACACTGATATTATTTATATATATATATTTATTTATGTATATATAACGCAAGGTCGGATTGCGAGCCCGAAGGTTCCGCCGCTTAACGCGAGTCTATTCGCAGCGCGGAAAACATGCAGCGACGCCTTTGGTCGCTTACGACGCTGAGACAACGGAGATTTTTGGGGGCGAATGTCCCATTTCGCTCGCCAACACGGGCCGGTCGGTGGTGTCGCTGTTATGTAAGTGAATAACACCACCCGGGAGGGCTAAAGCATCTCCGGTGTGAGTGTTTCTCTAGCTATCCGTCCAGCTGTTCACGCTCGGCTGCCGCTGATGGTAACAACGTGAGGTCCTTCTCCCATCCCGTGCGGTCATTACCGAGCTAGCCGAGTGCTAGCCGCTCGCGCGCTATGACATTTCGCGTAAGGTTATCCAGGTTATCCTCTGAAGATAACGCCTTCGGGTGCGATGCGTCCGACGTCTGACTTGTGTGGTGTGTCCCCCCGAAACAGTCTTTCCATCCTCGGTCAAGTGAAGTGATGGCACATAGCTGCCCGTCCCGGTTTATTTGACCGCTTTCCGTTTACATTAAAGCTGTGATTTTAGTAAGCTAGCGCGTTAGCGAGATGCAGCCTTTTATCAACACATAGCGACTGAAGCAAAAAAAAAGAAATAAACAAAGCATCCGTTTGCTACAGCTGAAATGAGAAACCGTACTATTTGGCATCCACCTAAATATTAGGAGGACGTTTCAACCCAGCAGCGCTATCTGTGCAACCGCAGCAATCTTCGCCTGCCCGCGATATCGCAACATCCTAGCTGTTGCTGTTGACGCACGGACGGAATTATGGGTAATGTAGTTTAGAGCGTAGCTGCAGTCCCCCCTCTCCCAAATCCCTTCGAGAATGAGGTCATACGCCGCGTTCATGTCTCATCGCTCGGCCCGTATACACGAGAAGCTGGGAAATAGTTCACTGTCCGACTCGACGCAGTTCGGATACATAACACATTTTTCAAAAGTTGTGTTTCTTCCACAGAGTGAAATGAACTGAACAAATATGACGTTCCATCTAAAAAGTTTGTATTCCGGTTTTTACTAGTTTCTCTAAAAATGTGTAACACAATACAATAATTGGAGCTATTTATATGGTATTTTAAAAATAATATTATTATGAGAAATGTCTGTGTTCTTCATTCTTTGACAAACTATTATTGCTATTATACATTTGTTTCGCGTGAAAACGTTGCCTTTATATTGTCTTTACTTTATTTATTGTCTTTACTAAAAACAATATTTAGCTGTATCAAAATAAAACATCAATTTTCTGTTCTGTTCTGACTAAATATCTGATATATTTTAAGTATTATTGTAGGCTGTGGTTTTTATCTGATTGAGGTGGAGCATATTTTAATGATCACTTTCATTATGGGTTTATTGGCAGACTAACGGTTAGTTTGGATTGTATCCAAAAACAATATGATAAAAAAACAAAAAACAGCGCTCAAAGTGACCTTCACAATGATCCATTTGTTTGATAAAATTGTATAAAAATACACGATAGTAACTAAAAGTCTCACTTGTGCATTAGAATTGTAACTAAGTAAATTACAGTCGTCAAATAATCGTAGTAGACTAAAAAAATGACGTTTCTCTTTGGTCGTTGTGTCTACGACATTCCGTGAATGCAGCGCGGAAGGAGGATCTTTGCGAAAGAAAAAATCGCATCATAGTGGGCGGGACGTGAGAGCAGCTGCAAGTTATAAGTTTTGGTGTCCGTTGACGCTTTTACCTCTTTGACGGGCTGCGCGCGGACCATTTGTCACCGGGAACAGGTGAGATGCTGTTCAGGTGTTGTGAGTCACGTTTCTTAAGGTGTTCTGTGACACTCGCGCTCGGCCGCAGTCTGCAGGGTGTGTCCGTGAACTTCAGGCCAGCTCAACTGTACGGCGGCCAAGTGTTTCGCTTCCGGAATTAAAGCAACTCTTTCTGAGCATTTTACTACATTCCATTTCAGCGATCCCAAAACCGTATAGTGTAGATTTTGTTTTTGCGATTTAGGGGCAATACATACGTTCAACAACGTTGGAAGCAGTTCTACGGTAAAGCCGTTTACTGACGTTTCCTTTCTTACTACAGAGCAATATCCGATGAGCTTGCTGACGTCATCAAATAAAAATATCAACTGAATATCAGTACACCTATCCCAGGTGTGACCTTCAAGCTCTGATACACACGCACAATGTACACACTTTTTTAAAGCGTTCACCCGTGGAGCCCACACACATTTCGTCTGCTCGGAATGACACACTGTATTTGTGTTTTAAAACAAGATCCGCTTTGTGTTTATTTATAACTGTTGTCCGCACACATGGTGAGCGTGTGTGTGCGTGGGGGGGAGTTACCTTTTCTGTATTTACATCACAAACCTCTCAGGTGTTGTTGTTGACCCACACACAGACACACACAAACACACACAGACACACGTTAGGTCACTACGTGTAATTAGTTCATTAATGCGTGAGTGTGAAACCTCTCCATGGTCGCTCTCAGTGGAGTAATTACAGGTGTGTCCGAACAAACACCAGCTAAACGAGACACAAGAGAGCCCAGGAGCCGATGTGTGTAACGGAAACCCTCTCCGAGATGATGAACCGCATACAATATTGATCAGAGGTTAACGAAGGTCACATGAAAATAACACCCGACGGCGCTGCAGTGAAGTTGTTATTATGTTATAAACGGATTCCTGCGCGAGTGACAGAACTAACACGGTGTCATTTTTCCTTTGCAGCTTTCTGCACCTCCAGTTTGGAAAGCCTCAATCTTCTTACAATGGCAGCGGTAAGTCCGTCCCACGGCTGATGTTCCATCTGTGCCGAACTGTTGCTCGTCCGAGCTCTAAAATCATGTTGATTTTCTATAGAATTGTTAGATTTATATTTCTTGATGTCACGTTTAATACTACAGTGCAGTCCACTAATTGTCAGCATTTAGTCAATGTGAAAAGTCATAAAGATGTGTAGAAAAAAAAAGATGATTGGGACTAAAATTTACCTTACCAGCAGGGGAAATTAATCTCTCAATTGATGATTACAAGTCAGCGATGAAGGACTCAAATAGACTCTCACAGCTCTCAAACTTTGTCCTGCATTTTTCAAATAATAGACACACACACTCACCCTCCTGCACAGCAAACGTCAAACATCAAGTGAAACCGATAATAAGCGGACAGTGAAACAGAAACGAAAGCCTCATGTCCATTTATGCCATTTCTGTTTAATAAATAACTGTCAATCTTTGTCAATTCTGATCAGATTGGAAAGCGCGGAACGGTGACTGAGGCGGCCGGTTTCAATGCGGAGGAAGATGTCCAGAAACTTCGAGAAGCCATGAAGGGAGCCGGTGAGTGATCCAGATGTGTCGAGCCTGTGCCTCTGAGCAATCCTCTCCGGGAAAACTTGCTGCCGTGGCAACACTCTGAACTCCGTTCAGACCGTCCTGGTTCTTGGCCTCACCCGTACTCACTGGGTTGTCTTAAATATTAATCTTGACCTGGCTGACCCCGCGGGAAGTAATAGTGAATTAATTACGGGGTCACGCTTTCCTGAAACCATGTTGGCGTGTTTGTACCACTCAAGCAGCAACACCCCTTAAAAAAAACATTCAAGTGCACATAACGAGGCCACGTCGTTCACAATCACCGGACTCACAGCGGAGCATGTTTTTGCTGCCAGGGTCAGCTCGCATAATCACCGTCGCCTGACTCCATTCTGAGGGTCATTGAAAGCAGATGGTTTCCATGCTGATGCAAACAAACAACTGTGTGTTAGCGTCATTGGTTTGCAGCGCCGGGCGCCTGATTCTATTCCATGTCCTTCACATCGGGGCTAAACTGTTCTCGAATTATGCTCGGAGAACGTGAATGTGTTTTTCATTTGGGAGGAATATTGTTGGCGGTTATTAGATTCTGTGTATTACTTCTTGCAGGCACTAATGAGGAAGCCATCACCGAGGTCCTGGCGCGCCGCACCGTCGCCCAGAGGCAGCGCATCAAAGAGGCCTACAAACAATCAGTGGGGAAGGTGAGAGAGCGATTTGACCGAGCTGTGCTCAAGCCAGCGGAGGAAATGGTTTCTCTCTGACGGGCGCGTTTCAACATCGGTCGACCCGGGTCGAAGGACAGAAACCGGCAGCTAGTGGCTGTTAGAAGGCTGCCTTGATGGAGACTATTGGCATCAGCAGTGGACGTGTCCCCTTCCGTCCTCTTATTCCATTGTGTGTGCGCTCAGTCTGTTGCTTTAGGCTGCTGGTAATGTGCAAGTTAACCATTAACCGAAAAGGAGAAATTGATACCCTCTGTAAACAAAGACCTGGATAGAGACGGCTTTGTCTTCTGAAGGAAAGCAAAATCTTCCATACAATAAAAAAAATAAAAAAACAGAGGCATGCTTCCCTTTGGCGGTTTATTTTATGATTATATGGATCAATATATAAACCATGAAGGGAAGTCTGATGTTTATTGTATTGATATGATATGATGATTGATATAATGTTAATTATAATAGCAATAAACAACTAACTGGACACATAGAGGTCAATAAAGTTTACACGAGTTTCACAAAGGGAACTACAGAAAACAAAAACAGCAAGGCTTGTTGGAGGAATCATCGCGAGCAGAAGGAGTGAGTCATGCTGCACATGACGACGCCCACATGTGGTCACACGGGCGAGCTGTGTGCAACAGTTTCTCCAGGAACCGCACCCTCTAGTGGGGTCACGAGTCCTGCTGCCGGAACCCAACATCACGCCACGGCGTACTTACTCGAAATGTGACGACAAGTACAGGTCCCCCCCCGTTAACCCGTCTGCTCCCCGTCCTCCTGCAGGACCTGGCCGACGATCTGTCCTCCGAGCTGAGCGGCAACTTCCGGAGCGTCGTGCTCGGTCTGCTGATGCTGCCGCCCGTGTACGACGCCTACGAGCTGAAATTTGCGATGAAGGTGAGGAGTTTGGGATCCTACAATTGTCTGAATCCTCCAAGAGGTCAATGGGCCATTATGAATTCCTCCCTCAAGCGCTTCTTATTGGCGCATCATCCAGGGCCTGATTTCTTCTTTCTCTGTGCCGACGTTTAGAAACGCGTCCATCGGACACACGGTTGCACTGAGTGACGGTTACAATGAACCTGGATGCTCATCAATCATTCTCATTTAGTCTTTGATACACGTTTCTGCTGCCATGACAACTCACCAGTGCACCAAAAGTACATCTATCCGCAACAAACGCACAATTTCTAAGTAATTACTGAGACTTCTGCGTGTGTTGGTGACTTGCCTTCAGTGCATGTGATTGCTGCGTAGGGACAGTCATTTTTATTGGGATTTGTTGACAATTCAAACGCCACTAAACTGATCCTCATAAGCTGCGTTTCCTTTCCTGTCAAAATCCGTTCATCCCCAGGGTGCCGGAACTGAAGAGGCCTGTCTGATTGATATTCTGGCCTCGAGGACAAATGCAGAAATACAAACTCTCAATGGGGTCTACAAGAAAGGTAAGTGTGTCTCCTCTGTGGACACAATGTATGACATGAGGAGCATCTCTGTGACGGTCGCTGCCTGCGGGTTGTGAGTGACATTCAGTATCGAGTGTCCGTGCCTGAGCCGCTGTGCGATGACCTCCGTTATTAGAAAACAGTGGATGCTTTGAATTATTCATAAAAGCCATCGCTGCTCCCGAGGTGGCAGTTTATTGTTTGCGTAATTGTTCTTTTGTGTTTGCAATGACAGCAGTCGGCCAGTATTGTCAAAGTGGCTTTAGATGTCTTTCATTGTGTGTAAATACGTTTCTTTGTGTTATTTGTATGCTATACAAGCGCAGTCGGGTGAATTTAGATCACATCCCAATTAATATTAATGAAACTGTTTTAATATTTAATTCCCAGACCTCATTAGTTTACCATAGAAAACCATAATGCATGATGTGGGCTGCGGCGTCATTTTTTATTTTTTTAATCTTCATAGAATTGAACTAATATTTGTTTACAGGTGTTAAATTTAAAATCTCTTTTCATGGCAGAATATGGAAAAACCTTGGAAGACGCCGTGTGTGGAGACACTTCAGGAATGTTCCAGAGGGTTTTGGTCTCTTTGCTGACGGTGAGCAAACATACGCCCACGTCAACGCTTTAATGGCACATCAGAGATCTCAAAGGGAGAAATCCTATAAATTATAATTGCGATTTGGTGTTTTGGTGTATAGAATTGCTATTTGTAGCAGTATTCACTTCCCTGCTGGAAAGCATTTAATGAGAAACATTTACTTTACATTTTTTGGGAAGACATTTTTTGAAATTATTTTACGGAGGTAAACTGACCTTTAACATTTCACTCAGAAGTTGACGAGGAAGAGGCAGCAAAACTGTTTCGATTCCTCTTTATTTCTCCAGCGTTGTGCAATCCCACAGTGGTTTTCTGTTAAAGCTGCAGTGTTCTCTGCGTTGCAGGCCGGCCGCGATGAAAGCGACAACGTGGACGAGGCCCAGGCCGTTCTCGATGCCAAGGCGAGTCGAGTTCAGCTTCCTCGCGGAGGACGGACGCGTTTCCATTATGACTCCCAGATTTGCTGACGTTGCGTGATGTGATTTACAGGACATCTACGAGGCCGGCGAGGCTCGGTGGGGCACGGACGAGGTGAAATTCCTCACCGTGCTTTGTGTGAGAAACGAAAAACATCTGCTACGAGGTATCAAACGTCATGTGAATATCCACACACAGCAAACCCTTGTGTTGAGGGAAAACACACCATTCACCTAAAGCGCCTAAAGTCGTATAGTAATCTCTGGCGACTTGAAGGGATCCCTTTTGGCAGCCTTAGGAAAATAAAGTAAAATAAACATTGCTGCTTGCGCAATGGAAAGAAACTTCAATTACATCGGTTAACAATTGGCGATTCATCCCCAGTACAAATTTCTGCAGTCACGCGTATTTACGGACTGTGATGGGAACATTACAAACGGGTGAATGTATAACAAATAAATCAAGAGATTCAGACAATTATAGTATGTCCTTCCTACAGACATTTTACCTCAGCGATAATCGTAAAACATAATTTGTTAATTGGGACTTGACCGAAACGAAAACCCTTAAAACCAATCTTTAGTTTTGCAAAAGAGAAAAAGAAAAAAAGGGCCAGTGAGGCCGCCTGCGTTCTCACTGAGGGAAGGAGGCCTGGGCGCCTTTTGATAGATGACCTCACTCTTCACACTGTACATGAAGCGCGTGGTGTCACGAGGTTTGATGGTGTGCGACGTCCTCTCCCTCCTTCAGTGTTCCAGGAGTACCAGAAGATTTCTGGGCGAGACATCGAGGACAGCATTAAGAGGGAGATGTCCGGTAGCCTGGAGGACGTCTTCCTGGCCATAGGTTTGTTTCTGCTCGGACGTGCGCCATCAAACGGACCATTTAAAGAGATTCAACACGGTTAAGAAAGCTGTTGCCATTCAAGTTCAAATGGGAACAAAGGGAAAAGCCAAAAACCACAACTCAAACGTAATAGACAGTAATGTACTGTGCAGACACACTGACACAGAGCTTCCACCTCTGACTCTAATGTATTCATGTTGTAAGAGCTTTTTGTTTCTTTGCAGTGAAGTGCATAAAGAACAAGCCTGCATTCTTTGCGGAGCGGTTGTACAAATCAATGAAGGTAAATATCTCGTGCTTCTGATGGAGCCACAATAGTGAAACACTGAGTCACCACACAAAGCCTTATCGATAAACGTATCCATGCCTGAACCTTCCGTCTCTCGTAAGGGGCTCGGCACTACGGACAGCGTGCTCATCAGAATAATGGTCGCCAGGGCGGAGGTTGACATGCTGGACATCAAGGCGCAGTTCCTGAAGATGTACGGCAAAACTCTGCACTCCTTCATCAAGGTGAGGCACTAAACACTCAAGTCGGCAAAAAGGTCTGCAATACCTCAACTGAGCTATTATTATTATAATAATATTAATATTCTATTCGAAGACGTTAATGCACCACTACCTCTTTCATTATCTCAAATCGTATAATTTCAATCATCTGGGTTTTTTTTTTCTAGATCTGAAGCCAGAATATTAGTTTTTGTCAGTTTGAATTTTGACAATGATCGCTGTTATTTCCTAAACTTATCCTTTTTGAAGTCTCACTCATCTTTCTTCTCACTGTGTAGGGAGACACGTCTGGTGACTACCGCAAAATACTGCTGGTGCTGTGCGGAGGAGAGTAAAAAAACAAAAAAAAACATCAGAACAACTTCCAGCTCACTTTATTTCACACTGTGAGCTATTATTCTGTTGATGACTTCCATTCCTTTTCCTTGTTCCCCGGCCTTCAGGTTTCGCTGATTGAACGTGCCTTGTTTTACTGTTTGAGCTGTATTACCAATTAAACCAAAGACCAGTGGCCTTTTACACGTCTGCTTTTGTTATTGATTGGGCGTTACGGGTTAATCAATGGCATTAGAGCAATTTATGCTTCTCACATCTCTAAGAACATAAAAGATTGAACGGGCTTCCAGCTCCCCGTCTTGTTACAGCGCGGCATTTTCAATCACTGTCCGGTCAGTGAAGTGCATTTGTTTAATTGGTTGCAATTACTCATTTGTTGAGTCAGCCCTTTGTCATTTGACTCAATTACATTAACAGGACGTTAGCTTGATTTGGGGGGCCGTAAAATGGGTTCTAATCAAGTTAAGGAGAAGGTCCCATAGCTCAGACCAACCTGCGGTCCTCGATCCCAGAGGAAGGAGCCGGGGAAATACTCTGCTGTGGGTTCCACCGTCCACTAGGTGGAAGCAGAATAACTCCACCAGGTTTTCCCGAAGCCTCATGTGGTCGCTTCAGCGCGCTGCGATGTGTTCAAAAGGCAAACGCTGATCCCGGGACAGAGGTTGTTTTGTTAGCGTAGCCTCAGTTCTACATTTGCTTGTGCCCTTTGTGTTCTTGTGTAGATGCCAAACACTTGACATTATTATGGAATAAGATTAAGAATGCCGTTCAAAATAACTGCTTCTCCCTTCTGATATTAAAAAAAGGTGTCCGTTGCATGAATCTTCATTTGTTTTAATTCTTGGCGTGAAGGTTATTCGTTGTACACAAAGAAGATTTGCTTTTTCATTGTGTACAATAAACAACCATCTAAGACTAAATCCCTAAAGAATAAAACAATCCGACAAACTGCATCCTCCATCAATTATTCTTGATAACTCAAGACAGCGTCACACCTGGAAGTGTTTTATTTGATGTGTCTGACAACCTGTTTAAAAAACGATAATGAGCTACGGGGCGCGTGTTTGAATGTAGAATCTTCCACGCAGGTGTGATAAAGTGCAAAGTGCAAAATAACCATCATGAGTGAAGGTATCGACTGAGCGAGATGACACATTGTTTAATATCCACTTTCACAGTCTTATAAATAACTTTGTAAAAGCCTAATTAGGATGACCATTCTGCAAATATTACCATGGTAACCAAAATAACATGCACAGCAACGGCAAATCCAATAATGCTCATTGAATATTTGACCCTGACATATGTGGGCGGTAACATAACCGAAGATAATTATCATCATGCCAAAAAAAGACCACAGCTGCTGTGAAAGCTTCAACGTTACCTTGGGACAAAAGATTAAAGTTTCATCATGAAATATACATTTTACAATACTTTGTTTTAAACAGTTCACCAAACCATACTTCAAAATAATGTTAATATGAATACATTGCAAAGGCACAATATGTATAATTTGCATTAAAACGTCCTCTTGATTAAAGGCAATCCAGTTGGACACCAGTGTCATCTGCAGCCGCAATAAAAAGGTGAGATTTTCCAAAATAACGTTATTCTTTGCCCCTTCAAACTAACATTTTTATCAGACGGTTTCTTTTTAATTGCCGACAGAACGGAACGGAACTGAGTTCATGTCCTTTTAATTTAATTAGCAGTAAAACTGCAAACATCTGAAGGCTGTCTGGGCCGGCTGCCGGGTAGAATAGAAAACTCAGGTAGTAAAATGCGTGACACGGTCTAACCATCCATCAAGGCGCTGTGCAGAAGAAACACCAGCGAGATGATGTCAGAGGACGGGCCTTTGTTCACAGGCGACAGCAGACAGGGTGGGTGGAGAGAGACGCTTAAAACCCCAGCACTCCACAAAGGGATGGCAATGGGGGGGGGGAGAAACACATTTCCATTTATTCTAAGAAATGAACATAAAAAGACAATTTTGTTTCCTCACATTAAGTCAAAATCACTACCTCTGGATGCGGGCGAAGCAACGATATTGAAAAGCGGGCATTAACCTTCCCCAATGACAGCAGCAACGGGAAATTGGTCGCAGACAGGTGTTAAAAACGTGTGGTCGATGAACGCCTAAACGTGTCTCGTCCTGTAAGAAATGTTATTTTTCTCTGTTCAAGGCCGCCCTGAGTGTTCCTGTTGTGTGATGTTCAGGGTACTGACATGATGTCTAGCGTGTCAGGCTTTATGTTTGTGGGCAACGTGACAGACAACAAACAATTTGCATGTTTTGGTGACACGCAGTGATTGGTCTCCTCTTAGTTTTTCATTTAATCTCACTCCGGGAGAAATTAACTGCTCTTTGGCTGCTGAATGGGTGTAATTCAGCCTTCAGGCGAGTTGGGAGGGAGAATCTGTATCACTCCACGACTGTTGATCCGATTACATTGTACTCACTACAAGTCGAAATTAAGAACGTTTTGTGCAAATGTTGCAGCTTCATTTCATCTCTGCGTTTCTCATTTTGTGAAAACACACTTGCATCAAAGTCATTCTTTTTTAAATAGACTGTTGATGGTGGAGACTGAGGGGCTCCTGGCAGCAGGTGGTCCATCGCCTTGACTACAGATCACACCACGCTGGACGCAATAGCTTTGACACACCAACATATTTCAGCATCTTTTGACGGACAGTTTTTTTTTTTTTTTTTCATGCTACTGAACTCCATCTGGCACACTTTTCTGTTGGGAAGGATCGCACTGACGTAGATAAACATGTTGCTTCTTTGTATTCCCCAGTAAACTCAGTATGTGTCTTTTCCCCTCCAAAGGTAACGCTGTCCAAAATATTGTTTGAGACACGTCCATGTCCAAACATACGCCGTCGCGTCGTCCAAAGCTTTGATCATTTTGGTGACTGGATAGATCTACAGCCTCACAAAGGTTGTATCCCCTTTTTGTCTCTTAGTGTCTCACTGATAGATGAACGGCGTCACAAGAACAAGGAAGCAGCCGAGGCACACCTGCCTTCTGACTTCCAAAATGAATTATCCGTCTGTAGCCAAAAGGTCATTCTAATTATTTGGATTAAATGTCTAATTCTGACTCTGCTGCTTGGTACCGAGGATATTTAACTGAATCCCAATGCACTTCAAAACTACTAATCTAGGGATGGCATGTTTTTAAATGACAAATGTGTTTTAATTCACTGAGATTCAAATTAATTATATCTATGGCTAGAAAGGAAAAACATTTAAATTGTGACATTTTTGGTAATCTTTAAATGTACATGTAATTTTCTTGCAATGCCAAAGCTTGTATTAAAAGTCACAACGATGAGAATTCCCACTTTTATCAGCTGTGTCCATAAACAACTAACGGAACGTAAATACAGCGTTAAATCCAAACTTTACCGGCAATGCAGCTATGCAATAAATGGCCGAGCGACATTCTAGCCGGCCTCAGATAGAGACCTGCACGAGTGTCTGAACAGATCAATAAATACCGTTACTGTTCTGACCACTAACTAATCAGTTCAAGATAAGGCGTCATCGCCGAGTCCAACCCACACATGAATCTGGTTGGGTCTCTGGCATCTTAATGGCTTTGTGTCATTTCCACAGATCTCTCTCTCTCTCTCTCTCTATTCATGCTTCCCCCTCTCGCTCTTTTATGAAAACGACAGCTTCTTCGGCTCACTCACTGAGAACAAGCGCACACGGAAGGTCCTCTCTTTATACTCACGCAGTGAACTTATCTCTACAATAAGAAACACCGACCCAGGTGAGTTACTGTGTGATATTCTTTAAGCTATATTCTTATTCACGTGTATTCTTACAGGTAGTAGAACTGTCTTTTGCCTAAGGAAAAACAACGGGAAAAAACGCTAAATATACATTTTATTAATGAATATATATGTTATCTTGGTAGCAATGATACACATTATGTTTATGTAATCCCATTTAAATGTCAAAAGTCACTGTGATTATGTTTGTTTGTAATTTGGGGAAAGCTTCTATGGGTTATTATGTTAAGGAAATATGTATTCACACACCCTGGGTGTTGCATGTGTGTTTCAAAAATGTTCTTTTCTTGCTCTTTTAATGCATGTGTTTGAAGAGATATGTGAGCTTGGTTTATATATATAAATCCAGACCATGCGAATAACGTGTGGGATGAATATCAGTAAAGGTTAGAATGTCATATTCATGTGACAGAGAAGTATTAAGACCCTGTTAACGTGAACACATCTATCTCAAAGAAATAAAACAGGGGGGAAAACAAATATGTTGTTAGTATTATTACCTATTTTGTTTCTGCACTGTAACATCCAAGTTGATAACATGTTGTGTCATTCGAATTATCATCAGTTATCATTCTGTAGACTAAGCGTCTGCTTTAGTAAAAGAATGACCTAATCAATCTATAGAGTGAATTAAATTATTCCCCTTCTTTTCATTTTACAAATGACGCATTGACAGCTGTAGGGAATTAGCTGTTAGGGGATTCTGTGCCTTGCTCAAGGGCACATCAGCTGTGCCCAGGAGGGGACCTTGCACCTCGACCTGCTGCCAGCTGCATTTTAGAATAAAACTACCGATTTGGTTCATGAATATTAATATTAGGTATTTAATTTCTGCAGTATGTATTTAAAGCATATTTGTTCTGCTGATGAATAGCTCTGGTCCGTCTGTGAGATGCAGACGGCGAAGTCAGCATCATTTATGCACGGAGCACATTCTCTAAAAAAAGACGATGGATCATCAGAAAAATCCCAACAAAAGACTCAAAATCCTTTCAACGCCACAGTGTTATTTCGACCAACAAATTGTAGTTGATTCACAGGGTGCACACAAAGCACAACGACTTTGATGCGACTACATCAAATGTGATCATATCCAAAAACGTATTTTAGAATAAGGCTAAAAAAAAAGGCAGTGACAATGTAAGGTTTAAAAAGCAGTACTTCACTTGTTATGTCTGGCGCATACCAGACTCTGCATCAGCCAGCTGCCGTTGCGTTCAAAATATTGTTTAAAGGGGATTTTCCACTAAAATATCTAGAGATCTCATGTTATGTCACAGTTTCACCTCGCTCTAATCTTCCCTCATAGTCAATCTCTGCCAATTCACTGTGGCAATAATAACACCGTTGTGTTATTATTGTGACATTTTGTCCATTTGAACAGAAGATGAACAACATTGTGCGTTTACATGCCTTCTTGATCATGCACCCTTTTAATAATGTGCCCTTTGACCTCTGATTCTCTCGGGGTGTGTTTTGGACGGCGCAGGTCCTGGCCGACCCGGCTTCCGCCGCCATGGAGGGCAACGGCAGCGGCTCGGTGTCGGGGGAACAGACAGGGGGACACGTTTACGAGGTGGCGGTGGTGCAGAACGGCTCCACCAACCGCACCTCCCAGTTTGCAGACGTGGCCCTGCTGCAGACGTTCAAGGCCCTCATCATCCCGTGCTACGTGCTGGTGGTGGTGGTGGGCGTCTTTGGGAACTACCTGCTCCTCTACGTCATATGTCGAACCCGCAAAATGCACAACGTCACCAACTTCTTCATCGGAAACCTGGCCTTCTCCGACATGCTCATGTGTGTGACCTGCGTGCCGTTCACCCTCGCCTACGCCTTCAACCCCCGCGGCTGGGTGTTCGGCCGCCCGATGTGCTACCTGGTGTTCCTCGTCCAGCCAGTCACGGTCTACGTATCGGTCTTCACGCTCACGGCTATTGCCGTGGACAGGTGGGTGGGTCTCTCTCTCCCTCTGCGCAGCAGGAATGATCAAAAGTGACGTTTTTAATTATCTTTCAAGTTATGTATTTTTTTTCAGCCTCTTCTTTTAAATCCTCTTCAATTTATATTCAAATTAAAAGGCAAAGAATTCAACCAGTCTGTCGTTAATTTGCAATAGTGCCCATTTAAAAATGGTGGAGATCAGATGGCCCTTCTTATAACACGTCTTTGACATGAAGTGTGTATTACGCTAAATAAATAAATGACTATAAGAGGACTCCTAATTCCGACTATATTCTGCAATACATGATCTAAGACTCCTATGAAATAACATCAAGACTCAGATTTTCGTTTGCTCACATAATACATTCTACATCTACATCTACATCACAAACTTGAATTATCCTTTAAATTATAAATTGATCATATTATAAAACAGAATCCTGCAGCTGCATGAGTCAAGTTTTCGGTTATGCCTCATCTTGTAAATCATCTGTGAATTCATGAACAACCAAATGCTAAACAATTCGGGCTGCTTGCAGCAGTATGTGACTGATGGGCAAAGAACAAAATCCAATTATCCTGCTCTCCACTTTGTGCACAAAGAGAATAATGCGCCGCACAGACATGTCCCCCGGTAGACACCCGAGCTCCACCGACTCTCTGCCGCTCACTGAGGATTCAAACGGCTACAGAAAAGCCTCCTTCTGCTGTTGCTGCCCTCGAGTTGTTCATTCATCTCCTTTCAGCAGAGCCGAGAGCGGCAACACTCAAACAGAGGCTCCTCCACCAGCTGAATGAGCGCCTTAGCTTTTAGTGCTTATCATGTACACATCTGCTCTTTTTAAGAGTTTCAAAAGGGCAACGATTCTCCTCTTTTGCGTATATTGTTCCGTGCAGGTCAAATGTGAATAGTAATAAAGGTCACTATCAATATCATTATTGTACAGTGTTGCTTTAGACATGGTAAATTCAATTTCTCGTTCTCTCTTTCCGCTAATTAACTAATTAACATTCATTCTTCTAACCTCCATCGCGCATCACATTTCCACCAGCAACGCATGGATTAGTCCATTAAACACGCGTGTCGTGCCCTTAATTGCAGGTATTACGCAACAGTTCATCTCATGAAGAAGCGCACCTCCGTGGCGACGTGCGCCTCCGTCCTTACCGGCATCTGGCTGCTGTCCTGCGGCCTGGTTGCACCGGCGATCGCCCACACGTACCACGTGGAGTTCAGAGAGGAAGGCTTCACCATCTGCGAGGAGTTCTGGCTGGGCCGGGAGAAGGAGAGGCGCGCGTACGCGTACAGCACCCTGCTGGTCACGTACGTGCTGCCGCTGTCGGCCCTGTTCGTCTCGTACCTGTGCATCACGGTGAAGCTGAAGAAGTGCGTCGCGCCGGGCCTCCGGACACGGGACCAGGCGGGAGCGCAACAGGCGCGCAAGAGAAAGATATTCCGCCTGGTGGCGCTCTTGGTGATCGCCTTCGCGGTGTGTTGGCTTCCCATTCACGTGTTCAACGTGCTGCGAGACATCGACATCCACCTGATTAACAAGCGCTACTTCTTACTCATCCAACTGCTGTGCCACCTGTGCGCCATGAGCTCCTCCTGCTGCAACCCGTTCCTTTACGCGTGGCTACACGACCGCTTCCGCATCGAGTTGCGGAAGATGTTCAAGTGTCCCGGTCGCATCGGAGTGCGTGCGAATCACTGCGCCGACAACGGGGTGCTGTGATCCCCCGGCGAGGAGAATCCGATGACGTTATGTCAGTGTAATTAAGCGGAGATGGTGCATATATGGCGTTTTGGATTCCATCCTTTCCGTGGACATCCAACCGGTTTGGTCAATGTTGTGTGGGAAGGCAATCTGTTGGCTCCGGAGGGAGGAGGGGGAGGGGGGGGGGGGGGGAGAGGTCAACCTGTTAGGCATCATGAAGGTGTTCAGGCCATTTAACATTAGAGATTGGATATGAAATTAAAAAATGCACTCTAAATTTTTTTACCGTAAATTAATGGTATTTTACTGGCAGCAAGGACGCCAGGAATTTACCGTTATTTTACGTATAATACAATAATAAATGGTTTTTACACTATGTTACTGTAAACAGGATTACTGTATGTTACCGTAAACTTGAACGAATTTTACTGTGAATTAACTGCAATTTACTGGCAGTTGACACTAGTAACTTACCGTAATTTACGGTATGTTGTCGTATATTGGATCACAAATTGTTACCATACGATTACTGTTTTTGTGTTAAACACCAGAATGTTATAGTTTACTTATAACCGTATACTTTTGCATTTAATTCCCCACAAATTGAAGAAAGACAACCAAACTCATTTGAAGTTTATTAGATGCCTTTAAGACAAAAATGTTAGACATTTGTAACCAAGAACAAAACATAAAATATGTATACAATAATAAAAAAATGAATCATAAAATCATTAGGAACAAGGTAAACTAACTGCAACAATACGCTATGGAACACTTTCAATTGACCGCAGCAAACGGCTGGCGTCCTTAATCCAGTGCCTCTGTAAAACAAACCAAAATAAAATATTTAGAAACACTGTCATTGGTAAAATATTAAAATTACAAAGTTGAGGAAGACAACAAGATGTAAGGAAGGAGAATGTTAATCATGCTAGGCAAATAACACTTATCAACGTTACTTGGAGAGACGAGGCAATGAGAAACTCCTCCGATGTTGAACTGCACAAGTGTTCTGGATGAACTGAGATTACGCGTCTGACGTCACGTTCAGGAACAGTCGGTCACGATTAACACTCAAATTACTTTTAGGCAATGAACACTTTGAAAAATACAAATATTTATAATCTTTACATTCCGGCCACTGAAACGACAGCGAAGACGGCGCATGGGATAGGGAGGGTGTGCTGTGCAGCACAAGGTTGGCGGTTTATTTTAATTGACAGCAATTTGTTACTGTGTGTTTTGTGCACCATGCCTTTGGAAACATGTTATTGCAATCCAGCCATCAGATGCATTTTGTGGTGAAAGGTCCATGTGTGGAAAGAGTTATTCTGCTCAGAATCCTTGAGAGGGCCAGTAAAACGTGTTGCCACTAAATGAAGGGTCACTATAGCAACATTACGACTTATCCTTTGGGCACAATTAATACCAACAGCAGGCTTTATGGAAACCATGTTCATTTGTAGGTAAAAGAAACATGTTCACAACATCTAAGCAGATCATTTGACGTTTATGAACGGTGCAAATAAAAATGAGAACGCTGTGGACACGTTCACGCTTATCTGAAATACTTAATGCTGAAAACCGTACATGTGCTGCACATCAGACCAGACATTGACGCAGGAGAGATGAGATCTCAGTTGCCTTGAACAAATTAATCAGCGTATACTTTTTTTTTTTTTTCAAACAGCCGAGAAAAAAAGCTATACAGTTGTGCATGTGGAACAAAGTGCAGCGGTATTGGACACGAATACACAATGAGACCGTCGGTTCAAACTGTGTATGGAAATGGTGTCTGCCGACGTGACTGCTGTCAGAAGTAATCCTTTTTGTGGAATAAATTACATTTATTAGCTTGTCCCCCAGGGCATTCATTTGCCTCAAGCCTGTAGTGGATGAATATGCACCTTGACATTACAATTCATTCAATTATTTGTGATGTCAGTGTATAATAGCTGTAAAAAAATCATTGTGTAGTGGTTGGCTGTGTTGCTTTGTGTTTTCTGCTTTTACTTCTGTTGCTTCATGAGATTGTATGCAAATCCAGCACCACTGATCGTTCTCCCTCCCGCTTTCATTATTAAGTTTGTATTATAGCAGTCAAGTCACCTATTCTCTGTTCTCTATGTGTATGTATGTGTGTATCCTGCACAGATGGGACATATTTATCTTTGCAGAAGTGATAACATCAACCAGTTGTAAGTGCTGCTGACATTATTTGACCTCCACCACAGCAGCGTGGATGTGCTCTTTTTAATCATGGACATGTTGCATGAAGCGCCTCTGTGATTCAGTTGCCTTGGGTGCACACACTGTGCCCGGTGTCTTTTAACTCACTGTGTAACTTGTGCATCGAATTTTGGAGGTGGCATTCTTGACACGTGTGTGTCCTGTGATCTGTATGCTAACAACACATTGTGGTGACGAATACGGCGATCCAATGACCTCTCTGCTTCAGATCAATGTGTAATGAAATTAAATTCTATATGCAACTTGTTTGCAGCGTGGCTTCATGTGCGGATTAATAACAGGGAGGTGTTTAATGCATAGGAGACGCGTTTAGGGCATTGAAATAATGTGAATTTATTGATGTTTCGGAATGCTCGGTGCTTGCCAACAGTGATGTAAATATCCCTGCAGTTAAATGATTCAAATTCTGCAGCTGTTCATCCGTGAAACAAGCACAATCCTGCGTCTATTCAACCAAATTTATGTTTTGATGAAAAAGCATAAGGCTGCAAGACATTAAGGGAGATTGGTTATTTTTTATGGGCCTGAAAGCTGTGTATATTACCATCTTTGTTCTAGACATAAAGAGAGGCTGAGTTTAATTATTAACTTCCAGTTTACATACCGAAAAGATCAAAAATAATAAACTTAAGAAATCTTGCGGGCTGCTTTCATCCGAGCACTGCATAGTGAAGGATTCGACAATTACATCACATACTGCGAAAATGAAAAGAGGTTTCTACTGAGAAAGATGAATTTTCACAGTATAAATAACTCGCAGCTCATTTTCACAATGTCATGGTGTCATTTTTAGTTAACTTATAATGGAGACATTATACCTTAAAACCCCTTTTAGATGTTCTGTAAGGACGCATTTCCAAGAAAATATTCAATGGACACAATGAATGGCTTCATTCGTCGCTCGGCACAATGGAGCTTTTTCCCAGAAGACATCTGAATTATTTTCAGTGATTTGTCAAAATGTCCTCTGATAAATTCCGATTATGAAGAAAGTTCTAGATCTAATTATGCAAAACCATAACCATTCAATTTTTTCAACCTCAAACATCACAACCCGGGTAAATCGATTTATAACCGGCACATTTATAAATGATGCAGACGTTTTGTATAATCAAATAATTGTATTCATTAACCTTTATTTCCAATATAGATTTCCCTCAACAGAAAAGCATTTCCCAGTTTCAGTGGAGATCTTCACCGTGCATTTTTCACTGATCCAAAACCAAGTGTAAGCACCAAAAACCCCAAACGCACAATATGTTACAGCACACAGCAACTTACAAAAAAGGTTGTAGCCTTTCTTAACTCAAACAAAACCGCCGCGTCTTTATTCAAATAGTCCGGCCTCGACGCACAGCAGCCAGTGGCGCGTCACTCAAGAAACATGTTCTGCATCTGAGCGAACTCCCGAGCTTCTCGAGGCGTGCGAATGTACGAGTCGATCTCGCTGTCGGAGATCTCCTCGTCTCCCGTCACATCCCGGAGCTCGGGCTGCTCCACTCTCCTCCTCTTAGCGTGGACCACGCACGGGGGCGCAAACAGCGCTCTGGCCCCCCAGTTCGACCCCTCATCTGGGCTCTCCAGAGCGCCGCCGGCCAGCTCGCCCGCCATGCGCGGCTGGCCGGCTTCGTCCCCCGGTGCCAGTGTCCCCTCGGCGCTCCGCTTGTGGCGTTCCACGGGGGATTCCGCAGGATTGGGATCCGAAACTTCGGGGGCTCGAGGGGGAGAGGCCTCGCAGCTGGCCAGACTCTCCGGCAGCAGGGCTTCCTCTCGGGCTCTCAGAGCCCTCCTCAGCAGCGCGTACCTGTGCTTCAGGATGTCCTCCACCTGGCAAACGACGTTGTCGGGAGTCAGCGTCTCCCCGAGCCAGGGAATCTCCTTACCCAGCTTACACAGCACCTCCTTCATCTCCGTTACCCGGATCGCGGCCGGCTTCTGCTTTTTCACTTTGGCCAGCTGACAGAATTTGTCCAGAGATAACTTCAGCCGGTGCCTGTTGGGCTTCAGGGACTGCCACGACAGGTAGATGGCTGCCATGATGACGGGGACGGGTTGGCGGCCCGTCACGACCCAAGTATCCGCCGCCAGCTCCACCAGCTCCACGGCGCGTTTGGTCAAGTCCTTATGGTTCTCGGCCAATTCTTCAGCAACATGAAGGGAAATTTTGTACCTGGCAGAAATAAAATTAAAAAAAGTCTTAAAGTAACACCCTGAATGAATTGGAACACTGGTTTCCTTTTAGATCCGCTCCCTTAAACTCTACCACAGTTTGAAGAATTGTGTCGACAACCGAGATGTTCAGATCAGCGGCTAATTAGATTTTATCTCCAATGAGCGCTGTGTCCTTTACTCACTCCTGACTGTGGGCCTCGATCACGTCGTAAATGTTGAAGCTCGGAGCCTCGATGTTCAGAACCGTGACCATCTCTTTGTAAACCGCTCCCACCTCCACCAGGTCGGCATCCAGCAAGCAGCTGATGGTTCCTATGGTTACGGGCCATTGGCGCATTCTGCAGCTTACGAGCACACAGCAACCAGCCAGAAATTCCTTCTTCCGGAGGGTTACTCTTATGAAGCTTTTGTGCTGATAAGCCCGGCTGTAAAAGGTCTGCGAGAGGTCCTCGATCTCGCGGTTGACCCGGAGGATCCGACACATGGCGATCACGTGGTGACGACCTGTAGAGATGGAAATCAGACATGAGACCTGGACAGAGCAACGGGGGAACGTTTGTCGTCACAACAACTATGTAACAATATGTGTAACAAGCTCCCCTCAGAGAGAAGTTCTCACCTTTTAGGAGATTCATACATGGCTTTTTGTCCCCTGCTGTGGTTCGGCTGTAGCTGACATCTGTAGAAAAACACAAATATAATGAGTCGAGATCTAATGGTTAACACACAGGAAGTGGGATTAGCAAGGACAAACAACATGCACCTATCAACGGCCTAGTATAGCTTTATATATTGCATGATTCCCTAAACAGAGCTGCTTTTTTTGAGTTTCTCAGAGCTTTCTGGACCCGGAGCTGGATTGAGCAGCAGGCAAAGTAAGCAATTGCTCCGGGGCTCCACACCCAGGTCCTCGCCACGTTGCTTTGCGGTCATTTTATCACTTGCATGTTTAGGGATATGCAATATCTAACACTTCAGCGTGCATTTGGCATTATGACTTGTCCTGTGTTCCACCAAATTACCACTAGGAGCCCCCGATGGGTTATTCTGGCCACGTTATGATGCGGGCTGCCGCTGGGCACACTGGGGGACATGTTTATGGGACACCTGGACAATTCAATCCTCTGCAGCCAAGAAAAGACCTGAAGTAACAAAAGGCGCTGCATTGTCGTCATCCTAGCGGTACAAGCCCAGCTCAGCTCGCCGTGTGACGTCACGTACCTGAGGCGCCGACGTACACGCTTTCATTGGTCAGCGCTCCTTCGGACACCACGGAACCGCAGTCCACGCACACCAGCTGGGCCTGACAGTACAGGTCATCGTCTACGATGTTCGAGGAGCCGCAGCCCGGGCAGCTCAAACCCGAACGAGACATCTTTCAAATGAGCTGCTCCCCCCCCCGGTGCGTAGAGCCAGAAGACGTCTGTGCATCGCCGAGGAAGCGGGTGTTGAACGGCAAGTGAACGTCGCCTGCGGGGGCGCATATAAAGTGCCCGGGTAGACACAACGGTCTGGTAGTCGGAAGTTCCGCTTGGTCCTGTCATGAATAGTTCACCGTGGAAGACTTTCAATCAAGGTTACACAAACTGTCACTCATCGACACGTCTTCATTAGTCACGGAGAATACATCTATAGTGGAGTTTTTTTGGTAGGGCCGGCCAATCAGTTTCAGTAAACATTCCGGTATGATTCAAAATGGGTATCAAACATCCATTATTACTTTGCAGTTAAATATTTAATATTTATTTCAATAGTTTAACATAAGGACATCTTATTCAAACAATTCAGTATATCAATGAAATATTGTAATTATATATATATATAGATATAGATATAGATATATCACGCCCCGTTGACCTCCATGGACTCACGCAAGAAGAAGACATGCAGGAAAATACAGTCTCTTGACAATGTCATTTTTTAAAGCAATATTATAGATTACTAGTCGTAGATTAAATAAGTGCTTACAAAATGATTGATATAACAAACTGTTAGAAATATGGCTGATATTAAAATAGAGGGACAAATAGTAAATCCCAAAGAACACATTATAAATCCACGTAATTTAAAACAAAAACTGATGTAGCAAGACTATTGATCAGGAGTGAACCAATACCTGGTTTATCAGAAGAAAACTTTATTTAATTTTGCATATTTTAAAAACGACAGTGTGAGATTTCCGTGGACATCACATTAACAGTGTAAGAAGATTAAAGTGCCTTTTGGGGGTTAGTTGAGGCATGTAAACTTTGACATTCAGTACAAGAGCAGGAAATGTTATCTACGTAACCAGTGGATAGTTTAGACCGTAAAAGGCTGGTCTTCACTCAATAGAAAAAACCAATAGAAAAAGATGCAACATCACACACAAATGCAAAAGAGGGTCAAGAAATATTGCTATATATTTAGGAAAATTAAAAAAGTCTTTGTAATTATTAACACATTGATTGAGAGTTGACAGAATTTCCTAAATTGAAAAGATTGAAGTAGAAACTAACAGCTTCTGTCAAATAAGATATAGAAAATATTCTTAAATCATAATCATTATTAATTTGCCAATATAGAGAAACCTTGCAAAAATAGGTCACAATATAACTCAAACACTTATGTCTTTGATTTGGTAGTGTCCGGGTGTTACTGGGTCTGAACCAATTAGGAACAGAAGAGGTTAAACATCCGCTGTGAAACCACCTAGGTAGATCTTTTTAGGGAGTTCAGGGACAAGAGAATACTTGGCTTCTCTTCTATGACGCGCACAAGCAGGTTGTCGATGTACTGCTCAAGTTCCGATATCGTTTTGTCCCTCTCAGACAGCTGCTTTTCTTGTTTGAGCACCAGAGATACGAGTTCCGCCTGAGTCAGCTGTGAGTAGGGCCCCTTCAGCCCAGTGTCCTTTACCTGTGAAAGTAAAGAACAAATACGACAAATTAAATATTCAAATGTTGATACGGTTTGATGAACACATTTACTTTTGATCTCTTACCCCTTGAACGACTGAAGCAGGCTGCTGTTCCAGAGGGTTAAGGGGTTTCACTGGTTGAAGCCTGCAATGACAGAACACGGCACAATATAAATAACAATTACAGGCATGAACTGGATGAGAGTGGAACAAAACAGTATTAGGTATTGAGATAAATTATTTATGTATCTGATCAAAGAGTAACCTCTTCAGCGACCCTATCAGCTCCGAGGATAATGAGACAAGATGGATGATCAATGCACTTAATGAAGAAGGAAAGGCCGATTCATAGAAGACCACATTAGGAATGTGCGGAAAGTGATAAGTGATCTACAATACACGAGGAGATGGATGAGCAATACAAAGATGCGTCTCACCTGCGTGAAGCTACCGGCGCCGTCACGGCCTCCTTCTTCCCGCCCGCGTCCTCCTGCAGCGGCACACGACTCCCGGCCTCGGGCGCAGGCTCGACGGTTACGGCCGTGCCACCTGCGGCGCGGCCTCCGCCGGCACCTGGGCCGCTCGACGCGTCGGCCGTCGCCGCAGGGAGTGGGGGAGCGCGGGCTTTTGAGGATTTGATTTTGGTCTGGGGCGCGGCATCGTGGTCAGCCGCCGGAGGCCGCTGAACCGAACCGGCATCGGCAGAGGCGGTTGGATCACGTGGGGCCGCACTTACGGCTTCATCCTCATCTTCTTCGAATGGATTCAAACTAGAAACAGCGGCGTGCGTCTTTTGTCCGGACGGCGGCCCCTCGGACGCAGGGCGAGGTATCGGCGGCGCAGTGCGTTTATTGTGTTTCGCAACCTCGGACGTTTCCTTGGCGGCACGACTCTGCGTGGAGTTCTCCGTGTTCTTGTGCTCTGCGTGACACTCGCTCAGAGGAGCGATCATTTGCACCGAGCGCTGTGGGAGGACGCTAACGGTTCTTACGTCTTTGCCCTTTTTGTCCACGTGAGCGGATCCGTCCTGCTCCCCCCGACTCCGGCTCCCAGCGTGACTCCTTCCTGGCGGCTGAGGAGCCGGTCGCCTCTCCCGTTGAGTGTTAATAGGGTCCTTTTCGTCAGAGGAAACGGGCCGGCTTCCTACCGACGATGCTGTAAATTGAACCCTGGAAATGAGACACAGGAAATAAAGCATACTTGTGAATACTCATTACAATAGCTACCTTTTTCTTTTATGTGGGATATGGAGAATGAAATGCATCAAAATCCTGTGAAACACAATCTTTCTTCCTAAAAGAAATGTGTAATAAAGACTATGTGTGTGTTAAATACCATCCTGAGATCACCATGCTTCATCGTCACACCAACTAAATCCATGTCCATGTTCTGAAGTATTACCTGCTCTAATGAGGTGACACTATAAGAGTCCTATTTCTCAGTTAAACCCAAACACGGGCTGTTTTTAAAAGAAGAGCTGAGAGGAGCCGTCGCTGTGACGGAGATGATAAAAAGATAATCTACATTCAGGTGACATTTTGTATCATCATTTCCCACGGCTGGATTTCATGCAGGTTAATGTAAATTCTGACCTTTGCTGGACAGTCGGCACCATGGCCGTGCTGCCGTCGGGTCCAGCATGTGAGTCAGGAGGCTCCTCAAAGGGATTATTGGAGAAGTTTTCATCAAATGGGTTGTTAGACGGGACTTCATGAGCCACTGTAGGTTTCTTCTCTGCAGCTTTAAGTTTAGTTTTGGTGTTCTTCATCTGCACTTCTCTTACTAACACCTCTTTCTCTTGAGTCTCCCTTCTAATTCTCTCCTCCTCCTCCTTCCTTTTAATTTTCTCTTCTTCAATTTGTCTCCTCTCTTGTTCCTGTTGTCTCATTTTTTCCACCAGCAGTCTCTCATGTTCTTCCTTTTCTTTCCTAGCGCTCTCCTCTTGTGCAATCATTTCCTGTTCCTCCCTTTGCTTTCGCTCGCTCTCAATTCTCCTTTCTTGTTCTTCTAGCCGCTTTTCCTCTGCCAACTTCTGCTCCTTTTCCCTCCTCCTCTCCTCCTCCACCCTCATCCTTTCTTCTTCCTCACGTCTAACCTTCTCCTCTGCCTCGAGCCTCCTTTCTTCCACTTCTAGTCTTCTCTTTTCCTCTACCAAACGTCCATGTTCTTCCTTTTCCCTCTTAGCCTTCTCCTCAAGCTTCCTTTTTTCCTTTAGAGTCTCTTCTTCAATCGCTTTGTCCCGTCTTATTCGCTCTTCCTCAGCAATCTTCACCACCCTCCTGATCCTCTCTTCCTCCTCACTTAATCCATCTCGTTCAAGCCTTCTTCCTTCTTCCTCAGTCATCCGCTTTTCCTCTGTTAATTTACACTCTTCATCCTTAAGTATCCCAACTCTCTGCTCTTCCTCTGCTTGTCTCCTCACTTTCTCTTCTTCCTTCTCTAGTCTCGCTCGCTCTTCTTCTCGTCTCCTCACTTCTTCCTCTAGCCTCCTCGCTCGCTCTTCTTCTTGTCTCCTCACGCTCTCCTCTTCTTCTAGTCTCCTCACTCGCTCTTCTTCTTCTTCTTCTTGCTTTTCTAGTCTCACTCGCTCTTCTTCTTGCTTCTCTAGTCTCACTCGCTCTTCTGCTTCTTGTCTCCGCAGTCTCTCCTCTTCTTCTAGTCTCCTCACTCGCTCTTCTTCTTGCTTCTCTAGTCTCACTCGCTCTTCTGCTTCTTGTCTCCGCAGTCTCTCCTCTTCTTCTAGTCTCCTCACTCGCTCTTCTTCTTGCTTCTCTAGTCTCACTCGCTCTTCTGCTTCTTGTCTCCGCAGTCTCTCCTCTTCTTCTAGTCTCCTCACTCGCTCTTCTTCTTGCTTCTCTAGTCTCACTCGCTCTTCTGCTTCTTGTCTCCGCAGTCTCTCCTCTTCTTCTAGTCTCCTCACTCGCTCTTCTTCTTGCTTCTCTAGTCTCACTCGCTCCTCTTCTTCTTGTCTGCGCAGTCTCTCCTCTTCTTCTTGTCTGCGCAGTCTCTCCTCCTCTTCTTCTTGTCTGCGCAGTCTCTCCTCCTCTTCTTCTTGTCTGCGCAGTCTCTCCTCTTCTTCTTCTTCTTGTCTCCTCAGTGTCTCTTCTTGTCTCCTCAGTGTCTCCTTTTCTTCTAGTCTCATCTCTTTGTGAGCACTTTCCTCCTCTATCCTAATTGTTTCCTTATCTGCCTTTTGCCTACTTTCTTGTTCTGAAAGCCTCCTTTCTTCTTGCCTTCTCAACATTTCCTCTTCCTTCATCCTCTCTTCCAGAACCCTCTGTTCCTCCTTTCTAACTCGCTCTTCTTCAATACATCTCTTTTTCTCCTCCAATCTTTCCCATTCTTCTTGTTCCCGACTGTGCCGCTCCCCTTCCTCTTGTCGCATCCGCTCTTCCTCCTCCCACCTAATCTTTTCCTCTTCCTCCCTGTTAATGTTATCTTCTGCAGTCCTCCTTTCATCTTCCTCTTGCCTCGTCTTCTCATCAGCCAACCTCTCAAGCTCGGTTCTCCTGACTCTCTCCACTTCTTCCCTCTCCATCTCCTCCATCCCAACCTTCTCTTCTGCCTCACTTCCTAGCTGGCCCACATTTTCTTTTGTGTCTTCCTCCTCCTCTTCCTCTTCCTCCATCCAAGGTGAATATTGCCTCGTGGCTCTCAGTGAATCAATAGACTGAGGAAAGCTTTCCGGGACGTCTTCCATGGATCCGTGTCCAGAACTGGTGAGACTGAAGTTTGATCCGCTGCGAGAGGCCCGGGCCGGCGGCTCGTCTCGGTAGACGTGGCTGCCGTTGATGCACACGTTGCTCTGTTCTGCAGCGCACGGTTTCTGGTGACCGGAGGAGGAGTCTTTGCCGTCGGAGCTGTTTGAGCGTTTGTGTATCAGGAACTTGAACTTCTTTTTACCTGGAGGGACATTTGGAAAGTTAAAAACCATGAACTCAATGACAATCATTCAGGAGAAAGCAAATAATACAGTGACTGGGTGCATTCAAAAACGGTTGGTGCCGACCTTCAGAGGAATCCACCTTTGGGACGGAGGATTGGCTGCCACTCAGCGTTAAGGTCTTCGCAGTCAGAACAGTCATGGACTGAGACATGTTCCTCTGCAGGTTAGACTTGTGGGAAAACAGAGACTTTGTCTTCGGCGGTTTCTTCTTTTCGCCGCTGCCCGCCGCCGCCTCACAGTCGCCCTCCTCGTCGCTCTCGGTCAGAACTTGATTGAAGGACGGCAGGTGGGACACTGGGTCGGAATCCCGTTTCTTGCCACGAACTTTGTCCTTGAACTTGCCAAGGCGGGATCTGGATTTGCCGCCAGCAGAGAGGTCGAACATGCTGGAAGTCATGTTGTTTCGCATGAAACGGATGTCCAAAAGCACCTCTCCCCGGTCCTTGTCCGCCTTCCCACTCTTGTCCAGCAACTTAAACCATCTGTTAGAGACACATTTCATCAGAGAGGAAGAGATACAATTTTAAAATATCAGATTCATTTTGCAAACATTATTTTAAAAAGTAAACATTCTGCATGTCATTGAATTCTTGTTTTATTGGTAAAAACGAAACATTTGCAGGTCGTTCATCTAAACTATAAACAGTATTAAAATACTGTCTTCTGTACATAGAGACCTTTGCTCCACCCGCCAACAACAACGTCACATAGAAGAGTTCCATTCATGGAGCAGTTTATTCACTACAATTAATCTACGGTCTTAAATTAATCGGACACTGAAAGACTAGATTCATGAAGAGTATGTTCATGTTTATACCTCTTCTCTCTATAACAGCTTCTTCATGGAAACTACTAACTATCCCGTAGCAAATGGAGAGTGACTCAGCAAAATGAACCAGAGGAAAATTGTAAAAATCAACACTCTTCTGCCCGTGACTGCTTCTCATGCTTCTTGTACGGTAGACTTTTTTCAATGTTTTGAGAGCCTTTATGAATGTTTTCGGTTAGCGTCTCAGATTATATAAAACGTACTCCCATTAGTACCAAACTAAGCATTGATTACAAATATGGACCAAATTATTTATATATATATATATATATATATTATATATATATTATATATTATATATATATATATATGCTTTCCAACGAGCCACTATGCCTTCATCTCATAAGGGTTAAGGTCATAAAACGCACCATCACGTTTTAAACAAACACCACAGTCAAGCAAAGCTTGACAATAAAACTCCATATGGATACAAAACACCACCTACAACCATAAACTAGCAGCTTAAAAACATGTTCTGTAAAAACGCTGAAAAACAAGGCATTAACTCATCCACTGACACCCGGTTGTGTCAACTTTGCAAATCTTCTGAACCGGTGTCACGGCCCAACACGGACAAGAGGGTCTCGGAATACTTTTAACAGAACGCCGAAAAGAAGCAGTCAGCATATAAAGTGCCTATCAAGCAAAAAAATCTGAGGTCAGCTGACCACTGAACAAACAACTCCCAACTGAGATCAGGATTCCTGGGGAGATGAGGAAATGAGGACGGGGCCGAGGGCACTTTTCTGTGTGTCCTTTCTTACAACGTGAACAAAAGAGCGGTTTTCAAAATGAAAAGATTTGGCTGTAAAATGTGGTTTTAAAAACAGAACGAGCATTAAAGTTGTGATCTTGTAAATATTTCACATACTGTGTTCATATGCCGTAAGCACATGTTGAGATTGACCATCCTCTTCGCACAGCACTGCGTCGGATGTGTTACACAAACAAATTAAGTAGGGGGATGTTTTTTCCTGGAAGCTGACAGTCACGGCTCCCCTGCCTCCGTCACTGCGAGTAAAGGAACGCGCTCTGCAAATTTCATGCCTTGATATGATAAATATTTCATTTTGGGACTTATGATGAACGGCCTTCAACAAAACACTGCTAAATAGATATTGCATTTATTTATCATGCAAGTGCAGACCGTGTTCTTCCTCCCAGTCACGAGTGATCCAAAGCGTTCTAATAGAAGATTTAATTTCAATCCGTCTGTGGCATCGAATCGGTTTTGTTGTCAAATTAGGATCACGCTGAAATACACAATTCCTCTCCCCGATCAATACGGCCAAGCAGAAATTGAAAACAATAGAAAATAATAAATAGAGCGGCTGGGCAGTGCAGTAAAGCAATGTTATTACAGACCAGCGCATGATAAATAAATTCACTCGGGGGAGCAGAAACATGTGGTGAACGAAGCACTGTTATATTATCACAATTGATTTGATTCAGCAGGTTCTACAGATCCAGCGCACATATGGTGGAAGTAAAGTCCACTGTTCACTAATCTGGCCTCAGTTTTTTAAGTCTTCGCCAACACCAGCTGGAAATATCCAACCAGTCAGCTACTAAATGAGTCACTATTTTCCGCGGCTGGTTGCTAAATTCTCTTCTCTACGGACGGTTTTAGAGGTCTGTCCGGAGAAATAAGCTGCCTGTTGTGGCTGAAAAACAATAAGTTCAGTTATGACCCTCAGTGGGTCCATCATTACAATTATCAGTGATCTACTGCAAAATTAAAAATACGCTTTTGTTTAGCCGAAGCTCATTTCTCTCTTATGGTTTGAAGCTTTCGACATGGTTATAAATTCAATAGATGGGTCACGTTAATCACATCCATATTAAGAGCCCATAAGCACAAATTAAATTCTTTGCCAACTGCACAAAGTCTCTCATCCTTTAAAAGTCATACTTGATCTTCAGCCAAGAAGAACCAAAGAGTGGGATGTTAACGCCGGGTTTATGATTATTATGACCAACCCCTTTCATTTACTGTATATAATGCATACAGATTATAGAGCATAAAAACCCTTCCTAAAAAAATGATCCATTTTATTTACATGCGTGATGTTTAACTAATAGATCAAAATATGCCTTACTTTACTACGGTAGTTAAATTATTATTGTCAGTGTTGACAGCTGCATATACAAACTGTAAATGTCCTGTAAAAAGAAGAAGAAAGCTAGTTCGGTTTACACAGAGGGGAAGTTGCAAAAGTGTTTGGCCGTTAGCTGCCTGGCGTAGTGTCCAGGATGAGAAAATACAAAGTCACTTTCACTTAACAGGAACTGTACGGTAGTGATGCCCTTAAAAGTCAGGAATCTCACACCAGCGTGAAGAGTTGACAGTGTTCTGCTGTACAGGACAGAGATGTCATGACTCAACGTTTTGTTAAAATATTATACTTTCTGCGCACACACATCCGGAAGCCTGAATTACTGATAAGGCTCAAGCCTTTCTTATCACAAAGCACAGCTGTGCGAGCGCTAAAAAGAACTGCCTGAGCGAGTAAAACGACTCAAAAGTGACAATGTCCAAGGACCAGACGTGTCCCGTGCCTCATTGTGTCAGCACACAACCAGGAGCCTGAGCAAAGAAACCAGAGTGACACTAGAGAGAAAAGAACCTTTTCAAAACAAAATTAATCACAATCCACGTCAAGGAAGCAGAAAAACTTGCAGTGAAGGTTTTTGAAATGGAAAAAAAATAAAATAAATACTGGACAAAAGCTGTCTGAAGGATTGCCTGCAGGTTTCATGAAAACTCTTTAGCAGGCAGGACTGTTTTTTTTAAATCTGAGATTACGTTTTTCTGTATCCAGGCGTCACAGAGCATCATTTCAGGCCCAACTATAGATTTGGGTGAAAGAGGCACTTCAAAAAGAGGTAATTCAGCTTGTGAGTAGCGTTGTTGACACAGATTTTATAATGTCCTCGGAGCAGGTGGGAATTTAAGTTACTAAATAAATGTCTAGGATTGCTGTTGACCTTGCGAGACCACCTGTTGCCATCACTGTTTGCGCTTCATAGATAAAAACAGTCAGGAATGTGAGGCTGGATCGAGCAATCAGGGTCGAGGTGCATTCCCCTGGCTCGCAGAGAAAAAACAACTGAAAACAAAGTTACTCAACAGCAGCCAGAGCACGATTTCACAGCTTACAACTACTAAAGGGTGGTCTGCATGAGATCCTCACAAAATGATACGCATTGAAGAAAACATCTGGAACAAATGTCTGGGTTTGGATGCAGCTGATGTGCGAACCATGTACTCTCAGACATGCAGAGCCGAATCATGTAGTTCAGCTTAGCATGCTGAGAGTTGGACAATAGCCACAGGCAGGAGGAATGGTATGAAAAATGTTTTTCATTTCAGCTGTGGAAAAGGAAGCCTGTGTGTGTGTGTGTGTGTGTGTGTGTGTGTGGCTTTTGTATAATACTGGTCACATGGTGGTAAAAACAGCTGATCTTAAAAAAAAAAAAAACATTTTCTATTCTCACTGATTTGCAAACATGCGGTTTTACACATTTTAACAAGGATATTTTCAAATCGAAATGTTACCACTTTCACATCTTTTCCGCTTAAAAAGGAGCAGATATCGTTAACTGTTCACAGCAGTTAATTTCATCTAATTAGCTACGCGTGAATGTGGTATAATGAGAAGGACCTTTTCCATACACAATCGTGCTCTATTGAGCCTAAATGAGGGGAATGGTTCTTTGGGGAAAAGTGTCAGTTGTTGACAGGTTCAGTCACTGAAACAGTGATTTCCTTTGACTGAAGTATTTTGCCCAATACTGATTGGCTCCCTTGAAGGCTGAACAAAAATCCCGTAAACTGCACCAGAGAGCGTGAGGGCAACATTCATACCGCAAACCCACCAGAGCAGGTGTGTGCAGTGAAGCATGGCTGTGTTTGGGCTCAAATACCTCACCTCAGTGACAAGAAATGTGCAAATATCCCAGGAACTCACATCTGAGGGGCCCCTTTTCAAATGCACAATGTAAGGGAACGGTAAACATTTTGTTTTTACAGATTCATTACTACAATAACTGGAGTTATTATTTAACAATGTGGTTTTGTCCTGCAAGACCATGCAGTGTGGCTGATGGAACCAGCAAGCAGGACTTGTTCTGTGACGCACATGGAAATCAAAACTATTCAGGGTTCATTTCATTCATCCCCCAAATGTACCTATTTACATTGATGCAAGAGTGAAGAGAAACTTTTCTCCTTTCACATTCATTCATGCAGATCTTTTCTCTTTTTTAAATTTAAGCAACGCTTTTGGCTGTCCTCAGGTTCAGCTGGAGAGGCATTTAATTCCCCAAAGAAACTTCAATAGAATGATGTCATTTCCACCACGGAGATCAATGAAGCCGCCTTTACATTCGGGTTGATGCCATTTGTTTGCTAAAGGCTTAGCAGTTAACGTATTGACCAAAACAGTTTAGGCGATTGGTAACCAGTTGTTATATAATGTGATTTCAGAGTCTTCTATGGCAGTAAACTACATTTATTTGAGTTTTTGCAGAACTGGTCGACATGTTTGCGCATCGAAGGGACAGTTTGGCTCTCTGCTGACTTGACCCCCCCGCTGTGCGGCACTTACTCGGTTTTGCTGCGGGTTTTGTCCTCGCTGAGCTGCGGCAGGTTGACCACCGCCTGTCCCAGCAGCTTGTCCGGACCCACCAGGGCCCGGTGGAGGACGTGGACGCGCAGCGTGGAGCGCTCCTTGCCTCCTCCTCCTCCTCCTCCGCCGCCGCCGGGCGGCAGGTCGAAGGCGGCCTCCTCCCCCCACGCCGGGGCCACGCTCTTCTCCGCCACCGAGGTCTGAAACTTCTCCTTGCCCACTTGCATGACCGCGTACGCGTCATTCGTGCCGGCTTTGCCCTTTATCCGGAGGCCCCTGGCTTGCTGCACGCTCACCTGGACGCCCGTGGGGCCACACAGCTGATCCGCCAGAGACATCGCGGCGCCGCTCGTCGCTCCTCGCTGGATTTAACGGACGTTCAGCTCGGAGAGTAAACGCGAGGAAGAGCTTCCATCGGGTCTGCGGGAGACTGGGCAGGAGCGAGGAAAGGCTTCTTTTCTTCTCTTTTTTCCCCCCCAATGAGTTTGGGTGAATTTGAGGAAACAGCTGATTGGGCGTGGTTACACGGAAAAGGGGGGGGGGTCTTTGGCCAAAGAGAGACACGCCCCCCTCCCCGGATTAACAGATTACACGTATCGAATTGGACACACACTGATTGGCCCCTTCACACCACAAAAAAAAAAAATACTGGAGTCAACAAGTCCCACCTGCTCCTTGATTGACTTGTTGACACCTGTCAGAGTGCATCAGCATCAGAAGAAGACGAGACTGACTGACTCAAACTGACGGTCTGTGATTATCACTGTCCACCGTCTCTTCATCTGGGACACGTTCGCAATGAGCCGCAGTATCTATTCTTACTTTAGCATCTGTCTGATCCAGGTCTGAAAACTTGAGACCTCTGCTCCAATCGTCGCGTGGCGAGTGGAAAGGACACCTGACAAGCCGGTGACAGGTGATAGCCTTCATGGGGTTGGATTCAGTTTCACATGCAATCTCCATCAGGCTGCAGCACCAATGCCTCCGTGTGTTTCAGATGGACTGAGAGCCCTGCGGTGGAGCGATGTCACGTGCGTTTACCTCAGTGAATGCTGGGATAAACCCTCCTTTCCCTTAAACCTGAGCAGGATCAGGTTGGCTAAGGAAAAGGTATGCATTTATTCTGCTGCTTTGTAAGTCTGACTCATGGCACAATACACAAGAGGGATGTCCGAACCCTGACTCCTGCTGGCTAAGAAAGGGAACCAAATGAAAACACATTTCGGGGCGATTGGCCTTCAAACATTTTATTTTACTTTGCCTGCTTCCTTGTAAAAGATTAAAGCCAAGGACACATATAGAGCCTTCAGCCAATTAGCGATCTGACGCACAAGCGTTGGCCCCGCCACCGTCTGACAGCGATGCAACAGTAGTCGAAGCACCCGGCACGGAACATGCCGCTGTTCTCCATGGCTTTGCAAAGAATCTCTAAAATAACTTTGAATTATTTACATAGGGGTCAGCGTTTTAATCTGATATACAACATGCTCACATGGCAGTGAAAAGGAGTCACGAAAAGACTTTGCTGTGTGAACAAGTTTAAGGACAAACCGACCTATTAAGCTTGTGTCTGGTTCCGAGGGTTTGGGCTTCTTGTACTGTAGTGTTCACTTCTGCCCAAATTCACATCAAACAATGTAAATAAATACAGCGCTAAAAACATAAACATTATTTTTTTGTAAAAAAGTTATCACTGAGAATCTGGTAAAAGTGATGGTTACAGTAAGAATAAACACATTTCTACTTCTGATCATTTACATTTCAATAATTAACATTAATAAAAAACAATTCAAGATATCCGATATAAGAGCCTGGATAGCGGCAAACATTCCCTGTGTCCTCATTGTCCCGGTCGAAGCTGCACTGCTTCTATGCTCACGGTGTTTTTTATCCTCCCAATGTGTGTTGTTGCTTCAGTCCTCCGTCTCCTGCCCCCCTACAAGAACTTCACTGTAAAGTTTCTGCTGCTCTTCTTTAAAAGCGTCTTTCACTTTTGCTCGTTTCAGACCTCCGTCCCTGAGAGCACACAGGGAAAAACGCAAAATAGGATCAAACTGATCTGTGGGTCTGAAGAAGAGCATCAGCTGGGAAATTCTCTGGTGAATATAACAAGACGTTTTATTTATATACTGTAAGGGAGCAGCTGTACGGTGTGCAAACTTTGCTTATGTTTTTAAGTCTATTGGTCCGGCTGACTTTAACAGCATTAGGGTGTACGCTATACATTTTCTTAGGAATTCATCCCAAAGATTTGAGCTTTCAAAAAGGCATTCTCATCATCTTTTTGCAAACTCTTCTTCTGTAATGGTGTAGCGGCACCTGACTGGGGAAATTCATTGAAAACGTGCAGGCAAACTCTGCTAATGACTCACCAAATTAGATCCACTAGTCCTCCTTGCGCAGCTATGGCTGCTTTCACTCTGTTGGCAAACTGCACTGCATCCTCCCCTTCCTACACGAGGACAAAGAACAGGCTAAGAAAAGGTGGAAGAAGCACTCCGGGGGATAGAATAAACAGATTATCTCAAAGCTCCTTATTTCTTTGAGTGATTTGAGTTCAAATGTTTCACCTCTCTGTTCATGGGCGGCAGGTACCAGACGCTGCAGACAACGGCCCAACTGCTCATCATCCTCAGGAGGTAACTCACCAAGCCAAACTTACTGCTGTTCCAGAAAGCATCCCCGAAGCGAGGATCGTACTGCAAGGTGGACACCGGGCCGTACTACGCGTAGGTAAGCAAACGAGCAAAATGAGGAGAAAGGAGGAAAGAGGAAAAGTTCCTACCTTGATGGCCACCGGATAGACTGTGCAGGCGATTTCAAAGCTGCCCTTTTTAAACATCATCACCGATGTGTTGTTGATGCAAGTACCTGTGGAAGACCCAGCGTGGAGCTTTTATCGACTCTAAACAACAGTGTTACGTGCTCTCCTCATCAGAGTGATATCATCATACACACCCTCGGGGAAGATCAGGATGGGCTGTTTAGTTTTGTCGGCAACATGATCGCTGAGCCTAAAATGGCAAAGAGACAAAAAGGAAGTTTTGTTCAAACAAATAGCCTCACTTTTAAAGTCCAAGACAAGTGATCTCAATGATCAAATCTAAACTGCTATTATTAGAGCAACAACCAAAACCATATTATCATTTGTATTCTGACTCCATGGTCTCTGTCATGATCACTAAAGAGGTATAATTCAGTGCTCACTATGCTTCTATGACTATGCTCCCTGGCAAGTTCTTTGTTTGATGGCATCCAAAAATACATTCTCATGTGTTAGAAACTAAGCTAATCTAAACCACGTTGTTGACACCCATTCACAACAAGAAAATTAAAGCTCTACACTGGGGTCTAATGTGTATTAAAATTCAAAATGCACACAGCTGAACATCTTAAATATTAAGTGTTTACACAGCAGGACCATAATGCATCTAAGAGCAACGGCAACACTGAGAAGGTGCACTGTTACCTTTTGGCCACTAGGTGTCTGTCTTTGACTTCTGATCTTTCAAACCAGATGTGATGAGAGGATTTGACCATGGCTCGCTGGATCATTCCCATCAGCCCTCCGTGCACCTGGCCAACCTGAGGGACAAGCCGCACTCGCGTTCATCAACTCTTATGAAAGACCGAACACACGCACACACACACACAAAAAGATTGAGAGACACACAAACGTTTCTACCATGGAGTAGCAGCCATCGTTGGCTAAGATGATTACATCAATGGGTGTTGTGTGATTAGACACACAGATACCACCAGTCTTTGGTTTGTTCTCTCTGAAATGAAACACATTTGTTTTAACACACAATTTGGAGACGTGCATTTACCCATCACACGCGCTTCATTACTGGACATTATCTTCTCAGAAATGGAGAGAGTTGTGAACCTTACTGTTCTGATCGTTCTAATGATTTCTACATTAAACACATTGTACCTGTTATGATAGGTGATGATTGCTGTGAGAGATTTCACACAGATTCGGTAACACATCAGATGAACCTTCTCACTCAGGTAGAACCTTAACCTGAGGACATACAGCAGAATGTCACTGTAACTCATCTAAGAAGGTAATTATCGTGGGTCGAAATACTGGGAAAGTCGTGTATATTTTGATCATCAGTCTACCTTTTGCATAGGGACCTGACTTTGCGTGCATGCTTGAACTGTTATGAGAATTGGGGTAAACTTACTCTTTATTTGGTAAAAAGCCAACCAAAGTAGTCAACACAAGAAGCAGGCAAATGCCAACGACTGCCAGAGTAACCCTGCAGAAAAAAAAAAACACATTCCATATTCGCCGCTTTCAACAGATGAGATGAATCTTACCGCCTCGGCAACATAACCTGCACACAAGCTGCTCTGACCTGAGAGGCAGCAGGACGCCGTAGCGGATGAGGACGCCCAGGCCCCACAGGACAGTAAGTCTCACACTAATATGACGGAAGTTGTAGTTGCTTCGAGTCAGCAAGTTCCAGCCCTCCAGTTCCTGGGCCGAGAAGCGCTTCGTCACCTCGTCGTCCAAGATGCTCTCCACGCCTGTCCGGCAGAAGTAGAAGATGTCGGCCAACTCGAACTCTGGCACTGAGGGCAGACCGCTGGGAGAACCTCGGAGCTCCTGGATCTCCTGCTGCAGCGACGACGCCTGCTCTTTGGCTATGATTCCTAAGATGAGAACAAAAAGTCAATGAACACGCGTTGGAGATAATGGTCAAAATAATACAGGTACAGTACAGTAAACATTCATGACTGAGAAATATCTGAATATCCCTTTCTTACCATTGCTACATGGTTTATAGAGTTGCTGATTCTTCTCCTTTGCTTCCTTCTCCATTCGTGAGGTTGCCCACTTAAAACAGAAAAAAAAACATGTTTAGAAAACAAGATTGCAGAATTTGTATTTTGCTGTAATGTTTGACACACGGCAACAGAATGTGAACACACAACAACAAGCACTCCCAGACCTGCTGGTTGAAGCTGAGATGCTTGAAACTGCCAAAGGTTTACTGGCTTTTGCAAGATACTCAAGCTGATTTGGATGTAGATATGCCACTAAAAACGGGCTACTAGACAAAAAGCTTCCATCTGTGAGCACAGCAGATCCCTTCAGGAGGTCCTCACAGCTGAATTAAGATAGTAGAACCATTTGGGTGGTGCAGACTGAATAGTGACACCACTTATGACATTGTGCTATAATTTCTAAGATGCCGCTATTTTTCTGGGTAGAAAGCCAAAGTCCAGTACGTGTGTTGTGTGCTAAATTCAATGCCAGAGACCCGAACAGTCACAGAGAAAAAGGAAGCGAGGGACTTTGGAGATATTTGGGCAGAAACAGTTTAGTTTGACAGCTGGATCAAACTGAACAGTTCCTGGGGGACTCGGAGGAGGTTTTGTCCAGAGCCCTGAGAACCAACCCGAGGGAATACTACCTCCAACTGAAGTGGAACATTTCAGAAATAGAACAGGCAACACTCCTGCTCCGACAACAGGTTGTGTAAAAGGGGAATTTAGACCACGACAGAAACGGTGGGATCCACAGGTGCTGAGCCGGTGAAGGGAAGAACCACGTGTTCTCTGTGCCACATTGCAAACTACCCCCCGTGAGAAAAAGACATCCTCCCAGAGGTACCATCACTTTCCCAGATGGTAGTCCGATGGCTAAAAAGATTTTCCCCCCAGAAGCCAAGTCCCCAAGGAAAGAGAGGCAGAGACCTGGCCTGTGCCTCTGTCAGTTTCCCTGACAGGGACTGTTTTTTAACCCCCTAACCCTAACAGCATATCAGTACCGTGAGTTCGTATTCCACTCTTCTAATAATAATGTGCGTAACACAAAGCTCACCTCAAAGATCTTGAGAAGGGTCCTCAAGTAGAGTCTGCGAATACCAAAAGAGACTCCAAGTACAGCTGGCGTGATTATGAAGACAAGCAGAATAGTCAACCAGACGTGGAGACAAGTGATGGAGATGCCGAGACACCGGCACAGCAGGTTGTCCGCTGGAAACGTAAACCAGCTCATGCTGCGCAGCAGCCGAAGAGACACGGAGGGCAAGCGGGCCGTGCAGCACAGCGATACCCAAAGCCTTGTTAGTTTGAAGCCTCAGTGTCTGCAGACGACCCTGCAACGTACAGCGCGAGTATACGTATTTTACAAAGAAAGGACCAACAGTTGTAGAAAGTACAAACAATATAATCCTCCATGTTCCCTTTCAGGTGACTTGGTCACTTATACTTTGTTGATGGTCAATATGTGTATAAGTTTAAATGAAACTATTTTCAGTGATAAATCCTTATGAAATCGACACATTATCAAGCGTCCCTGGCAACAGTTCTTCTTCTATTTACTCTTTGAAAAAAGAAATAGTTCAAGTGCAATAACTTAACTGGGGTGTGCTTTCTTTTCAAAATAGCTTGATTTCAGTCACTCCAGCTTTTCAAATGGCTCAAAGAACGCTGTTTCAAATTAAACAATGACAAACATTCATTCACCCAAAACTTCAGTCAACCTGTTGGCTGGCTAACTTATGTTATTACCTATATTAATGTTAATGTGTGTTCAATTACAGTAAAGATTTAAAGTTCAACAAGCACATGTTTCAGGGTTAGTTTCTCTTTACGTAGCGTTATCTCTATTGTTACCTCGCAACAATGTATCAATGATATTCAATTAACATTACCAACCAAAATTGATCACACAAATGAATTCATACTTTTACACGTTGGGAGTTTCACGTTAAAGGCACTTACCCTGCCGGTGTATGCGATCGGTTATTAGGACGCGGAGATGAGTTTGTGTCGTAACACGCTGGCTTACACAGGAGCTTCCAGGTTAATAATAGAGCTCCGTTCGACCCGTGACTACCGGCTAATAACGTGCTAGCTAACGCTACCGTGGGTCGACTGCTGCCGTCCTAACGCCGGTCGTGTCCCGGAAGAGGACTGAGGTGACAGACGGCCAGGTAGTGCTCCACCTGGACAGTCCGGGTTAAGGGACGAGCCTTTCGGGACGGATTTTACAGGCCGTTGACAACATGCTAACGCTGCACTTCAGCTGCACGGAGTTGTATACGGTCGTCATGGCAACGGGACTGTCACTCGACCGCAGACGGGACGGCTCGGTGTCAACTGAGGGCGTTATTATTAGCATCCTGTAATATTCATCAATGTGGTGATTAAAATTGGTTTGAAGAACTTAATTTTCTCCATTAAATCCAATAAATTGTTATGCAAGCTTCAGGTTGTTTTCATCTTTAAGACTTTAAAATTGGGGTCTGAGCCTGGCATACATACAACACAAACACTATTCTACATAATAATAGTTTCAATAAAAACCTTTTATTTGTTATATATTCTGCTACAAATGTCAGTTATTTCTTGCATGCATAGTTTAACACTTAAGACAAGTAAAATCACAAAGTAAGATTTGCGTTTAGGAGAATATCTTAAATTTAGAGCATGCATGAACACATGTTAAGAACAGTGAACCAATAATTGAGCTGCCCCAGGAACCAGCAAGGGCATTTCAAGCAGTCATTTTGAAAATATAGCCAATGGATCATATTTGTCAAACACTGCATACACTTAACACTTATAACACTATTTACGTAAACTTTCTTTGGCTTTTTTTCATGAAACAACAAATGCTTCTTCTTTACAAATATATATATAATGAAGATAAATAGAATAAAGAACTTGTTTTTAGAGCATATGTTGGGGCAGTTTATGGAAGAAGTTGATTTTTCAATTGATTTTGAGGTATTAAAGTTAAAAGTGTAAAAGTTGTACCGAGGGGGAAATCACTTCAGTGCTGTTCTGAAGATTCGGTAGACTCACAAGCTCCTCAGTCTTCATTTCTTGTTTCAGTAATACCCATAAGGCCTTTCGCATTCAAGACTAGCAACTCACTGCAATCAGAATTTTCGCAGTTGAAGGAGCCTTAAACACAGAAAGTGATCTCACAGTATGATGGGCATAATGTTATTTAAGTAAGAGGAACTGCATCAGTGCTACATTACACGTAATTACGGAACTAACATCGGCTTGCCCTAACCAGGGTAGTCTTAATATAATAAACCCAGAGTAGGTTTAAGAGAGAAACAACAGTACGCACAAAAACACAAAACAGCTTTGACAGGATCACATGAAATATTTCCATATTGCCGTATATCATATTTGTGCTTAAGATGTCGTCAGCTTTAGAGAGGAATGTGTTCTATTGGTTTCGCTGCTAGTCAACAATATATTTTTTTAATTGCTACAATTATAAACATTGTGTTTGAGCTCAATAACTCAAAACTTTCCATTTCACTTAACCCGTTGAGTCCACATCACTATTAAAAGTGCGATCACCAAAGGAAAATATGCTTTTTTTAAAGACATATATGTAAAAGTCATAAATGCAGCAGTTGGTTTTGTGCGAGTTCTAAGGAACAGCAGCAGCATATGATCAACAGTCTGTGATCGTCAGACTTTGTGCTTCATCATGGCAGTTTCAGGGCTGGGTTGATATGTTTTTGTTTTCTTGTTCATTCACAGTTCAGAAGTTCCAGATCCATCGGTACCCTGTGCTGGACTCTGTTTGGTTTTAACACGTCGACTCACTGCCAGGAACTCATCGAGACATCATCCGCACAAACTCTGCGAATTAAAAGAAAGGACGGAGTGAGTCACACTCCCACAGTCACAGAAATCTTCGATGTAATAACTGTATGATGAAACACAAGTGCACAGAACTGCTCCTTAATATACAGATGGAGAAAATAATATTTGATCCCTTGCTGATTTTTTCAGTTTGCCCACTTTCCTGTAGTTGGTCACAGGTTTGCACACATCTCAGGAGGGATTTTGGTCCAGTCGTCTTTGCAGCTCTTCTACAAATCCTTATGAGGCTGTTGCTGGGCAGCTCGACACTTCAGCGCCCTCCACAGACTTTCTATGGGATTGAGGTCTGGAGACTGGCTATGCCAATCCGGGAGTTAAATTTAACGTTTCTCTTCTTCCAAACATGCCGAGTCGAGTTAAGCTCAATGTTGGTCTCATCTGACCACGTCACCTTCTCCGAATCATTCAGGTGTTCATTGGTTAACCTCATACTTGAGCGGGGGGACCTTGCGTGCGTAGTGTGTTTCCTTGGTGATTGGGGTCCCAGCTGTCTTGGGATCATTAAGAAGTCCCTCCCGTGTAGTTCTGGGCTGCCTCATCTTGCTCATGATCAACAATACCCGACGAGGCGAGAGCTCGTGTGGAGCCCCACACCGAGGGCGATTGATGGTCATTTTGTATTTCCCCCATTTCCAAATAATTCAACAGTTCGCAGCAAGCTGCTTGGCTATTTTCTTGTGGCCCATTCCAGCTTTTAGCAGGTCTACAATATTGTCCCTGACAACTTAGACAGCTATTTGGTGCAGAGGTTGAATTTTAATTGATTGATTCTTTGTTAGTGGGAACACCTACGACATCATCAAGGGATCACATATTAGTTCCTCCACTGAAATCCTCAGAGATTTGGTGCGACTGGAGGAGCACAACTCAGTATTTATTTTCATTTAGTTGAATAAAGCTTCATCAATTCGCTGGAACCTAAACTGGGCTTCAGATCAACTTATTCAATCAAAATAGTCTTTAGACAATTTTAAACAAAGGCTTATAATAAGTTTGGTTGCATGTCTAAAAATGCAGTAATCAATTCTTGTACAATATATTACATTACATTACATGTCATTTATGTATATATATGCACAATAGACAATATTATCTGCTCGTAGTGACAAAACTACGCTGACTCTTTAGTTCCCATCAACACATTTTCACATATTTTATTTACTATTATGGTTTTGCAGCTTTCAACTTTTTTGTATTTCTTAGAGACATTCAACCTAATTTTAGATCCAAACGAATTTCCTTCACTTACAGTATGCATTAAATCATGGCTACTTCCATTTTGGATGGACATGACGTTGTTGTTTTCTGTCATGAACATAATCTCAAAAATCAAATCAGTCATGTTCACCATGATCTACATGCGTTCTAGAACTTAAAAAGAACAGTTTCCATTCTTGCTCAATAAAATATCACCTGGACATTGTTGCTGAACGATTGCATGAAAAATGCAGGGTAAGAGTGTAATTGTGCAACTGAAAACCGCAGCCTTTTCCAATTTTTCCATCCCTGACAGCCCTGTGCATCTTTTTCTCTGTGGGTAATGTATGATGTGCCATAATCCTTTGGTATGGAGATAATCTGACAGCAGCCTTCTGCCTCCATCCCCTCACATCACCATCAGCACGGTGTTGAAATATTAGCACACATGTTGGGATTTTACTTTGAAATGTGTGTGTGTGTGTGTGTGTTTAAGAGATACGGAATAATAGAAATAAAAAGGCACAAACGCCGTGTAAGCGTGCATGATTTCCAGGCTTTGGTGAAATGCAATATGCTGTATAGTTTGTAAAGTACGGTGTCGCACACACACACACACACACACCGCTTGGCAGTTTTTTACCTTCAAAGTCTACGTGCCCGTCTCCATTGAGGTCGATGTCTCGTAGGATGTCCTCCAGGTCTCTGTGTCCGACCTGCAACAATAGGGTTGTGGGGGAAGGTGTGAACGTCCACGAGTCAGACAGACGAGATTCAGACAGACACCGTCACTGATGGACAGACATGGGGACAGACTCTCCCAGTACCTGTTGTCCTAAAAGTTTTTTCATGGCTTCTCTGAGTTCGGCCGTGCTGATCTGTCCGTCACCGTTTGTGTCAAACTGAGAATGATGGCAGATAGAGGGAGACATGAAAAATTATTAACTATCACTATTAGAACGTCCCTAAGATTATTATTATTGTTTTTTTATGTACCTATTTGCAACAATGCTGTTATCCAACTGAGTTTGCTACTTTGTGAGCTTCACGCCTTTCCTCACCTCCTTAAATGCATCCCTCAGCTCTTTCACTCCGATCATGTCTGCTGTTTCAGCAAGAAGTTTGGGCCCCATGAGTTCAACAAAGTCCTCAAAGTCAACGTGTCCTCCCACTGTAGGACATATTCAAAAGGTATTCAAGGTATTCTTACAGACAAAAAAATCACAAGACGTGATGACATGCACAACTGGTTCTAAACGTTTGCTGGAGGGATGAGGACTGATTAAGAGACACGCGAACGTACAAACAGACACAGTTTTACTTACAATTCATGTTGATCTGCTGGCTGAGTTCTATTAGCTCCATCTCTGTTGGCATGTAGCCCATAGTTCTCATGCAGTTCCCCAGGTCCTTACAGCCAATGAACCCATCCTTGTCTTTGTCAAACTCCTTGAACGCCTCACGCAACTCTGAGAGCGAGGGAGACAGGGTTTGGATGTTATAGAGATGTTAAAATTAGTATTTACAATAAACAAAAAATAAATCCCTGAAATGGGCCATACCATCCATTTCTTCTGGCCTCAACTCTCGATCCTGTGGATGATCACAGCGCAAGGTTAGCATCCAAACACTGCTGGTATTTTCAAAATGATGCCATTTCACAGCATTCCTTTCACAATGGGATGCTGGTCAAAAATAAGTAACTGCAGGTATTTGCAGCAGACTGCCAAAGAGTCAGCATGTTTCCCTCCAGCCCGAGAGGAAGAGCTTATCAGTGAGATCACATGCAGACTGGTGGCACTCTATGACACCCTGTGTAAAAGTATAGTCTGGCAGAAGAACGGAATGAAATATAACATGGAGATCCAGAACCTATGCAAACCAACAGTCCCCTTAATGTGAGGTTCATTGAATTTAAATGACCCGATCTGAAACTCTACATGAAGAACAGAGCAGTCACTAAAACAGTGTTCCTTGACACTGAACAACTCAACGCCCATGTTGTCTTTAATACCGAGACCTCAATGCATGTTGTTGTCACTGCTGGAGTTAGATGAAGAGACAAAAATTGTAATGTATGGCGCATTTCTGCCATCTTAGTGATATTTCATCCTGATAAAAACTTCAACTAATGTTTACTAGTGATACGCCTCATGCCTAACTATAGACATTAACACACACACACACACACACACACACACACACACACACACACACACACACACACACACACACACACACACACGCCTTTGATTTCAGCATTCTCGCTATCCAGAGGAAAGATTCCACTTTCTAAAAATGCACAAATCCACAGCGCTTTTTCACGTGCTGTAAATGCTGACGTTACAGTGAGAGGTGATTACTACCCTCATTCATCTCATGTTTCTGTTGTGTGTGTACTGTGTTACATGCTACTCTCATGCTATGCATGCACATGATAATGTCTGGACTTACGTACAGCCTGCCGGCTCTCAGCGAAGCCCTTGCGTAGAAAGATGCACGCAGGCCCCAGTACGTTGTGCATAGTTGCTCCGTTCTGGGCCAGGGCCACTAGTGGCTCAAGGTAGGCCCCCCCAGATCCCCCCTCCTCAGAGGAATGCACTGCTTTGTAGTTCTTCTTTTGGTCCTAGAGCAGCATCCGAAGCGAGGCGGGGGGGCAGACATGGGAGCAGGGGCAAGACAGGGGCGGAGACTGTGACTCAGACTGTGGCAGCGTGGAGTCAACAAGGAGACAACAAAGAGGGGCGATGAAGGGGGGTGACAGGCATATGTCTGTCTATCGAGTCATGCAGTCCTAGAAAAACGTGTAGTCATGTCAGTAATGGAGGTGTGTAGCCAGGTCAGTCATGGGGAGGTGGAGTCATGTCATTAATGGAGAGAGGTGGAGTCATGTCAGTCACGGAGGTGTGTAGTCAGGTCATTAATGGAGAGGTGTGGTCAGGTCAGTCATGGAGAGGTGGATTCAGGTCAGTCATGGAGAGGTGTAGTCGGGTCAGTAATGGAGAGGTGGAGTCAGGTCAGTCATGGAGAGGTGTAGTCTGGTCAGTCATGGAGAGGTGGAGTCAGGTCAGTCATGGAGAGGTGTAGTCAGGTCAGTCATGGAGAGGTGTAGTCTGGTCAGTCATGGAGAAGTGGAGTCTGGTCAGTCATGGAGAGGTGTAGTCAGGTCAGTCATGGAGAGGTGTAGTCGTCAGTCATGGAGAGGTGGAGTCTGGTCAGTCATGGAGAGGTGGAGTCAGGTCAGTCATGGAGAGGTGTAGTCAGGTCAGTCATGGAGAGGTGTAGTCTGGTCAGTCATGGAGAAGTGGAGTCTGGTCAGTCATGGAGAGGTGTAGTCAGGTCAGTCATGGAGAGGTGTAGTCGTCAGTCATGGAGAGGTGGAGTCAGGTCAGTCATGGAGAGGTGTAGTGAGGTCAGTCATGGAGAGGTGTAGTCAGGTCAGTCATGGAGAGGTGGAGTCAGGTCAGTCATGGAGAGGTGGAGTCAGGTTAGTCATGGAGAGGTGTAGTCAGGTCAGTCATGGAGAGGTGTAGTCTGGTCAGTCATGGAGAAGTGGAGTCTGGTCAGTCATGGAGAGGTGTAGTCAGGTCAGTCATGGAGAGGTGTAGTCGTCAGTCATGGAGAGGTGGAGTCAGGTCAGTCATGGAGAGGTGTAGTGAGGTCAGTCATGGAGAGGTGTAGTCAGGTCAGTCATGGAGAGGTGGAGTCAGGTCAGTCATGGAGAGGTGGAGTCAGGTTAGTCATGGAGAGGTGGAGTCAGGTCAGTGATGGAGAGGTGGAGTCAGGTCAGTCATGGAGAGGTGTAGTCAGGTCAGTGATAGAGAAGCACCTCAGTCAGTGGGAAGAGGTTGTCATTTCATGACAAGAGCAACTGATGCCATCCATGAATCTGCGCTGCTCTCTGCACTGTGACACATGAGGCAGCACGTATTATAGACGATGCCAACGATGGAGTAAACTGCATCACCAAACCCCAATGCGTGTTTCAAACTGACAGCCTCACAAAACAGCCCTTTAACATTCAACTGCACATTTGGTGCCAAGCTTGTCAGTAAAGGAAAACCCAGTCCATCGCCTAAACTACAGCAGCACTTATAGTTAGGATGAAGTCATTGCTGGGATCGGTGGAAAAGGGCAACATCTACCCAAAGTCGCACACATTAGCATATTGGCAATAAAATGATCATAGATGTTTTTTTAAATACCCTGAGAATAGCCAAACTTGGTGGAGAACATAAAGGCAATCAGTAAAATCCTAACCCAACAACATTTTGTAAACATTCATTAAAATGTCAGACCAACGAGTTCAAATTTGATGGCCAGAACTAAAAATAGGAGTTTAATAAACCAACCAGTGCTCTAATAGCCAATTTGTGGGTGGAAAAAAAGTCCACATGAGTCCACATCTAACTGACAGCATTAGGATTCTAATTAATTACATTAAATGTGTTAGAACGAATAGTGCCTGCGAGTAGAGAAAAAAGGATTGATGACACAGTCATTTATAATCAAGACTGGAAACGTTATTTGAATTATTTTCAATTATATTTGAATTATTTTTTTGCGCACATTGTTGAATCACTTCGTTGTCCAGAAGATGAGGCTAAAGTTCAGCCATTCATTTCATTATAATCACCTATCAGCCGACTAACCAGCTTGAAAAAGTATTCTAACAGCACTAATCCCAATTACAGAGAAAGCTACAGGCAATTAAAAACAGGTCATCGCTGCATCAGTGGACTAAACAAGCCTCTTCTACAGAAAATAAAGCCTAATAGGGTCTAACCATCAGCTCTGGCTGATATTTGAGTTGGAGAGAGCAGCTCGGACGAAATGCAGAACGCATATTCTTTGACCAACTATTTGAGCAGCAACATTTCTTGCTTATAAAACATGAACACGTTGGTACAACTCGTCAAGTAACGGCGTCCAACATCCAACTCAGCCGAGGAGTATCCGCTAAAAAACGAGTGGACTCCCTGTCACAGCAAATTACCAAAGTACTATTTCTGCTGCTGCTTTTAATCTCACAGACATTAAGCTGCCGGTTTACGAATGCCACAAGACATCCACATGCATGCGTAACAACAAAAATGAATATGCAAGAATAAACAACACGCAAATATACAATATATATACAAATGACCTTCACGCTCCATCTCTCACGTTGCCAGTTCATGCATTCCTACGGTCCCCCCACCACGGGAACGGATGCCCACTGGGTAATCTGACCAAGTGATGCATGGAGCTATAGGCTGTCTGTGGGTATATCGTGCCAGAAAACTATGAAGCCACACGCTTTCGGTTATATAAGCAAAGAAGAAGAAGACTTCTTTACCACTCCAACCTATTTAGCACAGATGGCATCAACAGTTGCTCGTCATATCGTGCTTTCTCAAGGATGTGCAGCTGCGGATGTGGAGGAGACCTATTGGCGGGGCCGTCTGTCTGCTACACTGAGTGTCTATCCGAGCATAAGCTGATACCACGGGGACAGCTGATGCAAGAGACGTATTGTACGGACCAAGGTCATCTTCTTGAGACGTTTTTTACAAATGACATCTGAATGTTCTTCCCTCGTTCTTCAACTGCGCACTTATGTTGTGAACTAACGGCCTCAGCGGCAGTGGTACGTTGGAGCTAATGGAGTGTGACATCGTGTGACGGAGCACACCTGTTTAGCAACACTTCCACTGACTGGTCACATCCCGCAGGTGCAGGTTCAACAGCTTAGCGATCTTCCGCCGGCTGCTAAGGTTGCGTCGCTGTGCAAACTGACCCAACTCTAATCTCTGACGACACTCCTCTGAGCTTTGTCTAAAAGGCTAAAATGGGTTCCTACGGAATGTGCCGCGCAATAATTATCACAGATGCAACTTGTAACATTACAAAATGCAATATGTTTGAGCGCTGCGTTAAACGTGCAAAATGGGTTTTCAACAAAGTCGTACTTAATAATAAACAGTAAATTCCTAAAATAGTCTGAAACTACGGCACAAGAAACTATTGTTTTTGGATTTGGGTAACACAAAACACAGAGACACTAAGTCAGGCAGTCCAGGGTCCAGTCAAGTAGCTTTCGGTCAGGTCGGGGACACACCATGAGACAAACATGCACCAGTCAGGGGCTTCAAGGAGACCACAGCAGAGCAGACCTTACCTTCTTGGTGAAAATTTTAAGCGACTTTACAGAGTTGCCCATTGCAAAGTAAAATCCTTCCTGTTTTATGTTTTTTCTCTAACCGTGTCTTTGGCAGTGTGGCTGTATGTGAGTGTATGCATGTGTGTTTGCATATGCTTCCGGGCATGCATGGGAATAGGAGTGATTAGGAAGGGAAAGAGGGTTCAGAGGGTCACCGACTGATATGAGAGGACATGTGGAACGAGGCAGGGAGAGCAGCAGAGGTATCATAAGGGGTAGAAGAGGAGGAAGGAGTGTCCCGGGAGGACCAACGGGCAAAGACCCCGGAAGGTACGAGGGGAGGGACACACAAACAAAAGAGGTTAATATGCAAACGAGGAAAACGGGACGGATCAGAACAGCACAAAGAGAAGCGAGGGAGAGGAAGCATGCATGTGATCAGAGCGAGATGCAGGCGGCAGAAGTAGAAAAAGCAAGATTGCTTATTCATTCCATCCTCTCTCCTAAAGCGTCTTTCCTCCCTCCCTCCCTCCCCTCTCTCTCGCTCTCTCTCCCTCTCTCTCTCTCCCTGTCTCTCTCCCTTTGCATCTCTTTCTCTGTCCGTCAGTCTGCCTCCTGCCCTTTTTTAACCCTCAGCTCTCTCCACTACTCTCGCTCACTTCACAGTTTCAAACCATCAATTCCAATGTGACGGAAGACGCTAGTTCGGACAAGCATATTACCTTCCCCTGAGCGAGACGCCGCATACACTAATCCAAACATGCACACACAAACACACGCACGCACACTCGATTAAACACACGCGGATGTGGGGCTGTGGAGCTAAAAATATCACACATGCTCTCTATTCGCCCCCCGACTCTTCCATATTTCTACCCACTCATCCCCCAGCATCCATCCACTTCTCTCCGTCACACACACATGCACACACGTGGTGGGGCGCCACAGTGTTAAGCTTGAAGGACAGATCAAAGCCAAAATGTAAGAGAAATCACACATGTATCGTGTGTCGTGTACCACCGAGGATGCAAACACACACGCACAGCGCGGCAAAGAGGCTGTCTCTCTCAGGCTCTCTCATCCACACACACACACACACACACACACATACACACACACACACACACACACACACACACACACAGCGAGGCAAAGAAATGGTCTCTCTCAGGCTCTCTCATCCACACACACACACACACACACACACACAGCGAGGCAAAGAAATGGTCTCTCTCAGGCTCTCTCATCCACACACACACACACACACACACACACACAGTGACAATCTAAAGATCAAACACCTCTGACACAGGCAGTGAAATGAAGATGCTAAATGGACTATTTGAAGGGCATTTTGCACTGATACACACTCATACGCTGATGGCAGAGACCACACACAATTTGAGGGTAAGCTGTCCAGCCCACAGCCGCCCCCATGACGTATCAATGTAAAATAACCTATTAATTAAAGGTAACTGTAATATAGTGTTTCCGTTTCATGTTATTTTATTCTTCTGCGTTTCAGAGACAAATTTTAACTCCGCTATTCACTTTGTAAATGTAGATATTACATATAAAAACCATGATCACCTTATAAATACTGATAAATAGTTTAATGTTAATGTAGCAAATGGTATGTAAGAAATGTTGGAATTATCGGTTTGACCAGTGACACATTCAACTTGTATCTTTTATTTAGAATAATGGTAAACCGCTTTACAAGCTGTTATACGTAATGAGTAGTTAAACATTAAGTACGTTTTACTGAGAATGCTTTTAATTTTTGTATTTAGCATTATTTTTACTTTGTATAATTGGTACTTTTCCACATAAAAGACAGGATGAGAAATAGTAAAAAAGCTCTACTTTGAATGATGTTTTGCTTGCAAACCAGCTGTGACGACGAGTGCGCTTTGGCAGAGACAAAGAAACAAACTCTCTCCCTTCAGGAGATGAATCGGCAAACAGCCGGCTGGTGTCAAACTCTGCACAATGAAGGTCAAACATCCAAGTGAAAAACAAGTAACAATAAGCACAACAACGTTTTGTGGAGGCTGACTTTAAGGATCTGAAGTCTAAAACTACAAACCATGAAACCCTCATGGGGGGGGGGGGGGGGGGTTCTACAAGCAGCATGTACTCCTTAGGTAACTGCAGGCGGATGCTATGTAACACAATTAAGCATCCTTATTCATCTCCCGTTCAACCTCGTCTATTCTCTGCTTTCTAAACGAACACACTCACGCCGAAGTCTCTTCGGGTCTCGCTCCCTTTCAATATCTCTGCCTCTGTGTTGCTCTGCGGATGATTCACCCGGCCGCTCACCGGGGGCTCATTGTGAACTTCAGAACACATCGGACGTCAGACACAGGAGCCGTCAGCTCTCATAATGTCAGACCATGGTGTGCACGGGCATGGGATCCATTTCTCTCCCCCTCCCTCTCTGCTGCTTCCTTCTCCTCACCCTTCCTCGCTTTCACACACATACACACACTTTGATTTAAAGAAGTACGTTCGCACTACAAAACCGACAGCGTTTCAGGAGCATTCCGGGCGTAAGAATCTGTGTAGCTGAGGAATATCTGAGGGTTGTTTATCACGCATCACACGCAGATTGAAAGGGGTTTTTTGAAATGCATTAACTGTGCACACAATGCAGATTTATGAAAGCATGTACTAACAGCAGGCTCCATTTCAATAGGAAATACAAATAATTGCCTTTGATTGTCACTGAATATCTGGAAGTTATTTTTATTCCTGGTTCATTCGGTGCGTTAAATGAGCCGAGAGACTGGGAATGAAGGCCTGGCTGTGTTCAGCATCAACCCGGCCAATTGTCCTTTTGCTATAAAGGGAGCACTTCTTTATCTTTTTCCACTTTATTTTCAAGGTTGAATGACGTGTAACCATGTTCAAGTCAAACCGGCCTGTTCCCTGAAGCTACTGGGATTAATTCACACTCTGTTCTGATGCAAAGACAAAGGGATGAATAGAGTGGCCGTGAGATTGTTTTTTTGTGTGCGTATTCTTGCCGTCATCCGAGGACGTCTGCGCGCTAAAAAAAACAACAACACTTGCGTCATCTTCTTGGGCTTGAGATGAGGCAAGAAAGTTTGAACCGTCATCTTTCACACAGATTCTCGGGTATTTCGGATTTTACTTTCTGTGGAAATTGGTCTAATCAAAAGTCCAGTGCGTCAGCAGAAGGAAACTATTGACACGTCTTATTCAGTCCATAAACCTTTTGTTGTTTCTCCTCTGGCTCATTATTCCGTTCTCTGTCTCCCACTGATTTTCCCTTTCAGCCCGAGGTCTCAATGAATATTCTGCATCATCGTGCACGCGGGCGCGTGTGCCTGCAAAATCGCAGCCTGTGCGGTTGGGTGCGCAGGCTTTTTACATTTCACTTCCTAATCTTCGTCTCAAAAAGGGGGATTTAACCAAAGAGTGAGTTTTCTACCTCCTTCTTTGCCGGCACAGATATAAAAATATCATCTGCGTCTAAAAATAGCCTGCTCCAGACATGCTGGAGGCATATGCTGTGGTGGAAACAAGGATCTCTTTCCTCTTATCTCTACCCATCTCTCCATCCTCATTCAACTCATTTGGTCTTTTCTGGTGAAGCCTGCATCTCCTCTCTCTCTTTCTACAGACGTCATCAAGGTCAGTGTGACCCTGGCAGAGGAATACAGATTTTCTGAGGGCCAAAAAAAAGGAAAAGAAACGAGAGAAAGGGGGAAAACAGACAGGAAACCCCCAGTGGATGGGAATGCGTGATGAGCAACAGGAAAACCAGGCCAGGAAGTGAAGGGCTAATCTGCGTTTGAGGACCTTTCCTCGCATTGTCTCCAGAGCTGTCAGGTGGGAGCAGGGAAGTGAGAGCTGATGAGCGTTTGTCTTACATAACAATCATCAGGTCCGCCAGCGCCGTCTCCCAATTCATCCGATTGTCCTCGCTTCCCTCTCTTTCTCTGCCTGCCCGATCACTTCTCCTGCCTCACTGATGTGACACAGCGGGCGGTTTATCCCTCTTCACACACTCGCTTTGAATTCAGGCCTATTAGAGCAAACGGCACTTGCTCCCTCTGCTGGTTAATGCACAAGCGCTTTCATCGAAATACGGTAGATTTAATTGGAAAAGAAAAGAATCTGCCCAATGATAGAATCTCTCCGCAGCAGTTAACAGACCTGCACGGCAGTTTCAGATTCCCAGTGTTGGTATTATTTTATAACAAGGTCACAAAGGCTGAGGGATGTGGCGGTTGTTAGAATCACCTAAAATAGAAACTGATTTTCTACTGGGACCAAAAGAAAAGATAATGCCTGTCCTTGGACATGGTGTGATGTGTAACCTGGACAGTTTAAAGGCCTGAATGTGCAGAAATATTAGGATTTCGTTGACAATGCATTTTGATTGTCACATTGTGAAAAAGCTGCTTTATCTAATAGATAACACAACCTATTGTCCCGACTCTAATCCACACAAAGGCCTTTTTTTGTGCATTCACGATTCATCTTATGAATATGAAACTGTGGATTATTAATTGACGGCTTGGACAAACATGTTGGAGATGACACCTGCTTTTTTTTATTTGCAAGTTTCTCAAATTTGCTTGGTCAGGTATCATGCTCGCCAAACCATTCCTCAAGGATCTGAAAATCAGTTCTGGATGGTCTATTTTTAGATTGATGTTCTCACAAGGAGAACATTTGTTTAGTTGGGGTTGTATGCAGATCTTGATCTTACGTAAGAAAACATTCATACTGTGTAATAGCTCACCGTGTGTTATGCATTGTTCTCCTACATCTACACAAGGAGCATTCAAAGACATTCAAGACATCATGAACCGGTGCAAAAAAACCCATCCTTCTGTTTTCATCCGTCTTCCAGCCTCTCTTGCTCTCCCTTTCACACAAACACCGATGTGCACAAGTGAGTAGCGTCAACTCACTTCACTCTGACGTCCCAGAAAAGCAGCGATTCAGACGCAAAATATACACTCCATCAAAACCTATTTGATGGAAACAACAAAACGTTGTCACACATGTCAGCGGCCTCAGAGACCTTTCATTGCAAATTGGTGTTATATTTCGTCTCACTGGAACCTCTGGGGCTGATTGAAGCTCTGGCCTGGATTGAGAAGAGTTATTTCTGGAACACATTAGCGTTTGGGGAGGTAATTGTCTCCTCTTGAGCTTTTTTTTTTATCATCCACGCAGAGGGAAGGATTTCAATGCAAAAAAGGGGAAAAGACGGGAGCACCGTACGACTGCACGATGTGTCGGAGTCAAGGGAGAAGTGAGGCAGACAACTGACGTATTAGTGAACAGGGGATGCAGGGAAGAACTTTTACTTGCTGGTGACCTCACGCCTCGTTATATAAATGGTATGAGTGTGTGAGTGCGTGTGCATGTGTGCATGTGTGCATGTGTGTGTGTGTGTGTGTGTGTGTGTGTGTGTGTGTGTGTGTGTGTGTGTGTGTGTGGGTGTGTGTGTGTGTGTGTGTGTGTGTGAAGCTCTCAACAATGAAAAGTTTTCCACGCAGGGAGAGTTGATCCCCCTGCTGTTGCTCAGGTGACAGGCAGATGAAAGCGTTTGTATTCATATCGGGATGCTTGACCGGCTGCTTCACCTTCCCCTCCATGTACCTCCACCTGCTGTCACCAATCAGGTCAGCAGTTCATACATTTTTAATAAGCACTTATACGGCTATGATGCACATTTGGCAATCATAGCATGTATATTATTACATTTTCACTTTGTTCAACATATAAAGGTGAAAGTGAAACACATCAGCACGCCTGGTTCCCTTTTGGATTGTCTTACTACCAACAAATTAATGTCTATTCTCTGGTTGAGTGACCTTGTAAAATTAGCTTCAGTTCCTTTTTTTTCCTCCACGTTATCCGTGGACCCAGTCGAAGGGGATTTGTCCTGGCATGGCCTCACCAAAATGTGTTGAGTAAAATCTCCCCCAATGTTACTTAAAAAAATATGAATCTAAAACACAATTCCTATTAAACCTTTTTTTAAGATATCCGTGTTACTTCCAGTTTGGAGTTTGGATTCTGGATTCTAGCAGTTGACTTATTAGTATTTTTACATCGACAACAAATGGACATGATTAGTTTAGACTCCGTGCGCCCTCTTACCTGCCCAAAGACTGACTTCACTATCGGATGAAGAGTGGAGTCGTGCTCGGACGCGGGCGCGCTGTGCCGTTTGGACGTGCGGCTGTTGGCGGACTTGAGAGGCGCGCTGGTCGCAGGCGCACCGGAGCTCAGGCTAGAGGACGACGACCCTGTGGTGACTCTCTCCTTCGGCTCAAAGAAGTGAGCCGCGTCGTCCGCCTGCTTCGGATAGGAGGGAGCCGGAGAGGTCTTCCTGTCCTGGTGATGGTGGTGCTGATGCTGGGAGTGTTTGGACCGGGACGGCTGGCCGCGCTCCATCTGGTGCGGAGTCGTCCGGTGTCTCGCCTCCTCCCGACAGTAACCATCCTCCGCGAGGCTCGCCTGTCGCTGCTGAGTGCGGCTCTTCGGCCCGCGGTGATCGGCCGCCGTATCTCGAGAGTCCGCGTGTCTCGGTTGGCAGAGAGGTCTCCGTGCGCTCGTCTCGCAGTCCTCCGTCCAGCCCGCGTAATCGTTGCCTCCAGCTCCGGCGGAATGATGCTGATGAGTCCGGTGGCTCCGGCGATCGCGCGGACCGGAGTCCCCGGACCTGTGGTTCGGTGCCGAGGATCTCAGCAGGGAAGTAGTGGACTCGCTTTTGGGGAGATCGGAGCTCATCGTTGGAATGAAGCAGTGGAAGCAGCAGCAGCAGCCACCTGATCGAGCCTTTGCAGTGAGTGTGGAGTGCGGGCTTGGCGGCGCTCCGCGGGGGGGGGGGGCTCCGCTGACTTCGGGTGACAGCACGTGTCGCGCTGATGCGCGTGTCGCCCGCGTGCCGCGCGCAAAGTTCATTAAGGATCGCGCCACTGCAGATGATTTTCCGGCACGACGAGCTGCTTGTTATTCCCTCTACTGTAAAAACTCAATTAGAGCCTTAACGTTACTTAACGTCCCCTTTTTAAAAAAACGACATATTTGATCAACAGACGTATAATGATGAACTCAAAACTCATCAAGGGGCTTCTGTAACATTCGTTCTGGTGCCTTTATCAAGAGAGTGTGCGTTACATGAAGTGTGAAATGAAATTCTATTAAACTAATGACAATTTGGTTGTTTTGGACTAAAGCAAACTGGCAAAGAGGTGTAAATGCAAAAAGCAAACAAGAATCATGGGGATTACACAAAAAGATGACGATGTAAAATCATTTAGACGCTTCAGCAGTTGGGAGGTCTCTTGAGCAATACATGATGTTTTTGCAATTACCACTGAGACACCATTTGTTCATTCATTGGGATGAACAAACAAAGCAGACGTGATACAAAAACAGAATGAATTAAACATTACAATTAATTTATTCTAGACCCTCGGCTGTAGGATCATGTTGATCATCAGCTTTTTTGTACCAAATCAAAGAAAATAAATCATAATTTCCCCTCTTGTTTTCGAAGATATAGATATACTCCCTGAAGAGATTATTGTTGGAATGCATTAAGCATTCCAAGTATTGTTCTTCGAATCTTTATTCCGACTTCTTCTTCTTCTATTTCTTCATTAATATTTTAACATGGTTTTCCAATGGAGACCGTTTTTCAAATCCTCTTAAACTCTTCAACTTTTCAGCTTCACCAATCTTTCAGCTACAGACACCATTTCAAATGTTGACACAAGTCTCAACTATTTTATGAAAAAAACAGCTTGTTGATATCTATTCTACTTTTTTCATAATCACTGATTATGTTTCACTAGTTCTTCGCTCCGTTTCTGAGTTTTACATGTATTTGTAGCACACATGGACATTCGTGACACCCAGGCGTGCGTTAGTTTTAAGACAATCTTTATTCCTCCGTGAACACAGGTAAGAAGTGCGCATCAGCGCCAAGTTACAGGGACACTCCTTTTCCGCTTCTTCTTTCTCTTTTCCTTACTTTTTTTCAAGCGCGCGAAAACATCTCCCCGTTGTCTCTAAACAACGACCCCTTAGGTGACCTCAGTGCCTGTTCACTTACCAACACATATACATAATATTGCTTTGCAAAAGAACCTATGCAAGTTTAATCAACAAATAATTATGTAGCACTTGTTTGGGACTGGTATTAGGAAAAAGCACTAAATATCTACCTAGGTTCGAAGGAAAGGTAGGTTTAAAACAAAGAAGAAGTTGAACGAATGACCAGTTTATTGCTTCACTCGGTCATGCAACAATCACAATATAAAACAGTATGAAACAAAAAAAAAAGAAGAAGAGTAGATGATCGGGAAATTGTATGCTTCTTGTGAAAGAACTCAGTCTTCCCAGTGTGGATTTATATACAAGCCCCAGGATATAATCCGCTTAGTCCGTTAATAGTGTGTACGTCAAATGTCCGAGTTCCGCTATGGTCCAGGTATAGGCCTACTGTCTCTCTGAACTACCTAACTACCGTCTACCTGACGGCAGGACTGGAGTCTGACGTCTTCTCGATACACAACCGCATCCACGATCCGGGTTTAGGTCGCCATCTCAGCATTCAGATTCACAGGGTTCAGGTTCTTCTAGTGTGCATAAAAAAACAATCGAAATCCGGGAGCTCTTTCCTTCACGTCTCCTGGAAGGATAAAAAAAAAAAAAGGATTCCTCGCTCGTGGGTAGCTCCCTTGAGCAGAACACAAGCGTGCACCCCCGAGGCAATAACTGCCACTACTACTGGTATTAGTAGCCCTAACTTCATGAGGGTTACAATTAGAAAATCAAATACATAAATAATGGAATATAGGGGGGTGTCCCTTTACTATAGCATATCCATCCTGGGGACCCCACATATTGCGTTTCTTGACCTCGAGGGCTAGAGTGTGGGGCAGCGTCAGAATCTGGTTAAAAAAATATGGAACTTCTGTCCTCAGAGCCAAAGTATACACTTTTGAGGCTTCATTTCTTTGTATTAATGATGGCATGGTTGTGCTGATTGGATTAATGTGTTCATGGAGCCGTATTTTTTCCCGGCCAGACATAAAAACCACATCGATGCGTTCGGTAGAGTCCTGGGTCTCGCAAAAACGTCTTATTTTTTAGATAGCTGTTATAGTTTTGCGCTAAAGAACACTTGTTTGAGGTGTGGATTCTGTGTAACTCGCTGTCCTGTCTCTGCCCTGTTCAGCAGCTTGTTAATGAACCCAGGTGCGCCGTTGCCATGGTTACTCACACACGCGCTGCAGTATCTCTGTCTGTGACTCACAGCTGCTCCTATTACCTGATTAGTGGAGTCACATGACGCAGCTATGCTTTCTGTCAACAGACCAACATGAAGACATTCGCCCCCCCTCCCCCCTCCACCCTGACCTCTTCTCACTGTTAATCACTCACTCAGTCTGTCTGTCTATTTCTCCTCCTCTCTCTATCTCTTCCTCACCACCCCTCCCTTCCTCACCCTCTCACCCTCCCTCCCTCTATCTTCACCCCCCCACCCCACCCAATCCAATAATTTCAAAATAAAAGCCCCATGGAGGGAATTCTTACTGTAATGTTTGTGATGAGGCCTATTAACTAAAAACTTCTTAGTTTGAATAACAGACATCCTGTCTCCCAACCCCCCCTCACCCAATTCCATCATTTCAAAATAAAAGCCTCAATGATTATCTGTACCTTAACCATGAAGCTCAGAATGAAGCAGTTTCATTGAAATACGTATTGCTCTTTCAAATATTACTACAACCACCAAGAATGTTACTAGTACTAGTACTACTACAACTGATACTTCTACTACCATACTACTAGTACTTCTACTGCTATTAATACTACAACTACGACTAATGTTATTACAAATACCAATATAGCTAATAGTATTAGTATTACAGCTGTTTCTACTGCTATTGATACTAAACCTACTTCTACAGCTAGTACTACTAATACCACAATTACAACTATAACTACTACTACTAATATTACTACAAACAATTTAAACCTCTTTTTAGTCATCTCAGCTTTTGTTATTTCTGTACTTTTTAAAATTCATTTAAGCTCCTGCAACTGTATTTTTTGGAAAATCTATTGAAATTCAGCTCCCACTTCCTGTATTTTCAGCAGGAAATGCATTTTCTAGTTCTATTAATTTTCCCAGAGATCAATGAGAGGTCAATTTTTGCATCATCTTTTTTCATTATAAAAAACCCATATTCTTCTAATATCTTTGAGTTTTGTGTTCCCATTAGAATACGTTCCACTTTTATTTTCATGATAGTTATAGGACGACTAAATTCTACATTTTCAAATGCAGCTGCGTAATCTGCGGATAAAAATGATGTTGAGGCGTGAACAGCAAAGTTCGGGGGGAAGAGAAGAAAAATACCACATTTGTCAGCGTGACAATCTTTCAGCCTCATCCCATCTGCACACCTACGGTCATAATTCTCACAGCAGCTGTCCTGGGATGCAGGGCAAACGTGTGTAATGATGTCAATACGTGGAGCCAATTAGACGAGCAAGCACAGCAATGTGTTTCACAGCAAAAGCTGAGAAATGAACAGATTTTTGCCCTCATCTCTCTTGGGAATATTTGTTCGCTGACATCTGTGTCTCTGCTCCAGGGAGAGGAGAAGCATCTTCACTCCATCAGGCCCATCCTCACCCCCCTCCCCCCCTCTCTTCAACATCGTCCCGCTTCAACTCCTCTGCTGTACCTTTTCATCCTCCGTGCAGCGCTGCTGAGCCGTTCACCCGAACCATATCAGTTAAAGTCATCACGCATCCTCTTTGTATGATGATGTTCAGATCTCAATTTAGGATTTCTGTTTTGTGAAAATATATTATATCAATTGCATTTTCACAAATAATCAAAACCATCACCGTCCTGCGCGAACGTACATGTTTATGGAGCACGAGACCCTCTTAAAACAAGACAAATGTTGATTTCTTACTTTGTCTAAAGAGGTTTTCTTGTTGCGTACATGTTAACTTTTGTATTGGAAACACACAAAAAGCTGATTCACTTGAGCTGTTGAGAGTTTTTTGCCTCTCTGATCAACCTCGTCCCCCGTTGAAGTTTAGTATTACTGAAGGATTAATCAGCCTGACCTGAATTATTAACATCAAAGCAGCCAGTGGGCCACAAGGTGAAGAAAGAGCTCCCTCATCCCAAGCATCACATTTGGCCAAATCATCTAACAAGCTCTTTCTGCAGGATGCAATATGAAGACTACGACATCACAGACAGGATCACATGGAGCAAAGCCGAATCAGAAGCCGATACTTCGACAAAGTTCTGACTAAAGCCTTTTTGTCATTGATAGACGGCTGTGATACGATGTAAATTATCACAAACTACTGGTCCGCCACATTTTGGTGCATATAATGCAACTATTCATAATCAGGTATAATGATCATATTCAGCTCAGTTTGCATAAAACTTCCAACCTTATTTCTTTACGCCTCATGTTACCCCTCTGGTTTCCTGAATTTTTCCTCCAATGTGAGAACCCACTCGCCGGTGAAAACCGTCATCATCATCTTTAAAAAAGCTAAAGATGAAATTTCTTTTGAAAGTTTAGCATTGGTTGTAGAGTTGAAATGTAACATTTTTCGTAGCCAAATTAGAAGAATTAGCGCGAACAATTAGCAGCTGGAGACACAAAAAGCTTTCCAAAAAAAAGTCCATATTTCTTAAATGACTTTGGAGCAGTGAGTATGAGGACATGATGACGCGTTCATGAGCTTATTTCCAATCAGCCTCCGCTGTATGAGGGTGGTGTTAATTCCTTTGAGATTAAACTGCTTAATTTCCACCCACTCCAATAACGGTTTCATTACACTAAATGGAGGCTGGTGCCAGTTCAATCAGTGTTACTGTTACCAGACACAGCAGGTGTGTTTCACTTTGTGTGGTAAATAAATGGCGGGACATGAAGTCTACGCAAGTTACTAGTGAATTTGTGCAATGAAGAAGAATGACGCAGCTCTTACTCAAAGATCAATCGTTCTCTTTGCTGAGATTTCTTGGATGTAATAAAAGAAGCTTGGATTATGTTGGCCTAATGTATTCTGCAATGGTAAAAATATGTTATAACATAATGTTATGCCAAAAGAGTGATTCTTGACTGTATTGAAGTGATGTGCAAAAGCAGAAAGATTCAAGGTTTCCATGTGCAGCCGTGTCTGAAGAATGGAGGTAACTCGCTCTCACACAGGCGCTCGAACAAAGGAACCGTGTGTGTTACCCTCATCTTCACCTTGGTTCTTATATCTACTTGGTTTGCAACTTCTCGTACCTCCCACTGACGATGGCCTTCACATGTGTGTATAAAAACTCAGCGTTTTTACTGCTCGGAGACGCCTTCTCCACAGAGCACTGTAATACGTGCTGGTGTATTTGGCTTCCTGCTTGCAAGCAATAAATGGACTTTTTGCAACTTTGATCATTCATCAAGACTCTGTTTTTTATTAGATAAACATTAAAAGAAATCATTGTCTTTTATTGAAATATTTCACAACAATTCTCATAAAAAAGCAAATAAGAAGAAGTTACCTTACTTACGGTAACGAGTAACAAAAAGAGAGTGTAACAGCAGTAATTGGATGTAAATAAAAATCTAGTGCATAATCTTGTTCTTGTGTTAGTATTTAGTATCACATTTAAATGTACTGCAACGAGACAGTTGCATAAGTGTACTGCACTCAAGTGACTGTGTATTTTTGGAATCATGCATTATCTATGAATTCAGTGTGTATTCCAAATGATCTTGAAAGTACTCTTCCATCTTCACACACCAGCCCTGCTTCATTTCACTGCGTGATTTTGTTCCTTAGCGGTGACTCACGCTGTCGGAAATGCTTTTGGAACTTTTTAAACAACGAGGAAATATGTCGGTCACTCTTCCGTCCGTCAGTCTATGAGTGCATTGCAACGGATGTTAGTAATGACAAAGTCTAAACTAAGATAATGCTACAAAGTAATAGGGAAAACGTTTTGTAGTTATTTTTTCTGAGCAGCAGGCCAAAAAACAAAGCTTACATTCATGTTTTTCCCCATTAGCTCACAACATTGCACAACACGCAGCAAACAACAGCCCGGCATGTTAACTAGCAGCAATATGCACAATCCATCAAATAAACCAAGAAAGACCTTTTCATCAGTTACCTCTAGAACACTATATGTCTTTAGCTTGTTCCTACACAGCACACAGGGTTTCCTGCTGCACCGTACTAATAACTGTACTGATGCAATACCTGCTGTTTCAATGCAAAATGCCCCACTGTACCTGTATTTTAAAGTAGGTTGACTTGATGAAGTTTTGGTGCAGGAGAGAGGAGGTTTGCTACTGGTAATGTGCACAGCGGCCCCCCCTTGTGTTGAACTTGTGACCGATCATAAGCAGCACTGGACAGCAAGCATTTAAATCTACATGTTCTCCCTGACCATTGAATGGGAAGAAGAAGATTACTGTTGCCGGTAATATTACCTTCTGAAAGTAGTTTGTTGTTTTTTTTAAAAGACTCAATGCAAGATAAAGTGTCCAAGTGAAGCAGCTGCCTCTCATGGCACTGTGCTTGTACGGGTCCGTGGGCGCAGCTGTACTTCTGCATCGGCGAGATTCGATGCCAGAGCACATTCAGGGCATCGGTCAGCAACCATCCCTCCGGACCGTCCCTGTGACGGATGAGGAGAGGACCATTTTCATGGACATGGTTTATGATTCTTTGACAAAAAATGTAATACATGGGGAAAAGGCTCTAGTCCTATGTGTTAATTCTAAACTGTGACGTGATTAATCTCAATGACAGGTGTTAATATAATTACAATGGAATGAAATGAAACGGAAAGTTTTCATTCCTACATTCAGAATTAACTCAGTTGAAATGTATGTAGAAAAAAAAACTACATGCATTATATTTTCACTATAACATAAATGAAACAAAAGGAGAAACATTATGTTACTTCATTAGTTGTTAGGCAGATGTACTGGGCTTGCAAATGTTTATGACTGCAACTACTGTAACATCTTGTTTCATTCTTTTGACCACCTTTTCCCTCAAGAACCACTTTACTTCCTGTCTTTGTTTAGTCCCCCCCCCCCCTTATTCCCCCACAGCTGAGTTCAGTTAAACATTCATGTCAGGTCATCCTGCCCCACCCCTATTTTGTGTTCCTAGTGAAATCTTTTTCTACATTTCTGTATTTCTTCATTTGGTATTTGTTTCTACATTTGTGTATTTCTTAATTTATTTATCTCTGTATTGCTGTATCCATGAGGGGTCCAAACCTCATTCTTAAGCAGGATTGTTCAAGTGGGGGTTTCTGCACGTGGGGAACAAAGCAGCCGTATAGAGTAAAGAGATGAATCTCGTTGTCAGGATTTAGAAGGCCGTCTCCCTCACGGTTGGTAAAGATGGTGTAGAAGAGATCAGGTACGCCGTTATAATCGTCTCTCCAGAGCCTGATGAAAGAGAAAGAAATCATTTAGTATGCTTATTTGTAATATGCTTATTATTTGTGCTAATCTCTTAAAAGGGATAAGATGACCGCCTGCCACTTAAAATCTGCTTTAGCAAAGTTCTCCTTTCAGATTTCACAATGGAAAAAGAAGGTTAGTCGGGTTGACACTGCCTGCTTCAGACAGAGGTTAGGACCCACCACCGCATTAGTACAGACACATACACAAATTGTTAGGGACCCGGTTTTATTAACAGTTTTTCCCCCCAGTCTGCTTTTGTTTTTGCTTGTTTTGTTTCTTCCACCTATAGTTTCCACCTGTGTGTTCCGCCTCCGGCCCCACCCCTCTCCCACGTGCCCAGCTGTGGCTCATTCCGGGGATCACTGGTGACGAGTATAAAGGCTCCTGCTTTCAGAGGCTCGTCGTCAGTCCGTCCCAGTATCCAGGCTGGTCTCAGGTGCCGTAGATACTAAGATTCAGCAGCTAGACCAGTTTATTCATGTTTTTGGTTTGTTTTGGTGTCAGACCCACGGAGTACCTCGGAGTGCACGTAACCTGCTTTTGAGTTGGACTGTGAGTATGGTGTCGGGCCTCGGGTTTCCACACCAGACCCTGCTTGAGCCACCCCAGACCACCAGACGTCGGTGGAGTTTCCCTCCAGACTCCAGTTGAGTCAGAGGAGCGCTTTCTGTTTCCCGTATTCCCCTTGTTTGTTTTTTTGTGAGAAAATAAAACTCATTTTGGCTGAAAATCTAAGACTGCCGTGCGTGTGCTTTTGGGCCCACCAAATTCACCTCACCCCCCACCTTAACACAAATAAATCAAGAAATGAAGGTAAACAGAGATGTAGAAATACATACATGACATGTATTTGTTTATGAACCGTGATTATCAACGTTAATTCATTTCTGCCTACATTCATTAATCTTTTCTTTTATTTATTATTAGTATTTCAGAATATTTCTGTATTTCTATATCTATACATTTATTTATTTCTGCTTAAGTCATTTTTTTCTATGGGGGAACTGTTTGCTACCTGAGGGACTATGTTACAGATACGTTTATCCATACAGACCATTGAATTTTATATTGCCGGTTTCAACCTCATCCACGCTGTTCCAGTTACTTCACTCTGGGGTTCTAAGGCACTTTAAGTTGTAAATAGTTTTGTGATGATTAGTTCGGTCTGGACTGAAGTCATTAACAATGTATTCTGAATGATACCTGCTACGGGTTTTCTATTGATGTGTTATCTGCCATTCAGTGATGTGAGTTGGGTCGCCCCTGGGAGGGGGGGTTGTTATCGCGACAGGGTTTCACGGCATGCCCGTATTTTGATAACATGCCCGTATTTTGATAGGGCCGATGACGTGTTTCTGGTCGGTACGTTGAAATTAATTGAAGTAAACAACAGAAACGTTGCAGCTCTCCTGATTCTTGCAGTGTTTTCACACACAACAGGAACGTTGAAACTATCAGTACACATTGAACTGAAAGAAATACGCAGGCACTATGAACAGAATAGAAAGTGAAGATAAGATGTCCGCAAAGTGGACGCCGGCGGGAAAGTGTCCCGAAATAACGAATGACTTAAGTATACAGCACACCTGGGATTGGCGTGGTTTCCCCGTTGCTGTTTCCTGACACAGCGGGTCAGTGATCCACATGAAACAGCAGGAAAAAGACCGCCAGCGGTGGAAGTTCTCTGGTAACAACCGATAAGAACCTCTTTTCAAACGTTGCTACGGGGTTATTCCCGAGCGTGCGTGTTAGACAAAAAAACAAAAAAACACTCTGGTCATTTCGGTGACTCCGTCCCTCTGCATCTCACGTCTACCCCAGAGGCAGTTGATGGAGGGGAGGGGTAAAAGCCCAGCTCAGGATCAGACGGTGTTCACACACAGAGCGTGCGCTCGCGCTGAGAGGCTGCCGTTCCAGTCCCCCCCCCCACTCCCCCCTTTTCAGCACACATTTTATTATTGCCCCAATGGCTAGATTGAAGCCCTGGGCGGTTTGCTGCTTCGTCCTGGCTGGTTTAACGGGCGCAGTTGCTCTGGTCTGTCTGTGCATCTTCCCAGTAGCGGACAGAAAGTGTCCCGCCGGCGCTTTTACGCACGCGGCCGTTTCTGCGGACTCGCTCCGCTGCTCCGAGGTTGGCAGGTGAGTCTCTTTCCTGAAGTTTAAAAGTGAGTCATTGGACCTGAGGTGGGCTTTGACAATGTATTAACGCCTAGAGATTAAAGCAGGGAAAGGTTTGTAGCGTTTTTGTAGATGTTGATTGGGTCGTGCGTTGTAATACATGTGCAATGTTACTGTTACTCGTTTACAGAAATAACGTTCGTTGTTCAGAACTCTGTGTAGGCAGCCCTTCCCTGCTGCTACGAGTGAGATACTAATAAAAAAATCTGAATTGAGCAATGGTGTAAGCAGTTTAAGAGATTTAATAGGCTCAGACTGAAGCACTGAGATTATGGCTGCAGGGATGTGTGCTGACAGGCCCGACTGTCAGCACCTGTTGGCAAACTGTCCTGTTGGATACGACAAGATGAAACCAGGGATCCAAACACACTAACTGATGTTAATCTTCCAAACGATCTCTTTGCTCATACTCGTTTATTCAGTGGTGAGCCACAATGTTTATTTATTACCTCTTTATTACCTACCTTTTTTTTTCGAACTCACCCTAAACATATCATCTCAAGTATGGACAATAAAAAGCACAGTGAATAAAATCACCATATTAGCGTTGCCTGTAGTGATATCAGTTTGTGGAATCTTACGTGTCAACCATTTGGTGTTTGGACGACACTGTTCGCATGAAAATCCTTTAATCAGATTCTTCCTATTAGTTCTTCCTCCTGGGATCTTGTCCTTTAAGTGCACCCAAACGGAAAAAAGAGGCCTGACCTTACCGGGACAAAAACATTCCTGTCCCTGCCCTGTTCTTGTCGCTGACTGAACACATCTGAACCCATGCCAACCTCTCTTTGAAAAGACCCACAACAGAGCTCTCAGAGCCGGTCCACTCGGCTAAATGAATTGGATGAGAATTGTTATTTTCAAAAAAACAAAACGCCTTTCTGCAACCAGCTTGTGTTGCTTGGAGAACTAACAGCATCAGGACATTGAGAAAGTGTATACCAAGTCTTTGATAACGCTGAGCAAACAAGTCAAATGATGGGTGCAGCTGCGAGTAAACATTGTTTTACTCACTGCGTGTTGAAACATTTGCCGTAAAGCATGTGAAAATGACTGGGACGATGTTTTCCAGGAGCATGCTCCAGCAAGGGGGGTCGGCAGTAGATGGCGCCATTGCAGCTCTTCTGTGCACGTCTGTGGTCAACCCTCAGAGCATGGGGATTGGAGGAGGATCTATATTAACCATTAGAAATACAAAAGGTGCGTCTTCCTGTTCACCCGTATGACCTCAAATGAGAAGGATTGACTCGGCCGATCGTTCTGATGGCTTCTCTCTTCTCAGGCAACGTCAAAGTCTACAACTTCAGAGAGACCGTCCCGAAGGCGTTCAAGATGAACCTGTTAGATGACTGTCCCAAAACATTCGGGCTGACCGTAGGTAGGCAGACTTGTCCATCTGTGTGAAGTGCATTACTGGACTTTTCATTCCTATCCTTTTCACATGGGGGACACTTTACCACCTTACATATATTTGACAAGCGCTATACAAAGGTTAGCTAGATGGTTTATAACATACTTTGTTATATTTGATGTTGTTGCATTTGTAAGCAGATAGAAGGACCAATTTAATTTATATTTAATCCATCACCAGTAAAATAGTCCAAAACACATTTTTGCTGTATTGCTCCTCTTTCTGTTCCAAATAAAGCAAACGCACCCACAATCATCTTTTCAATGCAGCTGCACCGTTTCCCACCTGTACATTACAGGCAGCCAATGGATCGGCGTTCCCGGGGAGCTGCGCGGCTACGAAGCGGTTCACAAACAGTATGGGAAGCTGCCTTGGGCCAAGCTGTTTGAGCCAACGATCAAACTGGCAAGGGAGGGCATCTCTCTGCCGGCGTTCCTGGGAAAACTTCTGCAGATCGGCCTTGTGAAAGATCACGTGGAGAAGTCCTCTCTCTGGTACGACCTGTCAACATTTGCATATATTGTCTGTAAGCTTTCAAAGGTCTGACGGTGTCACTGCTGAATCTTTGGGAGCAAAGGGCTTTTCCTATGAATCACTGGTTTTGACTCATCTGAGCATTTTACGTAACCCCGCTGTGGTAACCCAGGGGGAGTGAGGCCAGATTCGGGCGTAAAATAAGAAACTCAGACAGCAAATGCAAACAAAAAGGGTCCTTTTAATGGCAAAGGTCAAAAACTACGGCTCTTCCAACCGGCTTCCAAACTGAAATATGTGGCGTCTCCTCCTACGTGGCGCCCGCTTCCTTGTCCTGTTAGGAGCAGAGTAGAGTAGAGCGGTGAGTCCTGGGGGTTACCTCCTCTCCGACGTCTGGCCCCGTCCGGTCTCTTCTCCTCTCCTTATCTAGGGTCTGCTGATTACCAGATAGGCCGCAGGTGTGACCAGTGCCACGTTCCCAGTGGCTGGAGCACCTGCACAGGATAATAAATCCCCCTTATCACCTCCCCCAACCGGAGCTTGGGGCTCCGCCCCAAGTGCTTTGTTCCTCCCCCTGGTTTGCCACACACCCCCTCCACCAGCTCCAGGTTGGGGCTAGGAGCGTCAACGAGATAGCATTCCTCCCTCCTGGACAAGGCGTCTGCGTTTCCATGTGCTTTTCCCGACCTGTGCTCAACAGAAAAATTAAAGTTTTGCAGTTCGAGGAACCACCGTGTAACTCGTGCATTAGTGTCTTTGGCTGTAGACATCCATCTCAGTGGTGCGTGATCCGTTACCAGGGTGAATTTTCTGCCCAGGAGGTAATACCGCAGCTTTGTCAGGGCCCATTTTATTGCCAAACATTCTTTCTCCAACGTTGAATAATTGATCTCATGCTTTAGCAACTTATGGCTGATATAGGTCACTGGGTGTTCTTCTCCTCCTCTGACCTGGGACAGCACGGCTCCAAGCCCTGATCCAGAGGCATCTGTATGGACGATGAACGTGTCCTCAAAATTAGGGGTGCTTAAAATTGGCTCGGTGCACAGGGCCCTCCGAAGGGTTGTAAAGGCTGCCTCAGCTTCGGTGCTCCAGAGGACCTGGTGTGGGTGGCTGTTTTTCGTCATCTCGTGTAAAGGGGCTGCAATAGTAGCAAAGTGGGGTATAAAGCACTGATAATAGCCGACCAGGCCGAGGAACGTTTTTACTTGCCGCTTCGTGGCTGGCTTAGGCCAGGTGGCAATGGCCTCCACTTTCCGGGATTGGGGTCTCACACTGCCTCTCCCAATGGTGTAGCCGAGGTATTCCGCCTCCTCCAGGCCAAGGTGGCACTTTTTTGGGTTGGCGGTCAGGCCAGCTCTCCGTAGGCTTCCCAGGACAGCTTTCAGGTGGCCTACATGGGTGGTCCAGTCGGGGCTGTGTATGACCACATCATCTAGGTAGGCCGCTGCATACTCCCGATGAGGTCGGAGCACCTGGTCCATCATTCTTTGGAACGTAGCTGGCGCTCCGTGGACTCCGAAGGGCAGGACTCTATAGTGGTACAGGCCTTCTGGGGTAGCAAACGCTGTCTTCTCTTTGGCGGTTTCTGTGAGGGGAACCTGCCAGTAACCTTTAGTGAGGTCGAGCGTGGACACAAACCGGGCTGGGCCTAATCGCTCTATTAACTCATCAACCCTCGGCATGGGGTAAGCGTCAAATTTTGAGATTTCGTTCAATTTTCTAAAATCATTGCAGAATCTCTCGCTGCCGTCGGGTTTTGGAGTCAACACAATCGGGCTGGACCATGCACTGTGTGACTCCTCAATAACGCCCATCTCCAACATCCTTCTCACCTCTTCTTTGATGGTCTCCCTTTTTGCCTCTGGTATGCGGTAGGGTCGGAGCCTCACCTTTTTCCCAGGTTCGGTGATGATGTCGTGGTTAATCACCGTGGTCCTTCCCGGCATGTCTGAAAAAACATCTTTGAACTGCCCAGTTAGTTCCACCATGTCTTGCCGGTGGGTCGGACTCAGATGGGGGCCCAGAGGTACCTGTGAGGGGACACGATCTTGGGTTTCGGTGGTTAGTGCGGCCATCGGAACACTGTCAGGGGCGTGCCATTTCTTCAACAGATTAATGTGATATATTTGGCAGATTTTCCTCCTTCCCGGTTGTCTTACCTTATAATTCACCTCCCCCACCCTTTCGATCACCTCATAGGGTCCATGCCACTTTGCCAGGAATTTGCATTCCACCGTTGGAATCAGGACCAAGACAAACTCTCCCGGCTGGAACTCCCGTAGCTGAGCTCTACGGTTATAGATTCTGGCTTGGGCGTGTTGGGCTTGTTGCATATGCTCCCGCACCAGGGGCCATACCTTAGCCATCCTGTCCTGCATCTGGTCGACATACTCTATGGCGGAGCGATGGGCTGATGGCTGTTGCTCCCATGCTTCTTTGGCCAGGTCCAGCATGCCCCTGGGTCTCCGTCCATACAGCAGCTCAAATGGTGAGAACCCTGTGGACGCCTGGGGCACTTCGCGGATTGAGAACAAGACAAAGGGGATTAGTTGGTCCCAGTTTTTCCCCTCCACGTCAATAGCCTTCCTTAGCATTTGTTTTAAGGTTTTATTGAAACGTTCTACCAGGCCGTCCGTCTGTGGGTGGTAGACAGAGGTTCGTATTTGGCTCACCTTCAGCAGTTTACACATCTCCTTCATCACCCGAGACATGAAACAGGTTCCCTGGTCAGTAAGGACTTCCTTTGCAATCCCAACTCTACTAAAGAGAAGGAATAATTCTCTCGCCACCGCTTTAGCACTTGCGGTGCGTAACGGGACCGCCTCTGGGTACCGGGTGGCATAATCCATGATAACCAGGATAAACCGGTGCCCCCTACTGGACTTCGGCAAGGGGCCTACTATATCCATGGCTACCCTCTGGAATGGGATGTCGATTATTGGTAGTGGTATTAGTGGATTCTGGTAGTTTACCTTCGGCGCCGTCTTCTGGCATTGTGGGCAGATTTGGCAATAATCCTGGACCGCCTTCTTCACCCCCGGCCAGTAGAAGCGCTCCCGGACTCGGTCGTAGGTTTTCTCCACCCCCAAATGAGCTCCCAACAGGTGGGAGTGGGCTAGGTACAACACTTTGTTAATATAGCGCTTGGGGACTAGCAACTGTTCCACCACCCGTTCCTCCAGCTTTGCCACCCTATACAAGAGGCCATTCTTGATTGAAAAGTGTGGAAAGGTGCTAGCACTTACCCCCGCCACCGGTTCTCCCTCGACCACAGCCAGGTTCTGTCGCGCTTGTTCCAGGTTAGGGTCCTCCCACTGGGCCGTCCCAAACTGCCCGGGCCTGGTGGAAGATGCCTCTTCTGCCGGTGGGAACTCCGAAAAAACCTCGTTCGAAGACCCTTCAGTTAGTCGGGGATCCCTCCTTGTCGGGGCCTCCGCTGGGGCCGGGGCCTCCGCTGGGGCCGGGGCCTCCGCTGGGGCCGGGGCCTCCGCTGGGGCCAGGGCCTCCTCCTCTGTCCCTTCTGCAGATGACGTGGTTGGGCTAGATGGGGCTGCACAGGCATGTGCCACCTTGACTTTCTGGTCCCTACCAGGTTTCTTGGTGGGACAGTTTCTTCGGTGGCCAGCAGTCCTGCATGCCCACAAACGCCAGAATATCGGGCAGTCCCGCCCAATCAGCACTGGTACCGGCAGATTTTCCACTAAGCCCGCAACAACCTCAAATGTGCCCCTGGTGGTCTGGACCTTAATGTGGGTCGTGGGATACTCACGTGAATCCCCGTGGACACAGGAGACTGGGATGGGGGGTCCCCTGGGGCCAGAGGTCAACCCGGGCCGTAGGAGGGTGACCGCACTGCCGGAGTCGAGTAGGGCTTCAGCATCCTGGGTCCCTATTCTGACCGGCAGCTTTGGGGCCCTTGCGCCCTCATGAGCCCAGCACGTGGTAAGATAGCTGTCGGCCTTCCGTGGGGAGTCGGAGGAGCCCGCCGTAGGCATCAGAATGTCTTCTCCCGGACAATTCCACGCTATATGGCCTTCTTGTCCACAGGCAAAGCATTTTCGCCGGTCCGGATTCACAAAGGGGCGGCGCTGGCGGGATGGCTGGGGCGGACCCCCTTGGGGCCTCGGGCTTGGGCCCAGTGCCTCCGTGTCGCTCTTCCTCAGCCTCTGCCTGTCTCTCCTGGGGTCCGATTGGCTGGGTGGCCTACCGCTTTGCATCAACTGTACCGTGACCTGGTGATTCTCCAACAGCGTCACTAGGGCATCTACTGTCTCTGGGCAGCTTTGAGAAGCGTGTCGTTTGGCACCCCCGGGTAAGGCTCTGATACAGCGATCCATGGCAACTCTGTCAATCGCTGGAGGCCCCTCCCCCGAGGTTAACCAACTGCGTGTCAATCGCATCAGCGTTGCAATTTGCGGCCGCACTGGGGCAGCAGCGTCATACTCCCAGGCGTGGAACTGTTGGGCCCTCGTCTGCAGGTTGTGTCCATAATGGGCCAAAATCGCAGCTTTCAATGCCCCATACTGGTTTACGTCAGCGGGGGAAAGGTCCCGGCAGGCTTTTTGAGCTTCGCCAATTAAAAAAGGGGCTAGAATTCCTGCCCATTGTGCTCTAGGCCAACGTTCCCTCTCTGCAGTCCTTTCAAAAACCTCTAGGTAGGCCTCAATGTCATCCTCACCGGTCTGCTTGGTGAGAACTTTACTGGGTTCCGTAGGCCCCTCTGGCTTTACCAGATGCCGTCCAAGAGTAGTGATGGCGTCCTGTAAGGCTTGAAGACTCTGGGCCTGCTGTTTGGGTCTGGATGAGCTGTGTCAGTGCATTCTCCATGGTTCTCCGTGTCTCTCTCGGAGTACCTATTTTAGCCTGAATCTTTAGCGACAGACCGTCATGCCCGCATTCTCCACCAAAATGTGGTAACCCAGGGGGAGTGAGGCCAGATTCGGGCGTAAAATAAGAAACTCAGACAGCAAATGCAAACAAAAAGGGTCCTTTTAATGGCAAAGGTCAAAAACTACGGCTCTTCCAACCGGCTTCCAAACTGAAATATGTGGCGTCTCCTCCTACGTGGCGCCCGCTTCCTTGTCCTGTTAGGAGCAGAGTAGAGTAGAGCGGTGAGTCCTGGGGGTTACCTCCTCTCCGACGTCTGGCCCCGTCCGGTCTCTTCTCCTCTCCTTATCTAGGGTCTGCTGATTACCAGATAGGCCGCAGGTGTGACCAGTGCCACGTTCCCAGTGGCTGGAGCACCTGCACAGGATAATAAATCCCCCTTATCACCTCCCCCAACCGGAGCTTGGGGCTCCGCCCCAAGTGCTTTGTTCCTCCCCCTGGTTTGCCACACCGCGTTAACAATTGACTTTCGGGATTTCACATCGCATAACAGTGTCACATAGTTGGACACTCATTTGAAATATTTTTGGATTAGAGAAACAGATTTTTACGTTCTAATAGCAAAAGGCAGAACAATGCAATGAATGATCTTTCATTTCATATAATCAGTGGCCGCCTTCTGTCATAAATATTCATGGGAAGTGTTGACTATCCAGATAAGTGGAACTTAACTTCTTTGGAAACAAAGTAGGGGGTGACAAGTTGGAGTATCTCTCTGTGTGGTCACTTTATACTTGTTATAATAACATGTTTTTCACATTGATTCATTTTACAGTGAAGTTTTGTGCAACAAAAACAAAACTGTTCTGAGCACAGGAGACATTCTGAAGTTTCCTAAACTTGCAGAAACAATGCAAACAATTGCAGCCGAAGGGGCAGAAGCCTTCTACACGGGCAAGATAGGACATGATCTAATCCAAGACATAGAAGCTGCAGGTTGGTGTAATTTCACAATAATTTGCCTGTATGCCTGCACATATTGTAGAAAAGGTAAACCTAGAGAGGTAAAGATGATTTAAGATGAACTATTTGTTTCTGTATTCTTCCTGTTTCTCTTAGGTGGGACTTTGAAAAAGGAGGATCTGCAGTCCTTCCAGGTGCGTGTGGAGGACGCATGGACAGTTCCTGTCGGAGACGCTAAGATTTACGTCCCTCCACCACCTGCCGGGGGCCCCCTGCTTGCCTTCATCCTAAGACTGATGAAAGGTCTCATGAACCGTGCTGCAGCAGTTAAATGATAGTGTCTTTGACCCATTGTGCGAAGGATTGAGGTGTGTAATCATTTTAAAATTGGTTCTTCTTCTTTTTCTTCTGCAGGGTTCCCCTTGTCCCCAAACTCCCTGGTTGGTGACGAGAAGATCCTGACATACCATCGTTATATTGAAGCAGCTAAATTTACTAACGGACAAAGGAGCAGCATCAGTGATCCTGTCTTTAATGAAAAAAAGGTTTTGGTTCCTCTTTTTCTGAGATGAATTAACTATCCCCAATTAGGCTGTTCCCTTCCGTTATGTGCTGCGTTTTAGTGTCTTGCAGCTGATTGTTTTGGTTTGGCATCCCACAACTTGCTGTTTTATTACTATTCTCATAAACCTTGATTCTGAAGCTCGGATAAATCCGCCGTAAACCACCTGCCCGGCACCAAATGGAAGACAGACAAACGGCAGCTAGCTGGTGGAACATTAGAGCAGATATTTCCCTCAGGAATTGATGGAGAACAAAACACGGACCTGAAAGGAGATTGAATATTGGATTTACATTTGCCGGGTAGACAGAAACACAACTCCGTACACGTGTTTTTCCATGTCTGCTGGGAATGCAAATAGTTAAATTTTATTACACAGAATTGTCCACCAACATGTATGAAAACACAAAAAAATACTGAAGAATGTATTAGTAGTAGTTCAAGTGAAAATTTGCAATTTTTGAAGTACGCTGTCTTGAGATTTGGATGAGAAGATTATTACCTTTTACTCAGTGTAGCTCTCGGCAGGAGTATGCTAAACCTTTCCCTTTGGATATGTTCCATATAACTGCTACTTCTCCAGTTCAATTCCAGAAAAAAAAACTAAATCTCAAAAAGGTTTAGAAACAAAACAGACTCCAGACGAGAAATAAAGAAATTTAATTTGAGCTGCAGTTTAAAAAAAAATCCTGCATACAGAGTGTTATTATACCCATTCCCAGTGCTAATATGACATTCTCTTTTTTTCAGAGTGCAGATCATTTGAACAATGCCTCCTTCATTAATCGCATCAGGGGCATGATCCTTTCCAACAGCTCCTTTGAAAACTCTTACTACTTTAATGCCAAGCCCTCCAGGGACCACGTGGGGACGACGCATGTCTCCATCCTGGATGAAGATGGACTGGCCGTCTCTGTGACCAGCACCATAAACCAATTGTGAGTTTCCAACCTTGTGGATGTCATATCACCTCTACTACGATGTGATAGTGAATTGCTCAGTCTGCTGTGTTCCGTTTGGTAGGTTCGGAGGAGGCATCTACTCTCCACGGACGGGCGTCATCCTCAACAATGAGCTGAGTGACTTCTGTGGGAGAGCCACGACCGTGCGGGCAGGTACAGTCCACTAACATGCACTTTCATCCTGAGGTACAAGATGTATATCAGTCTAATAGCCATTTTAACTGTTTCTGAAGGTGAGCAGCCTCCTTCCTCAATGATTCCAGTGATAGTGGAGTCAAAGTCTGGAGGACTCCTCGTGATTGGTGGATCGGGAGGAAGCATGATTACCTCGGCGGTGGCCATGGTAACTCCTCTGAACTCTGTATGCGTACCTGTTTTTCTGCTTTCGCATTTGTTGGCTTTACGTGCTTCTCCTCTTTCTTTTAGTCTATGATGAATCGCCTGTGGCTGGGGATGAATCTGAAAGACGCCATTGCTGCGCCTATAGTGTTTGTGGATTCCAGCAATGGTGTGAACTTTGAGCCTGGTTTCGACAAGGTGAGACACTCCTATTTTCTCACGCCGCTGTCCAACAGTGACATTTGACCGTCTATCTAATCTATAGACGGTCTATCTAATGGATAACGTTTCTGTTAACGGTAATTTAGATACCACGTCCTAATCCAGCACAGTGTGTTTAATTTTAACTGTATTCAAATATTGAACCCTGATTCGTTTTTTATTCATTTGTGTGTGTATTTTGTATTTTGTTTGCCCTCAGTCTGTGGAAGATGGCCTCTTAGGTTTTGGACACAAGTCAGGAAACTGGAGATTCTTCTTCAATGTAGTCAATGCGGTGGAAATGGAGAACGGATGCATAGTGGCCGTATCGGACCGCAGGAAGGGTGGGATGTCAGCAGGATACTAACCACAAAGACCACAAAACAAAAATGCCCTAAAGACTGACTGAACCTTCAGCCTTAAGAACATTGAATGTGCCAGTAACGAAATGTGATAAACGTAGTGCTTCTTTTTTGATGAGCTAAAAACCCACCATACATCTTTCTAGGGATGTTGCCATATCTCACCAATAAACTATATAACTAAAACGTAAGCCTCAAATTGTAAGAGTACAGACTTCTTTTGAGTCACGAAAACATTTTCAATACAGCATCACGTCACATTGTCATCACACACACACACACACACACACACACACACACACACACACGCACACACACACACACACACACGCGCGTGTCATTCCAGCACGAGGATGCTACTGTTGAGATCTGCTTTCACTTGCTGCAGGATTGCACACATACCATCACGAGTAATAAAGGTACATCTACTGTAGTCCAATTAAACAAAACCAATCACTGTTTCCAAGGTCTAATATCCACATGTTTCCTCTTCTGACTGAACTATAGAATTATGTGTAAGAAGTGTTTAGAGTAGATGAGCTGTGAATTCCTTTAAAAGTGACATTCTGCCAAACAGTAAAATTCCAACTGTGATCGTAAATATCTTACTGTACTGTATGTGAAACGACTTATTTACCCAGAGGCTCTACTGTCCCTGAACATTTGTTTGAAAGTTAAATTAATGCGGGGAATTTCATCAAAAAACAAACACAAGTTGATTAATAATGAACAATATGATGAATTATCTAAAATGTTCTATTTGTTTAAACCACCAATGTTACATTTTGTATTTTCTTTGCATTTTTCACATTAAAATTCTTTGTATAATAATGAAATTCGTTTTTTTTTATTATTTACTGTGAATGTGTTCACAATAATAGATAAATTCCCAACAACGACGACTTATTGAGTGTCTGATGTACTTTTCAATCACAAACACAGAACCTTGTTTGAGCTTGTACACAACCCAGAAACTTTTGATATGCTTCTCACTGCAAACAGCTCTTTAAACATTTGTCTTTCATTCTCACTGTGGTCTGCTCAGAAACAATCTGCTTCATGTTTTCCTGGTTGCCTTGTTTCAGAGAAGCACTTTTGCTCTGACACAAAGGAAGCAGTAATGAGATACACTTCAGGAGAGACACTTATGAATTAGTAATGATTTCTTAAGTGAATTCTGTTCTGTTTTCCTTTGAAGCACTGGATGTGCGCTATGAGACTATGGAAATTTTAGCCTGCATGAAGCACCACTGTCTTTGTTGTTTGACAAATGAGTTAATCTGGATATCATGTGACTCCATAGCTTCCTTATCTGACCCTCTTTGCATGATTCCAAGCCATTTAAAGCATCATTTTACATTACGCAGAAAATGTCTTTCACTCAAAGCAGCATCAGCTAAATTCAAAGGGGTCAGATCAGTCTGAATAATTGCAGATGCGCACAGAAAGACTCACAAATGCGCACAGATTCACAAATATGGCACAAACATTTAATGCACACAGAAAAGATTTACAAATAAATTTTACTCACAAATGTACACAGAACAATTCACAAATATGCACACATGAATAAATTAAAAATATATTTCTGCATTTGTATGAGTTTCTATGTGGATTATTATATTTGTTTGGGGATCTGTATGTATTTGTTTGTGGGAGATCATTAAACACCACTCTGAGATTGGTACATGCCACTCTGAGATAGGTACATGCCACTTTGAGATCGGTACATGCCACTTTGAGATCGGTACATGTCACTCTGAGATCGGCACATGCCACCTGCCCCTAATCATAATCATGCATCAGATGTCCAGCTGACTTGTGACATATTATCCGGTGTGTTCACACAATCCAGGTCTACTGTATTTCTGTCACATTGGCTGTATGGCTCCTAGGGCGACAATGTTGGTCTGTTTGTCGGGTGAGACACTATCTTGTTCCAGACTTAACGTATTCTCATCAAGCATTTTACCCTGCTGGCATTAGCTGCTGACGTTAGCACGGAGCTATGCCTACATAGTGCAAACTCAAAGAGTTGAAATGGCTGTAAACTCTTATTAACCATCAGCTTAAAACCTGAGACCCAAGAACCAATATACTTTTATACAGAGGGTGTGTTTTAATAATGAATAATTACAGTATCTGCATGTCAAGTGAAAAACTATACATAGAAAACATCTACATTATCTATTTTATCAATTTCATAAAAATAAAAAAAACATTACATTTATAAAATAAATTATCCATTCACACTAAGATTGTCTTTCATTTGTTTTTAAATAAATATCTGTGTCGTGAATATTTAACTACTTAATATTATAACAGCTTTGGTCAAATATGAACCAGTCAATGGTAGCAAAACATTGAGATCGTTACATCATTTTACACTTTTATGGAAGTCAGTGATCATGTAACACATTTACATTCCTGTTGAGAAAAGAAGAGCCCTGAATCCCAGCAGTGACAGTGAGCAGCAACAGCTGCAGTTTTCATGGGGTCAATACAGGCCGTTGCACTCTGGGTTGTGGGAAATTACTGTAGTGATTAAGTAGGACTGTTTATAACACCCTGAGGTGTGGTAGTCTTTTATTCTAAGAGGTCACTCTCGCGCTGTTTGCCTTTGACCCATGGGGATTTGGTTTTGGGGAAATTAGTTTAAATGAAACAATTTTTGATGTATGTTAGTTTTGGTCAATTACTTTGTGGATATATCTATAATTAAATTAAATTAAATGAATGGATGATAACTTTGGGAGAACGGCTTTATGCTGCTAAAAGTGATTTGGAAAGATGTGGGAATTGAACATATTCACAATCAACAGTGTGAACTAAACACAGTTTAAGGCTATCCTTTAAAATCTATTTACTCATGCATGTCTTTGTTACATGACATGATGAAATAACATACATGCATTAGATTTGAAAGTCAATATTCCAGATTAATTTCACACTCAAGTCAATCTGTGTTATGCAGCAAATGAACATTAGTCGAACCTAATCTAAAACTGATTAGTTCCTTAAGACTGCTGACGTTCTTATTCCTTTATTAAGTCTTTAATCTCTCGGCTCCTACCTCTGGGGTCACGGTTCACATGGCTAGAGTCTCTCTGCACAATCAGAGGCGTTTTTATGACCTCAGTACCCTGCGGCGTACGCCCACTTGCGAGGATCTGACTGAGCGTGGAGTCCGTCTTCATAGCGAACCACCGCCTGCACAACTGCTCCCGATGATTTGAGGAACTCTGTCTCGTGGTTCTTCGACGCCAAACCCTCCAGGATGGTCTGCCAAACAGGAGCATATATAACTCACATGCAAGAGGAGGGAAATTGAACAGCTGCATATCACACAGCAGGGTCCTTTAACACTTTGTTTCCGAAGTTCACCGGGCTCTTCCTGCCCGTTGAAAGAATTCACGTCGACTCACGTCTGTTAAAACAACTTTATGCACAAAATCTGAAATCACTGAACTTGACCATGCCAACATCCTGGCCAACATCCCGTTGGGTGACATCATCACCTGCAAATAACTTGACATCCAAGTGAATTAATCAAATTATCATGTGAGTTCCCCAGCTTGTGATCTTCTATTTAGCTCTGACCACAAACTCAACTTGAACCTCTCCGCAACCCTGAAGCTGAATTTAATGAACAGTGTCTCGGGTGCCGTTCACGACTGAGGTGCTGCATCATTGCTCCGTGGTGGCTTTGCTTCTGGTTGAAGGATCGTCTCCCTACACACCAACTCGCCCTGCCGTTAGTCACACACATGAGTGTGTCGTTGTGCGCAGTGTGTGACACTCACTTTTTCAAAGGCCGGCTCTGCGACGGTGGCGTTGGGACTCAGCTGGTTGTGGAGCCTCGGATCCGACACGGCTTTAACCAGGTCGTAGTCGAAGAACAGCGCATTGAGGATCACCTACAAAACAGCCAAGATTTCCGCCAATGCTAAAAGTTAGTTGGAATGCACATTTGAAATGGCATTTGAAATTACCTGAGCGATTGAGGTGGTGATTTTAGTTCCTCCTGAGCCTCCGACCACCATCTTAACGTTGTTGTTTTTGTCGAGGAGGATGGTTGGACACATAGAAGACATTGGCCTTTTTCCTTTCAACACGATCAAATAGTAGTTTAAATTAACAAAGTAGTCAAATGAATCGTGTTTATTACCTTTCATTTATTTTGATTATTGTGTCTTTGTCTTACCTGGCCTGATAAAGTTGTTGGGGGAAGGAGGCACTCCGAAGCCGTTTGTGATGAGCGGGGAGCTAAAGTCGTCCATCTCGTTGTTGAGTAATATCCCTGTTGATCTCGACATGACTTTAGAGCCCAAACTGCAGGAAAACATTTACAGTTAACATGTCTGGGGAATTAAATTCATCATCATCAAATTCGATCAATTTGTTTGTCATACTATTGGTTGATGGTGCTGGTGGCGGCCACGGCGCTTCCGTCTTCTGCTACTACGGAGATGTGGGTGGTGCCGTGGTTTTCAGGCAGGTAAAACTCGGGCTCGTAATAGTTCATGTGATGTGTGGATCCATCGGTGATCTTTTCACGCAGGCCATCGGCGTAGAAAGACGAAGTCATGTTCTGGATGAGCTTTTGGAAGAACAAACGTGGACACAGGAATAATTCATGTGCCGAATATTCAACCAAAACATATTGATGAGTGTCATTTATGGATTTGTGTTCTGGGAATTTGTATTTTTGTTCCTACAAATCCATGAAAAAAGGGCACGCTTCTAAATATGTCTCAGGATACTCATGTCAATGGGATGAAATAGCAGTATCCGACACCAATTTCTCCACAGACTATTAGAAACATAACATCAAGAAACACCTACATTGGTAATACCGATTCAAAGCTGAAGTTTGCCATGTTGTCACATGTTGATACTTTCTACGGGTGTGTTGAGGTGTTGGGAAAAGATCTGACCGTACATCTGTGATGTTGAGATACACCGGGTCCCCGAGTAAGGTCCTCTTTGCATAAGCAAAACGAAAAGCCTCCACAACACGATGGTAGGTCAGGATCTTTTTCTCCGTGGTTGCCACACTATCTGAGGTGAGGTTGTACCCTGCGGAAAACGTCACACTCATCAGCAACTTTATTTAGAACACGGCTTCATTCAGCTGGCTGTTTGGAAGGGAGACAATCTGAAATGGACCGGAGCTGCGTCCAGACAGACGAGCTGAGCTGCAGAGGGAAGCGGAGAGTTTCGGTTTGAGGGGTTTCAGCTGTCAGGGAGAGGCAGGACTCACGGGTAAATCAGCTGGATCAAAGTTTTGGACGATCGCTGAAATATGTGGTTGAAGCCTGGACCACTCGACCATGTCCAATTAGGGGCAAAATTGGTGAGATTAGTGCCAGCATGGGAGACAGGGGGCCGCAGCGAGGGGGCGGCCAGTCAGAGGAAAGGGAAGGTTTGGGGCGATTAATTACTATGGAAGGAAGTTTCTCATCTAATCCTCAAAGGCCGACTGTACTGTACTGAAAAGCAGCACAGACTGTGATGTACACAGACAAGAAATATGCCAATATTATTTGATCAGCAGCATGTTCATGAACTTTACATCTCCGAAGACACACACATTATCTTTGGATCTACGCCAATCAAACAGAGGCCCCCCTACAGGGTTACAGTGATTTGCTGGATTTTACTTGGACACGAGAACCAACATGTTGAGACCATCATGAGATGGAATGCAAAGCCAAACTGGGCCTAGGGGCGTAAAACGAGTGGGCCAATCCCCCCCTCCACACTTCCTAACCTCCTATTGTTATCTCCTACACACCTTTAAGGTGGCGCGTCTGCCTCTAAGGACACTTTCGCGATGACGAAATCTGTTCACGAAGCATAAACATTCATACAGAGACCGACAAGGTTAAGACACGAGCAGCATTGCTGTCACACTTGGTGAAGATGGACCCACAAGCAGCCTGTTTTCCTCTTAATGCTGAGCAGAGTCAGCTGTTAGCGGTAGCTTACTCTGCATACAGGCATTTTAAGTAGATGGTCTTGCTAAAGCAGATCCAATGTGAAAGAGGATTTGAAAGAGAGCTTTGAATGGCCAATATCAACACAAGGAACAATAAATTGCAAAACCCTTCCAATGTTCATAAACCTGACTATTGTAAATGCTAAAATGTGTAACACTTAACTCTTTAAATGTGTGTATCAACCTTTGTGGTAATCTTTGAATTAAATGTTCTGCTGTTCTAGTTAATGGAGGGGAAGGAAGGATTGTTGTCAAGTCTTCTGTTCTTAAGGCGAAGTCTTGTCTCGTGTGACATGGAACTGGGTTATTTTACGTCCTAAAAGATGTCTGTTGCAGTGATACATGTCATGGTAGTACAGTTTAACTCTTTTTTTAAACAGGTGTAAACGCGGGTCTGTGTTTCATAAAGCAGACCAGGTCTCTCTCAGGTAAGCGAGAAAGCTTTTAGAGCAGATTCACTGTGCAGTGGAGTCCGAGAGAGTGACTGGCAGAGTGAAGGCAGCTCACATGAAAGCACACCCACTCGGGACATTTTTGGACAAAGTATCAAAGCTTACCATTCAAGATGTTTAATATCAGCGAGAGCACGGGGCCGCTAGCGGGGGCATTGGGAACAGCCATGGTGTACGCCCCCACATTCACCCTTAGAGGCTTCTCATCCAAGACGGGCCCATAATCCTTCAGATCCTCCAATGTGACGAGACCGCCTGAACACGGATCGACACACACTGTGAATGCACACTTGGACAGAACTGGAAAGATTAATCCTCCTTAGAATTAGCCATGCACAGAGAGTGCATGTTAGTACATGTTGTGATACACGCCTGAAGTGTTTTTAGAAAATCACTTTTAGTGCTAACATAATTGGAAACGATCATAATGATAATGTCCTTGTGTGTGAGATGAACGAGCTTCAAATGGAACAGAAAGATGATCTCATCATCATCATCTACATGGATTGTAAAATAAAGAAAAAGGACGACTTGGTTTTTCAACCTTTTTACCATACATCTAGATTAATATTATTGCTATCAGTAGTCAACCTTTTTATCTAACAAAGAAAATAAGCTTTTTTAATAACCTGTATGACTTAAGATACAATTCAAATGAAACCTACCTGCTGCCTGAATATCTGACACAAGGTTCTGAGCCAGTTGTCCTTCGTAGAAAGCATTAGGACCCTTTTCTGCTATTGTCCTATAAGTTTCTGCAAGCTTGGTAAATTTGATGGTGTCATTTTCCTTCAGGACGTCGCCATTTTTCCCACAAAACACTTCACTGAAATAAAATAAATTATCTTTAAGTGGGAATGAAACCTGCCTAAAATCTCACATAGTCCAACACTGATTTCATTGTGCTTAGGGTGCGTGACTCTCACCACAGTGCTTCGTCTGTGACGATCGTTTTCTTATGGCGGGACAAAGCTGAGGCAAGTGCTCGGCCCAAAGGAAAACCTTTTTCTGCAAGACTGATGCTTGGCTGGAACAAGTCTTTCCAAGGCAGTTTGCCGTGTCGTGTGTGTGCCATCTCATAGCCTCGAATCTCCCCCGGTACAGCGATAGACAACCCTCCTACCGCCCATCGAAGCAAAGGAAACAAAGACTTATTACCCTTGAAAATACACACACACACGCACTTCTAAGACACGGTTTTATCAAATATGCACTTTCTTTTGTCAGTCATTATCAGAGGGTCGTCCTCTTTCACAATAGGTTGAACTGCAGCTTTCGTCAGCTCATTTCCATGTCCGATAGCGCAGGTTAAACATTACCTTTCTGGGAAAGATCCGTACTGTTGCCAAACATGTTCTCTGTTGCATTGCGTGGCGCCGTCTCCCTGGCATCGATGGTCTCAACCGTCCCTGTGTGCATGGTGACAAATCAGGGAATTTACATTTAAGATCGAGGCAACCGGAAGGAAAGTTGGAAAGTACGCTGAAGGTTTACGGTGGTAAAGTATGTGAAAAGTACCAGTTTTTGCATTGTAGATGTTGAAGAAAAGTCCTCCTCCGATGCCCATGCTGTGAGCATTCATGAGCCCAACACACAGTAACGCGGCGATGGAGGCATCAACTGCGGAGCCGCCTTTCACCAAAATGTCTCTACCAGAGGAGGAGTGGACGGTGAGCTTTGTTGGCAAAGAATAAAACGAGCAACCTCCGTGCTCATATACGTTTATGGATGTAGGAGTCTGTGCAATGGATGTTCCGATCCGTAAAGCTCTCACCTGCCGACCTCTGAACAAGGCCCAGCGTCCGCCGCCACAGCCGCCTTCAGGTACACCTGCTCACCCGGCTGCTTCCTCGCCCCCATACCGAAGAAGACACCCACGAACGTGGCCACTGACGCCAACAGCAGGATCGCCAGTGCCACTATTATCGTTACCTTTACCATATTCACAGCGTAGGAACAGTAGATGGTTTATTTTAACGCCTGTCGAGAGGAAAAAAAAACAATCAAACACAAATTACACATCACATTATTATCAGCGTTGTCAACAAATATCCAGAAATGTGGAGCAATACAACTCACAAGAAAATGTAAACCCACGTATTGAATTATTAATGACATTGTGGTTTTACTCATGTCATGTGTATGTATTTTATGGCGGTTTTGTAACAACGTGTGCTGCTGCCTTCTTGGCCAGGTCGCCCTTGAAAATGAGATCTCGATCTCAATAGGATTTTTACCTTGTTAAATAAAGGTTAAATAAAAAAATAAAAATAACACATCCTGATATAACTTCACAATACAGCGGGACAGTTTACAGTAGATTTGGGGCTTTATGGTAATATTACCTGTATTGTGTGGAAACCTGTGTTCAAACAAATGTTAAAATCTCTGCAGCTCTATTAAAGTAGAATGCGATGACAAAATAGACGCAACGTCGTTTGAACAGCTTTAAGACTACTCAAACTTTACTTTACTTACTGTAAGAATTTGTGTCGTTCACATCAAAAGGCTTTTTGCTTCTGCACATCAAACATTCTTTTTTCTTTTTAAATGTCATGTTGTGACACCTATGTCGCAATGTACATAGAACATAACCCTAAAAAGACCCCAATTTGCATCAAACCCTAAATGGAATGAAACCAGATTATTTTTAATCTAGTTGTAGTAATACTTTCTGTTAGAACGTGTACACAAACAATTTATTAAAAATAACATATTTTCTGTCCTCAGGTGTCAAATAACAACGTTCTTTCAGAAATGAAAAGCCTGAAAGAATCAACTTCAAGCCAAGACTTATATTTATATTCAACATTGTACCAGACATGTCAAACATTTTGTTTCTGTCTTACCTTGTCTTTTTTCTCGGGACGTCAGCGGCGCTGTGTGCGTTTGTTTGCTGCGTTCTGCGGCAGCAAATGAGTAATAGACCTACTTTGCTTCTTAATGTGTAACTATTCAAGTCATTAAACTTTAACCCACCCCACCATAAAACACCTACAGTGTACTGGCTCACCATAGGGAGAGGAAAAAATGCAGAGGGGGGAAGTGAGAACTTCTGATAACACACAAGTTATCACTCAAATAATTAGGCATCTTGCATGACTAATTATAATTGCATGACCCTGAAACTGAGAGGAAGACACAATTCACTGGCAGAAAGTAGTGATAGCTGTCAGGGCTGCGAGGGAGAGGATCACATCTGCCATGCAGGGAGGAAAGAACAAACTGCAGGGGAACAGTGGGAAGGAGTGCAGAGCTGGGGGAGATGTGTCCGTTAAATAAGCAGCCAGGCCGGTAGGTGGAGGCCAACAGGGGCCTTGCAGCAATAGCTAACCCAGGTTATCCTACACCTTCCCCATCCGGATAACCTCCTTGGTTGGGATGGAGGAGGTGGAGGCGCATGTACGCAATTAGAGAAAAGAACGGCCTTGAATTTGAATCCCTAAATAACTCTTCAACATCAATCATCAAACACCAACATCCAAAGAGTCGGCATGGCTGCAGTCTATTCTTTCGCTCCTTTGGACCCACAATTGGACTTTAAGTCTCAGCTGTGATAACAGCAACTCTTATTGTTTGTGTTTCCACAGCTGTAGCCCACCAGCTGTACTAAATATCCAATGTAGGTTACATAACTCCATATAGAGAAGGACACTGATATAAGACCATGCATATTGCATATTGGTTAACTTTCCTGGAATACTATTTGGAAGTTTTAATTTCAACTTGATATCTTTAATTTCACATCGCTCAGTCGCCACCCACCGGCCAAAAAACAAGGTTTTGATCTAATACGGTAATTATAAGCAGGTTTTAATAGAGTGTATATAATGGATATACTGTAGGACTATTTGGAAAGCCACATCTCCGTGAATTGGACCATATCTGTTAAGCAGCTGCACTGATCCATCTTCCTGATTTCTTCCTTCATTCAATAAAAACGAAACAAAAACAAAATGAATTTTGTTCATTATTTTGTTTGCATGCTACTACAACAACTTCACAGCCATGTTTGTCTTTTTCTTCTTCAACAAAATATTTCCCATTGCTCCTTCTTCTTCTTCTTCTTCTTCTTCTTCTTCTTCTTTGGGAAACCCAATTTTTGGGCGAAAGTACAAAGAATACACATCAGAGCCCGACACGTCTATGCTCTGCCAGGAAGATCAACAGGCTCTATATTAGCCTGATATTATTATGCAGAATGCATGCAAGCTGAGCCACAAAACACCTCAACGGAGATATATGAGTCCCACTTTTGGCTTGACAGCGTCTGCTGGAGGACAACGCCGTGAGACGCAGCGAAAATGTCAGGATTTCTCAAATGATGGCCCTTGAATATTAAATGGTTGCACATAAAACACAGAGGGACACTGGCATGCAGCGAGAAACAGAACGAGCAGCCTGTGAGATAATACCAAATATCATGAAACACTCCTTCATGAAGTATTACCTTTCATTTATTTTGATTATTGTGTCTTTGTCTTACCTGGCCTGATAAAGTTGTTGGGGGAAGGAGGCACTCCGAAGCCGTTTGTGATGAGCGGGGAGCTAAAGTCGTCCATCTCGTTGTTGAGTAATATCCCTGTTGATCTCGACATGACTTTAGAGCCCAAACTGCAGGAAAACATTTACAGTTAACATGTCTGGGGAATTAAATTCATCATCATCAAATTCGATCAATTTGTTTGTCATACTATTGGTTGATGGTGCTGGTGGCGGCCACGGCGCTTCCGTCTTCTGCTACTACGGAGATGTGGGTGGTGCCGTGGTTTTCAGGCAGGTAAAACTCGGGCTCGTAATAGTTCATGTGATGTGTGGATCCATCGGTGATCTTTTCACGCAGGCCATCGGCGTAGAAAGACGAAGTCATGTTCTGGATGAGCTTTTGGAAGAACAAACGTGGACACAGGAATAATTCATGTGCCGAATATTCAACCAAAACATATTGATGAGTGTCATTTATGGATTTGTGTTCTGGGAATTTGTATTTTTGTTCCTACAAATCCATGAAAAAAGGGCACGCTTCTAAATATGTCTCAGGATACTCATGTCAATGGGATGAAATAGCAGTATCCGACACCAATTTCTCCACAGACTATTAGAAACATAACATCAAGAAACACCTACATTGGTAATACCGATTCAAAGCTGAAGTTTGCCATGTTGTCACATGTTGATACTTTCTACGGGTGTGTTGAGGTGTTGGGAAAAGATCTGACCGTACATCTGTGATGTTGAGATACACCGGGTCCCCGAGTAAGGTCCTCTTTGCATAAGCAAAACGAAAAGCCTCCACAACACGATGGTAGGTCAGGATCTTTTTCTCCGTGGTTGCCACACTATCTGAGGTGAGGTTGTACCCTGCGGAAAACGTCACACTCATCAGCAACTTTATTTAGAACACGGCTTCATTCAGCTGGCTGTTTGGAAGGGAGACAATCTGAAATGGACCGGAGCTGCGTCCAGACAGACGAGCTGAGCTGCAGAGGGAAGCGGAGAGTTTCGGTTTGAGGGGTTTCAGCTGTCAGGGAGAGGCAGGACTCACGGGTAAATCAGCTGGATCAAAGTTTTGGACGATCGCTGAAATATGTGGTTGAAGCCTGGACCACTCGACCATGTCCAATTAGGGGCAAAATTGGTGAGATTAGTGCCAGCATGGGAGACAGGGGGCCGCAGCGAGGGGGCGGCCAGTCAGAGGAAAGGGAAGGTTTGGGGCGATTAATTACTATGGAAGGAAGTTTCTCATCTAATCCTCAAAGGCCGACTGTACTGTACTGAAAAGCAGCACAGACTGTGATGTACACAGACAAGAAATATGCCAATATTATTTGATCAGCAGCATGTTCATGAACTTTACATCTCCGAAGACACACACATTATCTTTGGATCTACGCCAATCAAACAGAGGCCCCCCTACAGGGTTACAGTGATTTGCTGGATTTTACTTGGACACGAGAACCAACATGTTGAGACCATCATGAGATGGAATGCAAAGCCAAACTGGGCCTAGGGGCGTAAAACGAGTGGGCCAATCCCCCCCTCCACACTTCCTAACCTCCTATTGTTATCTCCTACACACCTTTAAGGTGGCGCGTCTGCCTCTAAGGACACTTTCGCGATGACGAAATCTGTTCACGAAGCATAAACATTCATACAGAGACCGACAAGGTTAAGACACGAGCAGCATTGCTGTCACACTTGGTGAAGATGGACCCACAAGCAGCCTGTTTTCCTCTTAATGCTGAGCAGAGTCAGCTGTTAGCGGTAGCTTACTCTGCATACAGGCATTTTAAGTAGATGGTCTTGCTAAAGCAGATCCAATGTGAAAGAGGATTTGAAAGAGAGCTTTGAATGGCCAATATCAACACAAGGAACAATAAATTGCAAAACCCTTCCAATGTTCATAAACCTGACTATTGTAAATGCTAAAATGTGTAACACTTAACTCTTTAAATGTGTGTATCAACCTTTGTGGTAATCTTTGAATTAAATGTTCTGCTGTTCTAGTTAATGGAGGGGAAGGAAGGATTGTTGTCAAGTCTTCTGTTCTTAAGGCGAAGTCTTGTCTCGTGTGACATGGAACTGGGTTATTTTACGTCCTAAAAGATGTCTGTTGCAGTGATACATGTCATGGTAGTACAGTTTAACTCTTTTTTTAAACAGGTGTAAACGCGGGTCTGTGTTTCATAAAGCAGACCAGGTCTCTCTCAGGTAAGCGAGAAAGCTTTTAGAGCAGATTCACTGTGCAGTGGAGTCCGAGAGAGTGACTGGCAGAGTGAAGGCAGCTCACATGAAAGCACACCCACTCGGGACATTTTTGGACAAAGTATCAAAGCTTACCATTCAAGATGTTTAATATCAGCGAGAGCACGGGGCCGCTAGCGGGGGCATTGGGAACAGCCATGGTGTACGCCCCCACATTCACCCTTAGAGGCTTCTCATCCAAGACGGGCCCATAATCCTTCAGATCCTCCAATGTGACGAGACCGCCTGAACACGGATCGACACACACTGTGAATGCACACTTGGACAGAACTGGAAAGATTAATCCTCCTTAGAATTAGCCATGCACAGAGAGTGCATGTTAGTACATGTTGTGATACACGCCTGAAGTGTTTTTAGAAAATCACTTTTAGTGCTAACATAATTGGAAACGATCATAATGATAATGTCCTTGTGTGTGAGATGAACGAGCTTCAAATGGAACAGAAAGATGATCTCATCATCATCATCTACATGGATTGTAAAATAAAGAAAAAGGACGACTTGGTTTTTCAACCTTTTTACCATACATCTAGATTAATATTATTGCTATCAGTAGTCAACCTTTTTATCTAACAAAGAAAATAAGCTTTTTTAATAACCTGTATGACTTAAGATACAATTCAAATGAAACCTACCTGCTGCCTGAATATCTGACACAAGGTTCTGAGCCAGTTGTCCTTCGTAGAAAGCATTAGGACCCTTTTCTGCTATTGTCCTATAAGTTTCTGCAAGCTTGGTAAATTTGATGGTGTCATTTTCCTTCAGGACGTCGCCATTTTTCCCACAAAACACTTCACTGAAATAAAATAAATTATCTTTAAGTGGGAATGAAACCTGCCTAAAATCTCACATAGTCCAACACTGATTTCATTGTGCTTAGGGTGCGTGACTCTCACCACAGTGCTTCGTCTGTGACGATCGTTTTCTTATGGCGGGACAAAGCTGAGGCAAGTGCTCGGCCCAAAGGAAAACCTTTTTCTGCAAGACTGATGCTTGGCTGGAACAAGTCTTTCCAAGGCAGTTTGCCGTGTCGTGTGTGTGCCATCTCATAGCCTCGAATCTCCCCCGGTACAGCGATAGACAACCCTCCTACCGCCCATCGAAGCAAAGGAAACAAAGACTTATTACCCTTGAAAATACACACACACACGCACTTCTAAGACACGGTTTTATCAAATATGCACTTTCTTTTGTCAGTCATTATCAGAGGGTCGTCCTCTTTCACAATAGGTTGAACTGCAGCTTTCGTCAGCTCATTTCCATGTCCGATAGCGCAGGTTAAACATTACCTTTCTGGGAAAGATCCGTACTGTTGCCAAACATGTTCTCTGTTGCATTGCGTGGCGCCGTCTCCCTGGCATCGATGGTCTCAACCGTCCCTGTGTGCATGGTGACAAATCAGGGAATTTACATTTAAGATCGAGGCAACCGGAAGGAAAGTTGGAAAGTACGCTGAAGGTTTACGGTGGTAAAGTATGTGAAAAGTACCAGTTTTTGCATTGTAGATGTTGAAGAAAAGTCCTCCTCCGATGCCCATGCTGTGAGCATTCATGAGCCCAACACACAGTAACGCGGCGATGGAGGCATCAACTGCGGAGCCGCCTTTCACCAAAATGTCTCTACCAGAGGAGGAGTGGACGGTGAGCTTTGTTGGCAAAGAATAAAACGAGCAACCTCCGTGCTCATATACGTTTATGGATGTAGGAGTCTGTGCAATGGATGTTCCGATCCGTAAAGCTCTCACCTGCCGACCTCTGAACAAGGCCCAGCGTCCGCCGCCACAGCCGCCTTCAGGTACACCTGCTCACCCGGCTGCTTCCTCGCCCCCATACCGAAGAAGACACCCACGAACGTGGCCACTGACGCCAACAGCAGGATCGCCAGTGCCACTATTATCGTTACCTTTACCATATTCACAGCGTAGGAACAGTAGATGGTTTATTTTAACGCCTGTCGAGAGGAAAAAAAAACAATCAAACACAAATTACACATCACATTATTATCAGCGTTGTCAACAAATATCCAGAAATGTGGAGCAATACAACTCACAAGAAAATGTAAACCCACGTATTGAATTATTAATGACATTGTGGTTTTACTCATGTCATGTGTATGTATTTTATGGCGGTTTTGTAACAACGTGTGCTGCTGCCTTCTTGGCCAGGTCGCCCTTGAAAATGAGATCTCGATCTCAATAGGATTTTTACCTTGTTAAATAAAGGTTAAATAAAAAAATAAAAATAACACATCCTGATATAACTTCACAATACAGCGGGACAGTTTACAGTAGATTTGGGGCTTTATGGTAATATTACCTGTATTGTGTGGAAACCTGTGTTCAAACAAATGTTAAAATCTCTGCAGCTCTATTAAAGTAGAATGCGATGACAAAATAGACGCAACGTCGTTTGAACAGCTTTAAGACTACTCAAACTTTACTTTACTTACTGTAAGAATTTGTGTCGTTCACATCAAAAGGCTTTTTGCTTCTGCACATCAAACATTCTTTTTTCTTTTTAAATGTCATGTTGTGACACCTATGTCGCAATGTACATAGAACATAACCCTAAAAAGACCCCAATTTGCATCAAACCCTAAATGGAATGAAACCAGATTATTTTTAATCTAGTTGTAGTAATACTTTCTGTTAGAACGTGTACACAAACAATTTATTAAAAATAACATATTTTCTGTCCTCAGGTGTCAAATAACAACGTTCTTTCAGAAATGAAAAGCCTGAAAGAATCAACTTCAAGCCAAGACTTATATTTATATTCAACATTGTACCAGACATGTCAAACATTTTGTTTCTGTCTTACCTTGTCTTTTTTCTCGGGACGTCAGCGGCGCTGTGTGCGTTTGTTTGCTGCGTTCTGCGGCAGCAAATGAGTAATAGACCTACTTTGCTTCTTAATGTGTAACTATTCAAGTCATTAAACTTTAACCCACCCCACCATAAAACACCTACAGTGTACTGGCTCACCATAGGGAGAGGAAAAAATGCAGAGGGGGGAAGTGAGAACTTCTGATAACACACAAGTTATCACTCAAATAATTAGGCATCTTGCATGACTAATTATAATTGCATGACCCTGAAACTGAGAGGAAGACACAATTCACTGGCAGAAAGTAGTGATAGCTGTCAGGGCTGCGAGGGAGAGGATCACATCTGCCATGCAGGGAGGAAAGAACAAACTGCAGGGGAACAGTGGGAAGGAGTGCAGAGCTGGGGGAGATGTGTCCGTTAAATAAGCAGCCAGGCCGGTAGGTGGAGGCCAACAGGGGCCTTGCAGCAATAGCTAACCCAGGTTATCCTACACCTTCCCCATCCGGATAACCTCCTTGGTTGGGATGGAGGAGGTGGAGGCGCATGTACGCAATTAGAGAAAAGAACGGCCTTGAATTTGAATCCCTAAATAACTCTTCAACATCAATCATCAAACACCAACATCCAAAGAGTCGGCATGGCTGCAGTCTATTCTTTCGCTCCTTTGGACCCACAATTGGACTTTAAGTCTCAGCTGTGATAACAGCAACTCTTATTGTTTGTGTTTCCACAGCTGTAGCCCACCAGCTGTACTAAATATCCAATGTAGGTTACATAACTCCATATAGAGAAGGACACTGATATAAGACCATGCATATTGCATATTGGTTAACTTTCCTGGAATACTATTTGGAAGTTTTAATTTCAACTTGATATCTTTAATTTCACATCGCTCAGTCGCCACCCACCGGCCAAAAAACAAGGTTTTGATCTAATACGGTAATTATAAGCAGGTTTTAATAGAGTGTATATAATGGATATACTGTAGGACTATTTGGAAAGCCACATCTCCGTGAATTGGACCATATCTGTTAAGCAGCTGCACTGATCCATCTTCCTGATTTCTTCCTTCATTCAATAAAAACGAAACAAAAACAAAATGAATTTTGTTCATTATTTTGTTTGCATGCTACTACAACAACTTCACAGCCATGTTTGTCTTTTTCTTCTTCAACAAAATATTTCCCATTGCTCCTTCTTCTTCTTCTTCTTCTTCTTCTTCTTCTTCTTTGGGAAACCCAATTTTTGGGCGAAAGTACAAAGAATACACATCAGAGCCCGACACGTCTATGCTCTGCCAGGAAGATCAACAGGCTCTATATTAGCCTGATATTATTATGCAGAATGCATGCAAGCTGAGCCACAAAACACCTCAACGGAGATATATGAGTCCCACTTTTGGCTTGACAGCGTCTGCTGGAGGACAACGCCGTGAGACGCAGCGAAAATGTCAGGATTTCTCAAATGATGGCCCTTGAATATTAAATGGTTGCACATAAAACACAGAGGGACACTGGCATGCAGCGAGAAACAGAACGAGCAGCCTGTGAGATAATACCAAATATCATGAAACACTCCTTCATGAAGTACTGCGCATGTTCTCCTGCCGCTGTGAACTCACGTCCTGCAACATCCTGCAGTCGGCCTGAAGACACAAGATAAAAAGTCACGATTACAGTTAACAGCTGTAACAGCTGTAGCAGAGAATTGCAATGAACTGCTTATACGTTCTCCGATGTGACGTTCTACAAGACTGAGAAATGTAATTTTACCCTTTTCTGATCTGACAATGTGGTTGAGGTTTTTGTTCACTTTACGGACGATAAGAACTTCCTCAAGAGACCATCGTTTGTGTTCATCGAGGGTGATCGCTTTAAATGTAAAAGGTTTCTGTTGTTGTGCTGTTGATAGTTTTAGTCATCATTGTTTTGCCACCGATTAGCAAAGTTCTCCTTTGTGTATATTTTAGGTAAATAAAACCCTCTATTTGAAAATCTGTGGCTCTTGACGCCTGCCAGCTCGGTCGCTCACATGATCTCACTCGAGAGTCTCGAGAATACAGTGAGAAAAAATAAGAACCTGGACAATCCAGCAAATCCTCCGCCCTGATACTGAGGTGTGCAGTGAAATCCTAAAGATCCAGACAGAGCCTGTGAGACCATATGGCACCAGAAGGATGGGGATGCAGGGCGTGTGTGGGTGAGTGGGGAGCACGGTTGTCCTCCTCGGTTCGATCCCAGGCCCTGCTATCCTGCATGCCGATGTGTCCTTGGGCAAGACACTTAACCCAACATCGCAGCTGTGACTACAGTGTGTGAATGTTAGTTACTGATGGGCAGGTGTCACTGTGTGTGGTTCTCCTGCCATCAGTGTATGAATGGGTGTGAATGGGTGAATGATGTCATGCAGTGTTAAAGCGCTTTGAGTGGTCGGAAGACTAGAAAAGTGCTGTACAAGTACAGTCCATTTACCATTACTGTTTCCGTGCATCGAACTCAACCCCACTGGTCCCACTCAGTAAACTGTCTAACTTAGTCCTCTGATCAGCATCCCTGTGACATGGATCAACCCTCTTAGTACTTTTTATGTTCCATTTTCTGGGTTTAATTTATGATTGAAAAAAAAAGGTTCAATTATGCATGTCATAATGGGCGATTTAGTATTTAATGTTAAGTTTCGGTCTCATGCAGTGTTCTCATCTGCTGTTTATGGACCCAACTGTTTCATACCTTTTGGTTCCACGATGAGCAAACAGACACGTCCCTCATATTTACCGACCTTTTCTTCAGACAGAGAGTTTTTTGTTGCTAAACACGCATCGCCACAAATTAATTGATCCAAAATGATTAAAGCCTCTCTCCATCTCAAGCCCACAGTTAATGTCCCGTTCTGTGAAGCTGAGCAGATATCAGACTCTCTGATTGGCTCAGGAGCGCGCCAGCTGCGCGCAAAGCAAAGGATGCTGGAGAGCTCAGGCGGTGCATGGACGGATTGCAGGCATGGGGGTGCGGGGGGGTGGGGAGGGGGGGGGGGGGGGTTGAGACATCGTGAGAAACACACGTCGTTGTTTCACGACACTGCTTCTTTAAACTTTAACGCCTTATTCCAGTGCGTGGGCGCGTGTGAGGTGGCATGTTTTGGCTGCGCGTTGTAACATCCCTCTCGCCGCCGCCGACGCATCCTCCCGGGAGTGATGGGTTCCAAGTTGACCAGACAGAGAAGTCTCGATCTGGAAACCAAAGTGTCCAAGAGGAGACGCCAGAGGAATGACAACCCGGCGGAGAGCGAGAGAAGTGGCGCCAGAGACTTCTTGTTTACCTCCTTGGTGCTCAAGTCCGACAAGCTCCCGGGGATGCTGCGCAAAAGCCACCACAGCCCGTACGTCGGGCGGGTGGCGTGGATCCGGGAGATCCAGAGGCTTCTCCGGGAGCAGAGGATGGAGCAGGCGGCCGAAGTGCTCAAACTGCTGAGGAAGGTAAAGGGCCGACGTTGTTTTGATGTCTTGATCCGTCAGACTGTGACTTGGGAGCTAGAGACGTGGTTTAAGTGCGTTTGTGACTAAAAAGAGTTTAGAAGCATTTTACTTATTTATTATCTTATATTTATCATCGGCTTTTATATTTACTGACACACGCGTGATGTGATTATGTCGTGTATGTAATGTAACGTTCATGCAGTTGTTTTTTCACCATATTTCAAATAAATCTGACATTTATTCTCTGCACAAATATACTGAAAAATGAATAAAGCTCAGTTGTCACGCATTGGAAAAAATCCCACTTTTCATGAAGCAGGTGTGTCTGCAGGTGTCAGCGTGTTAAAACAAGGTTTAGTCATTTAATCATTCTCTTCTCAACTTCCCTGGCATAAACACTTAATATTCCAGAGGAAAAAACGAGGTCCTCATAATGAGACTCTGTTTTAAATCAACCACCTGTTTAATCTGAAAAGAAATGGATGGAAGGCAGAGTTCAGCCTCTGAATATTCAATCAACCCCCCCACAACATGAACACTGGGGATATTGTGTTAGCCCGGCACCAAAAACCAATTCAAAAAGACCTGCTTACTTTTATTCCTTATGTAACAAACTTTGTGTTCCCAAGTGAATGATTGCCGCATTATTTTTCTAACAAATGGTACTAGCCAGAGGCCGCTTAGTAACACGGTCGTTTCAGGTTAAAAGGAATATATTGAGTCAATAAAATGCCGAAGCGAAATATGCTGTCTTTTTCAGCCATTAAGTAAAGGAGGTTTTGAAATGTACAAATAAGCGTGGTTAAAAATACGTTTTAAATATTTAACGTGCATAAGCAGCTCAAACACAGTTAATTCTTTCTAATGTGGTCTTGTTAAAAGGCTTTATTACGTCCCCAGTTGCCCAGTAATGTTCAAACACGCCTTGTGGTCAGCGTGATGATGCATGTTTATTTCATGCCTTCCACGTTTTTTTCCATGCACACTTTCCCTTGTCCTAATCCTCACTTTCTGAAGCTTTATCCAAAGAGGAGAATTATAAAGAAAACGTTTAGCTCAGCTGGAGCTTTCTAACTGTCTTCTGGTGGCCGTATGTTGATCAAAGCAGAGAAGTTTGGAAGTTCAGACAAAAGCAGTTCTCCTGCCATGCACACTCCCTGCCCATCTGCACGATGCTGCGGAATAAATTACATCCGGTCCTCTAGAACCAGAAGCAATGGTGAGGAGGAGGCTACAGGTGTCTGAGAAGTTGGATTTGAAGGTAGATTTGTATCACTTGTAGGCTGGAATCCATTCATGAGCATGTAAAAGGTTCCTCATGAAGGTTCCTGTCTGCGTGAAGCTGGAGGGATAGCAGGCGCGTCTTCCAGTTAGAGCTAAACGATGCCGCCCTTGTTCGTTATAGACGCCCGTCGGCTCGCCGTGTCTTATTCTGAAAAGGATCGTAAAGATCAATACGTCAACGGCAAGCAGGGCAGTTTCCACCATAGCTGCACATTTAAACTGCTCACGAAGCACGAAGGCGCTGTCCATCACTCAGTGAGGCGAAGCCAGATGGGCCGAACGCTGTTTTATGTCGTCGGGGCCGAAGCCAAACGCTTGACTAACAATACTTCAAGACGGGGAGGGTGGGATAAACCAGCAGCTTTTCTTCTCAGAGATGGAGGGATTCCGAGATATTGACCTTGAGATGATGGAAGCTGGAAGATGAATTTTTTTACATTGGGCAAAGAAAGAGGAACCAATAGCGTACGGCTGCATCTCTATGACAGATCTTCCCTTTTGCTCAAGTTAATTAGTTTGGGATCTTGAATTAATAAACAAAGAATCAGCACAAACTCTTGTCAACTGCACTCGACAGCGTGCGCAGCGAGTAACCACTGTGCAGCGATGGAGGAGACACTGAGGTGCTCTCTGTAGTGTGTAAAGTCTGGGGTTAGCTGTCACAACGCAAGTCATTTGTTTATTTTTTTCAACTTAAAATCCATCAACACAAAACCTGTGGTGCCTCTGTGGTTTATTTTTAATCATCCAATAAAAGCTTTGTGGAGTTGAGGTTTGCCTCTCTGTTATCAAAGGTAAACGTTCATGAAAACCAATTAATTGGTCAAAGCTACCCGACCCACATTAATCAAGTTGTTTGATATATTTGGGAAACACATATATTCACTTTCTTAATAGAAGTTGGATGAAAGGCTTACCATGGCTTAGCATAAAGGCTGCAATCGGTCCACATGGGGGCCATGTGTTGGTTTGAGTCTGTAGCTTTGTGCAAGCTGTACATATGGTTCATCTTCTCATCTGACCTTAAGCATGAAAGTGATTATATTTCTCGAAGGAGTGGTGAGTTCAGTAAGCCACTCCTGCAGGAGGAGGTCCTGTTCCTTTCTCGCTAACACAGAGATTCCAGTGCTTCCAGCTTCCGTCCTTTGCTCTGCACACATTATAATACACGACTTTACATAACCCGGTCCCCTTCTGTGTGTCTTAACCAGCGGTGAAAAACGCCGTGCATCGTTACCCATGTCAGTTGTACCCGTTCCCCAGATGTAAACTGCCACGCTTACACACACCGCCACCCGTGATCAACCTGAGATCGGTTCCCAATCCAAACATGTTGTACGCAGACATAACAAATGGCTCCTGCAGAGCGCACTCAGCATGTGCTATAACTAAGATCATGCGAAAAAGGTCTAGTTTCGGTCACTCTGATGTGACCCAACTACAACTTATGATGAATATGTGGTGGACATGAATGTGCACATCAGAGACTCACTTTGTAAATAGCTAATTACATTTCAATAAAGTGCAGATTTATTTAGTTTAAATAGAAATTTGGATAGAACATGACTTTGGATAAAAGTACAATGTGTACTTTTTTTAAAGGACATATTGCTAATGGGACCGTGGTAATGTGAGCAAAATTCCTCATCAAGTAGAGTGCACCCAGTTCTCATAGATTATACAAGAAGGAAGTGTTCCTCATATGTCTCGTCGTATTTGACTAAGCTGACATTTTGACCTTGTCCTACTTGCCATATATATTTATATTTGCCAAAAGCCCTATTTGCTGCTGGTGGGGCATCTGCGTCTGTGAATCACTTATCAGTTCTTATTATTCACAGAACAGCCAGGCAGTTCTAACTGATTGTATAAAATCTCACGACGTTTCATCCGAACCTGTAAAGAACATCTAATGCTGAAAAAATAAGAAAACACAACTGGATACCTGACAGCTGCCACAGGTTACTTCCACTGAAAGAGAAAACTGTGGCACCGGAATATGTTACACTGTGCAACATATTTAAGTGGATTGTGATGAACCCGCACGTGTGGGATGATGTTCTGCCGTTTGGAGCTCATCGCTTTATTTTCTGTGACGTCTGATTACACATGCAGCTTCCACAAGGACGCTTGTGGTGCGACCGGAGGGCACAAATAGTCGAAAGGTGTAATAGCAATCAGTCAAATGAATCTACAGGATCCGATCTATGTGTGGATTTTTGTTTAAATGGGCTTCGTTTCAGCCGCTCACATCCGATGCTGCTGCTGCTGCTGCTGCACCACGTATCACACACATCATCATCGCAATTTAATCTTCAAAATCCTCCCTGCCTCCATTTATGGACCAGCGTGGTCTGTGCTGAATGAGGTTTATTGGAGGGAGGACGGTCCAGCGTCAGGGAATCCCACAGCGCTCCGCTGTAATGAATCAACGCAGAGGCCCGGAGGAGGAGAAAATGCTGATGGGAGCTTTCCTCTTTGTCTAAGTGCTGCGGGGCTGTCAGAGCTTATAGCAAGTTTTTACACGGCTTCCACCTCCAGCCTGCCAAGGCTTTTCACTTCATACGGATCTGACAAGTGCTCAGCTTCAGTTTCACAAGAACACGATGGATTTAAACATGTTTGTTCACGAGGAGCAGCAGACACGACGACGTTTATGAGTGGAGGGAAAACAAATATTTTAACGGCTTTATTCCTGAAAAAGAAGACACTTCCTTTAATTGCCTTTTATTATCTGTTGTTTGTTTCATGTCTTCCCTTCTTTTGAGTTTGTTGTTTGTATTCTTTTTGTTGCGTCGGTATCTTTCCCCCGAGGCTTAAAGCTCCTCAGCACTCAAAGTGTCACTTAAAGATGCAAAATATTTACAGTCTCTGCAGAGAGAAACCTCCTGAAAAGGATAAAAGTACCTGAATCACCTGGGCCGGTGTCCTGGTTCCGCCCTTCACATCACTGAATCTTTATCCCACGAATGCTGACGATTGAAGGTAGAAAGTGGAAGTGCTTTTAAGTGGAATCGCAACGATGGTTCAGTGACGTGTTTGGTGGAAATAATAGAAAGTCCCTTGAGCCAAAAATTACAAGTGAAGGTGATGAGATAAGAGGAGCCAGAAGTGAGTGTTGTTCTCTTCACTGCAGCGCAGGAGCTGTAACATCTGAAGAACGACCACACTGCTTTTATCTTATCTTACTGAAACTTTACCCCCCCACGTCCCTCACACACACACACACACACACACACACACACACACACACACACACACACACACACTTTCCTCTAATCAGCAGCATTGGCGGTAAACAGAAGACGCTGAAAGCAGAAACTTATCACAGTATGATAAAAGGGCAAGATGAAAGGGGATGATGAAAGAAACTCATAAATGTTCTCTATTTTTCTTAAACTATCCATGGAACGTCAACTCAATATTTAATTAAACGCGGCTCCGACTTGGATGATTTAACAGTTAACATCTTCCTCTCTCTACTTTTCTCTCAGGATTTGGGGCTCCAGGGAACGTCGCTCAATGAAATCTTGTACAAGAACGCTGCTTTTCTAAACCTGGTGGACCCCATTTCTCACGAGCTGCTGCTCAGTCTCGCCCGGGACCTGCAGTGTCCAAAAAGGGTGAGAATCCAACGGTTACTTCCATCTCAAAGTGTCTTAACAGGCATCATGTTTTCAGCCGTGTTCACCCACAGTTCACTTTGCATTTGAACGGGAGGGCCGAAGGGACGCCGCGGGTCAGGATCTGGCTCCGCGCCGTCGGTCCGTCCTGCCGCTTGTGTGCTCTTTGGACACTTTGGCAAACGGTAGCAGATGTGCTCCGAGACAGAAGCTCGCCCACCCGAAAGCGCGGGCTGGCGGCCGCGGCCAATAGTGGGTCAGCGCGGCCTTGGCTCGACTAATGAGAGCACTGAGGGTCCTGACGGGGGGGAAAGAGGGTCAGCGGGGTCAAACTGAGTCTACTGAGTGCTGTGAAGCCAGCCACTCGTCTTTATTGCTGCAGCCTGCAGGTGTCATATTTGTCTTAAAAAAAATGAACTTTAGTCTTATATGTAAATCAATTTGACAAGCGCTTTGATTATGCTTATGTGTGCCCCAGTGATCTGGATTCATCGAGCCAGCTCATCCGCTCGTAGCGCGGCAAACAAATCCAAGATATTAAAATTCTAATTCAGTCCGACTGTGAAGGAGAACACGGACCCAGCAGCCAGTACACTCGTCTCAGGTCGGCAGTTGTCTCCCTTAGGAAAAGAACGGGGGTAACATCCTGCAGGAATAAAATCACTGCTATCTTACAGTCTACTATTTTACATATCGAGTCAGTTGATAATCAACCGGTTTGCTTTAGCGAGCGGGGGGGGGTGAGGGGGGCCGGGGCGAGGGGGGGAGGCCGGGGGGACTGCTGGGAAAGTGAGGAGCCGGCAGCGTCCGTCTGACAGGCTGCGACCCGCGGCGGCGTACTGTGTCAGACGTGACGAGGATGTAGAGAGGATTTAAGGCCTGGCAGCTGCCCCTAAGCCCACCTCTGTCCCCCACGCTGATATTTATTTAGACGATAAACTCGAGTCAGGACTTAGAGACTATGGAGTCTATATGGATGTTTGAAAGCTAATGGTCGTCCGCTCCCAGATTTATTCTGGATGCACTCAGCTTTGCAGCGCCGTGATTATCGAAGATCGCTTGAGAATTTAGTGATTTTGTTTGTCATCCAACTGGTTGAAAAAGTTTGAGGCCTGTTTTTGTTGGTTGTTGAGAAGGAAGCGGCAGCGGAAATGGTTAATCGCCTCCAGCTAAATGAGTCTATTTTTTCCCTCACGCCACATTGCCTTTTTACTTGTTGTTGTGTTGTACGACTAATTAGATTTACACTGGTCAGCGCAACCCATTCAGTTTAAAGTCTCTGATGTAGGTGGGAGAAGGGAATGAAGAAGAGACGTGGAGAAAGAGCGAAAAGGGAAATAAATTAATGTGTTTTCAAGGTAGAAACCTTTTGAAGCAGCTGCCCTCGAAGAACAAGAAAGACATTTTTTTTCTTTAAATCCGTACCGCTGTACTTTGCAGGAAGAAAAAGAGGAAGATCAAACCTCCAGTATTTATGAATGACTTTCACCCTGATTATCCAAAGGCACCTTTTTTACCTTACGTTACCTTTAGTCGTGTGACTAAATGTGCATCAGCTGTGCGTCATTCGCCCTTTGTGTGTTTGTCGTACAGGAGACCGACTCATTCAAGTCCACCAACAAGATCTGCCGCCAGCTGATCTTCCACCTGACCCCTCACTCCAAGTGGACGAGACAGGGCGTCCCCAGGAGGAAGTCTCAGGCCTGGTGAGTAGGTCCTCTTTGCCTTTTGCTGCCCTGACGCATCACTCGGAACAAGACGCATCTTCCCCCCACGAGCATCAGCGCAACTTATTTATTGCCACACACCATCTCGGAAGTTTGGGACACGTCCTCTTACAGTTATTTATGAGACGCACTTACCCAACGCTTTGTTTGAAAGAAGAACTGTTGCTAATTTATCATTTAAACATTTTTATTCTCATTTGTGTGTTCATTTATGTTTTAGGTGGACTATTCCTCTTTATTTACAGTACATTTGAGGCACTGCCAGACATGCAGGAGACGTCATCCTAGTTTTTATCACCTATTATCAATTTTATATCTGTTTATAATGGAGAGTCTGACCATCTTGCTTAATTTGATTTACTGTTTAACAATCCCTATGGTTTAAATGATGACTGAATGAATGTAAAATGTAATTTTATGTTATTTGTAAACTGATTGGGAGAACCAGAGAAAAAGTAGATGCCATTATATCACTGGAGCAACGTTAGTTTGAGGTCAGACGATGACACAGATTCCTCCTCTGCCACATCCTTATTTTGATCATCACGAGGTGAGATGACAATTAAAAGCAACAACAAAATAAATGTGATTGGTTTAAATGTGGATTAAATTGTGCATTTCATTTTTTCTATTAAAAATCTAGAGACAAAACTAAGACGAGGTGCTTGACTGAGCCGTCTGGGCCATTGTCCATTATCCTAACTGCCAGACTGACTAAACTGCAGGGGTCAGAGGTCACCGATCGCTCATACTGGAGCGACAGAAAGACGGTCGAACTGACTGTGACTGTAGAACTTCTGCGCTGTTCAATTCAAAATAAGTAACAGATGAATTTGTGGAAAAAGTAAAAACAACTAATGAAGATCACGAGGTTCCTTCTCCCCGAGCAATTAACCCACATCGAACGGGGCTTTTTTTGACAGCTCGACTTAACTTCCCGCCCCGATCTCACGGTTGCGGTATTTCGAAATAACACTCAACAGAACAACAAGGCCGACTCACCCAGGCGCGCTCATTAGCGAGCTCCGTCTCTCTCCCAGCATGCACTGCAGGAATCCAGTCGCAGCACTTACTCTTTCTTTCCTCAGTGAATGTGAGGCCAACTAAAGCTAACAGAAATGAATATCTTGCGATCATGTTCAGCATTCGGACATAGTTGACATGGTTTCACAGCTTTCTCTGATAGTGAGCTTTTCTCTCTCACTCCTCCCCCTCACCTTTTGGCTCCCCCATTCCTCCCATCTTAAAAATACCTTTCTCGCATAGATTTTCTTCCTCTCCTCTCTTCCCTTCTGGGATTTTCTTCCCTTCTTCTTCTTCGCGAGAGTCCATTTTGCTCCACTGTTGCCCTGCAGAGCGGTCGGAGGCTCTGGGGAAACGCTCTGTCGTATGTAGAGGAAAAAAAGGGGGGGCGGTGGAGTCAATGCGAGGTTACTGATTAGAAGTCACGCATTTCCCTCTTTCTTTCCGACTCGCTTCAAATCGATCGTGAATTTGATCTCTTCCTACTTAGGAATGCAAAAGCTCTCATACAGCCGTTATTGCATTGTTACGTTCTTATTTTCATCAAGTGGCATCGAAAAGTCTATTCGATCGATGTAGAAATGGAAAATGTAGATTTAATGGTGTTCATGGAATATATGTTTGGTTGCAAATATTAAAGAGATAAAGAGGTAAATTCTGTATCAACCTTTATTAGTGCGGCACGAGTTGCTCTTATAACAATGTAACTGTAAAGTTGTGTCACACTTTATTTACTATGAAGGCAATATCCTTTTTTTCTCACAAGCAACGCACCAGGTTTCTGAGAAGCACAGAATTGACGAGTCCTCTGTGGAGATTTTAACGTTATTGTACCACTTATACGTTAAGTGCTATTGCATTTCAGATGAATAAAGCTCCTACTTTTTTATGATGTTGAAAATTGCCACTGCCGCATATTTTGAAGAGATGAGAGTGACTGCGGATGATATTTCCTTGGTTGTCTTTACTCCAAGGCATGATAATGACGCGAGAACGCTCCTTATGACCGTTATTACAGACATTCAGTACAAAGTACGAAATTACTGTGATTCAAGATGACTCAATTCTTGTGTGTAGTTTTCCGAGTACTGAGGGAAATCTAAGTGCATCTGGAATTGTTTTGTTTAATTTGAGTGAGTGTAAAAATATGCTGTGAAGCTAAATAGCTGACAGGATTTATTTAAGTGCTGGCTAACTGACGGTGAGAGTAATCAGCATATAAACCCAACTTAGCTCTATCAGTTGCAGCAAACATTGCAAGATGTGTTTCTTTTGCAATTTCAAAAGCGTAGCACAAAAAACAACATCTGGTAAGAGTTGATGTCATTTTTTATGTTGCACTATTCAAACATGGTGAAATACAACGGCAACATTCACAAGCAACATGAACCTCATGTGTTGACATTCCAACATACTGTTATAATTGCTTCATTATGCAAACAATGAGAAACACAGTTGTTTTCTGCAGAGTTGCAGCGTTATGAATCTGGTACCTGGCCCCTTTTCATGACAGCAGGCGTATTCTTGCTCAATCTTGCTCAAAATGCTATGCTATAAAACCATATTGCAGCTGCGGCCCAAACCTGCAAATTCTCACTCGATAAGGTGCTTCACTTGCCGAAATATTTCTTCAAAAGGTGCCTCACGTTGTCCTCTCTTTTCTGATTTGCACCCAACAAGCATTAGCCCACGAATAAGTCGTCATCTGAGCTACATTTAGTTGAGTAGTGAAACTTTTTGGGACATTATGACAACTACATTCCAACGCTATTTCTAGTCTGGATCCTTGGACGGCTTTTCTCCGTCTGATCACCATGAGAATTGCTTGCTGGGATTCTCCCTCCAGTTTCTCCCTGCTGCTGCTAATTTGCTCTAATCTTTGAAGAAATCCCTTCTACCTCTCTTCCTCGCGGTTATTTTGAGCCCTTCTCCATAACACGATCCTTCCAGAACCAAAGCAATATTAATGCACCCGCCCACCACCTTTGGATTCAAGCTGGCTCTGCAGCCCGATCCTTTCAAATCTATCCCACAATTCGTTTTTTTTTATGTATTCGACATCCACAACAAGCTGGTATATTCAACCCATAAAAATAGATTTTTGTTTCCATGCATGTTTGTGGCTTGTTCCAGAGGGGTGGAAAAAAAAACACCCTGAATTTCATACATGAAGAATAACATGAGAGAAGCAATAAGTCGTCTCCTCGAATCTGTCCGTCAGCGAGCTGCTCTGCTTTGTCTTCTTTCTTGACGCAGTTACTGTACATGTGGCATCCGCGCACCGAGCCGCGTGTCTCTGCCTTTGAAGTGAATGACCTATTTGTGGAGCTGAGTCAGACCCCCCGGGGTGAGCACCGAGGGGGGCCCAACAGGCTCTGACTCAAACAGGCCTGACCCGTCGTCTCCAAGGTCGTCTCCTAAGGCGAGGGTGAAGGTCTGACAACACGGCAAAAAATATTCTTTTAGCAGTACGCAATCACAGACATTTGTTTGTGTTTTTTTAAAGGTTTGGTTTCGCTCCTTTTATTTCCATTCAGGTACAAAGTATTCCACTTGACTACCAGCTGCACTCTGCTCAATTTGCTTTGTAGTTGACCTCCACTTTTAATAGCGACTTAAAAATCCAGCCAGCGTATTCGTCTATGAATAATTGAGGGCTTCCCGCGGTACAGACGGAGTTTCCTGGAGGATGAGGGGGAGGAGGAAGAGCTGCTCAGCCTCAGTCGCTCCGGTCTTTAGCTCGGCCGCCGGGCCGTAATGAAATAATTACAAAGATTAGATGTGTTGATCGGCAAACACAGGTCAAAGGTGTCATTAATATAAACAGCCATTTTAGAACAAGTTCAAGTCAGAGAATTTTAAGAGTTTTTATCCAGGGATCGGACCTCTCTTAACCTCGTATTGATTGAATCTTTAATGCGAACCTGAGATAAGGCTCTTGCTGCTGGAGAATAATGTAAAACAAGGACTTTCTTGGTGTAGGTGATCTGTGGGTCCCATCCGTTCCTTTCAGGTTGGTGCAGATCAGTCCCCCCGTGATCGAGCCCCTCGATCTGTGTTTGTGCAGACACAGGCATACTCCTCCACGCTACACGGTTATGTAATGTAATGCAAAGTGTTTTCTGTGTTCCTGTTGCAGGATTCTTTTCTCCTAAGCATCCAGTTTGTCACATCGGATCAATCATTGGGGGGAATTTATAGCGCGGCCATGGAGTACATTTTGCATTTTACACGCCGCATAGTTGCATTATGGAACATTCTCTACCAGGAGGCTTTATAATCAGTACATACGCACATCGGCCTAAATATGCTGTTATCTTTGGATGGATGTCACGTACAATAAAAAGTAATCCATGTCATTTCCATGTTGCGTAGCAGAGAAGGAACGTCTCTCCTCTCGTTTCTCTCCTTTTGCAATGTACAGAATATTATTTTCCCCTCTGAGTTCTCTGGAATATGAGTTGGGGTTGAGCTGCTCGGCATGTTTCCCACATTCACGACCAGAGAGCCCACGAGAGTCGTGTGATGGAGTAGCTGAAAGCCAAACACCATCTCTGTCCTTCTCTCGCACTCATTCAAATTCCACCATCACACCTGTAGAAAAAAGATGATGAGCATAATGGTGCTCCTTCATACATCTTCAAGGATTTTTGAAAGCAGCCATTTGTAAATTGGGGATTTTGCCTAAGATTTTAATCTGTCAGATTCCAATTATGTCATTATTGTCATCTCTCTTTTCAACATTATTGCTTTGCTTAAGACTTGCAGTCTGGCTTCCCGGCATCAAGGGGACTGATGTGAGACGTCAGAGCGCTGCACAGCCCGGAGCAGCTGCATTGACGATGTACAATAGAGGAAGTCTTTATCAGCCCATCTGCTAAGTGTTGCACTGAAATTTAATCCAAATCCAAATGAGCTCGGGGGCTATTTTTCCCTCACAGAAAATGTGCCATTATCCCCATGAAACCAGAGGACACTGGATGATGTATGCATTCACCACGTTCATGTTTCCCACTGCAGTTTCTGCAGAAGCATCGGTGGCATTTGCATAGACGAGGCTGTTTCTTTGCTCAGAGTGACTGTAAAGTATTTTCATTAAAAGCGAAAACCTTACAGAGGCACTCGCATATCTGGGGTTAAAACTGAGTTGAGCAAACTGGTTCAGCTCCGTATCACATTTCCTGAAGGCACATTAAGAACAGGAGAATGGAAATAAAACGAGCAGTTTTCAACTCACTTTTCAAGTAAGAGTTTTTACATTAAACCCTTTACAGGTTCTCTGCCCGACTACCGTGAATGTATTATATATATATGTATATGTAAATGACTGGAGGCAAAACAGCTTAGATCGATCCAAGGAATAAACAGGTCGTTGATGAAGCAGACATTGACCCCAACAATCTTACGGGTCCCAAAATCCACATCCAGCGTGTCCAGTGCTATTATTTCATTTGCCTGAAATAAGTCACATATTTCTCTGCATGCTAAACGTAAAGTACTTTTTGAATAGATATTAGAGTTTCTCCTCACTACACTATTGGATATATCTCTGATCTGACTTTTTTTCGACTATTACTCGACTATTGAAGAGAATTTCATTAACTTTTGTAAATTGTACCTTTATGCTAAGCTAAGTAAACCTGCTGCTGTTTTTTTTTAATTTAATGCAGAGGTCTTTAACAGGGGGTCCGCGAAATTTTTGGTTGATAAGACAATTTTTTTTCAACAAATTTAAATGTCTTCAGAATCAGAATTGTATTTATTGTCTTCTTTATTATTACACATTAACATAAATCCAAAATATTGTAGCGAACAGTTAAATTAATGGAGAAGACATTATCTTTCAGTCCGCAAAACACACATCCAGCTTCCCACAGCAGCTCTCAAGCTGGGCACCGGTTCACTCACAGCATCTTTCATGCTGATACGACAGCAGAGGCACCAGCCAATCAGATCACGTTCATGCTCACGTAAAAGCGAAAAGCTCAAAAATAAAAGATGGCGGACGAAACTCTGTAGAATAGGGGGTCCCTGCTCCATCTCGCCATCAGTTTGGGGGTCCTTGGCCTGAAAAACGTTGAAGACCCCTGATTTAATGATTTGCATCAACATGCATCTTTATGTAAAGCTAACCTTTCCACCCACTGGTACTAGCTGCATATTTATTGATCTCTATCGCTAAGCTAAGCTAATACCCTATTGGTTCTAGCTTTGTATTTAATATGCATATTTTTGCTAAGCTAACCAACTAGCTTAACATTTAACTTGAATATTTGTGCTAAACTAAGCTAACCAAAGTCACACGGTGGCACTAGCTTCATATTTAAAATGCATCTTTAGGATCATTTTTGCATTTGACCAAATTAGAGCATTTACTAAAATAGCTTTGAGTTTAATTCATTAACATTTATATGGATGTTAATAATGCTCGTAGTTACAATTTATAATCGTTTCTAGTGTGTTTTATTAAATGAAAAAGAAAAGAAAGAAAATGTGTTTATTTTACAGAACCATACTTTTTTACTCTTTCTTACGCACATTTATTATATTATATTATATATATTATATTAAATCCCACAGTAAATGAACATGTAGAATAAATGTGAACATGTCTGAATATATTACTGATATTACTGGTAGATGGATCAAGTCACTGTGAAGTTCTTATGAACTCTATCAAATGCAGTTGGAATGCAAATGTTATTATTGATTCTTCAACAGTGGATCTCAAAACACTGTTTCATTAAAACATTTAAAAAAGAAACATTCTCTCGATTTGTTCTGAACTTTTCTCCATTTAAATGATAAAAAACAGATGTTTTTTTTCCCACCTCTGGGGTTCACATAATTGTAGGACAGCAAGAACCCTTGTTCACTGCATAGAAGTTAACATTCCCGAGGAAAGACGATCCATGAAAAACAAGTTGATATTCTGCAGGAAGCCACATTTAAGCAGCCAATAACTTGACATATGAGAGTCTGCTCCTATTAGATTCCCGCGCCGTCGTATCGTTTGCTCCCCAGATGTCAATGAATAGATTTTCTCAGTTGTTTTCTTTTAAATTAGTCCCGATGCAGGGGACGCTCTCTTTCTCTTTGAAGTTATGTGTGTTCCAGTCCAAGAGGCAGTGAACCTCTGCCTACGAGCGTCACACTGAGCGAGATGAGACGTATGGTTGTTTGTGGTGTTATCGTTTTGCGCCGTGGCTTAAGAAATGCTAGCTTTGCCCCCCCCCCACCACCTCCCTCCGGGGCCGGCGGCCAGCTGAGCAGCCTGTGGGTGGAACTGTGCCCACGGAGCCGATAGGGAGAGGATTTGCGAGGAAGTCTGAAGTCGTCTTTGCTCCGTCTCATTAAAATCACATTTAAGTCCCCCCTCCCCTTTGCACCACCCACTCGGCTACAATGCCACTGCCTTCGCTGCCTGACGGTGTCATGAAAACAGCTCTTCCCCACACAAACACAGAGGAGGGCTCAAGTAGTGAACCCCCCCCCCCTTATAAATACGTCCAAGGGAACAAAGGTCAATACCCATAATCTGTTTCATTAGAGCGAAGTGCAGAAGCAGCACGGGGGTACAGTAAAAAGTGGGCGAGTGGGCCAAGACGCAGCAAATGCAATCACTTTCCTGGCATTTTTATGTGCTACAGTCAATAATGTCTGAGTGCTGAAATGGTGATTCAATTAATGCATTAGTCAGATTGGCATTAAGTCCATCAAAATCTATTTTATAATGAATTATTTGATAAGATTAGATGGATTTCTAATACGTTTAGGGATTTCTTAACTGTTCAAGAGCCAACTAAAGCATGATAGAATATGTAGCTGTTAGAATGCTAACAGCATGGCCGTGAACCTTGTAACTATGATGTTTTAATGACTTTAAAAATGAATCAGTGTTTCACTATGACAGAGGTTATGCATACATAACCATAATGAATAAAAATATTATTAAGGAATTTGCTTTAATGACGTTTATTTTCTCACAACCTTTCAGAGGCAACATGAGGAACAATGTTTAATTATTCAGTTATTGGTCGAAGACGGATGAATTTGTAATGAAAACATTGTTATTTAAAGCCTTAAAATGTTCAGTAAGTGATTCAAAGTAGAAAGCTGAAAGGCTCGACGCTTCAGAAGATCAAATTTAAAATAAAACAGACAGCGATTTATAAAAGAGAGGAAATTGGCCAAGAAAAAGAAGAGAGATCAAGACAGCGAGAGGCACTGAGGAATAGTGAGGATATGAAGGTGGGAGAGAAGAATTACAGCCTACTCCTGGAATCAATATCTTGCGAATCACCGCCTCTGTGTGCCACAGATCTTTTTCTTCCCCTTAAACGAAGGAAGGGTGGCAGATGTAAAGAGCACAGCCGAAGCCTGACGACAGAGAGAGCGATACAAGGATAATCCTCCCCACGGCCGAGGAGGCAGGCGGGACTGAAACAAAGGGAGGATAAACCTTTAAAGAGAAAGGGTTTTTTGCCCGTTTGTCTAATTTGTTCAAAAAAGTCCACCAAACATCCCGTAAATTTGCACTTGTTTGGCAGATGTCTTCCCTCTGAGTCTAAATGGAGATAAAAAAGGAACTAAATGTGTTACTGTTGTGACACGCGTGTAAACTTGTTCTCTCCAGTTCATATTTAACCACACGGATACAAACTAACGACTCGGTGGGGGAAGTCGTATTCCAGTATTTGTCATTTGGACTGAACCAGAAGATCACTCACCTTTAGCCCTCGTTTCTTTCTCTCTGTGTTCGTCCGTCCATCGTCTTCCATTTTGTACTTGTGTCTGTTGCGCAGAGTTATACATTTTTAACTAAAATGAAAAAAAGGAACTTGCTCATCAGCTCAAGCCAATTATTCGTGTGTCACCCACAATACCTCGGAGAACATGCTCGGCTCAAAACCAGGTGACATATCCGTTGCTAATTGGCCCTGACTGCAGAGCAACATTTTCTTTTTTGCATTGCTCACTGTGTTTTTTTAATCATTTATTTACATAATTAGGCTGTCTGACGGTTGTTCCGTACTCAAATACTGAGAGAGGTGACTTACAGTTGCCTTTACGGGGAAAGAAGTGGCACACGAAACAGAAAAAAGCTTGTGCTGTTCAGTAAATGACATTTAGCCCCGGAGAGCGAGTTTGGGAACTCAGAGCGGGACACATTTAAATGCAAATTCTCTTCTTTGCATTATCGAGTGCTACTCTCTCCGCGCTCTACTTGTGGATGCAGTTTTGGGGGGTGGGGCGGGTTTTTGCGTACTTTGCAAATTGTGGCACCCCATTATAGAAACGTTTAAATCAATAGTCCAGTACCATTAATTAAAGACTCTTTGCCTGTACAGAGATTTGTAAAACTAACTACTGGCGCTGAATAATTACCTCCGTGCCTCGGAGATCCAACTAGTGGTCAAATTGAAATGAATGTGTTTGTTTTTTCCCCATCTCCTCCTCCTCCAGTCTGAAGACCACCCTGAAGAAGAAACTGTCCGGCGACGTCGTCAACCTGTCTGGCATCCCGCTCTCTGGCCGAGACGTCCGCCGCGTGGCCCTCTACCTGCAGGGCGCCGCGGGCCCCGTGTCGGCCGTGGACCTGAGCTTCACCGAGCTGCGGGACGAGAGCCTGCGGCTGCTGCTGCCCTGCCTCGGCGCGCTGCCCAAACTGACCATACTGGCCGTCAACGGCAACCGGCTGACGACGGCCGTCCTGAAGGACCTGACGGAGGCGGTGAAAGACCCCAAGAGGTTCCCCAGCCTGGCCTGGGTCGACCTGGGCAACAACGTGGACATCTTCACTGTGCCGCAGCCGCTGCTCGTGGCCCTGCGGCGCCGCTTCGGTCTGCGCAGCAGCCTCCCGACCATTTACGAGTACAGGGAGGCGCAGGCCTTCGGGGGCTACAACCCAAACATGGAGACGTCTGCGGAGGAGCCCAGTCTGTACGAGGAGGAGGAGGGGGAGGAGAAAGAGGAGGAGGAGGAGGACAGTCTGGAGCTTCGGGCCTGGGGCTTCGGAGGAGTTAAAGTGTCAAAAAGTGCGCCATTGCACTTCTGTGAGAGGTGATCGGCCGGAGCTGCTTTGCTTTTAAGCCGGCTGCCCCTCATGTCCCTCAGTATCACCTTCAAATAACCAGTAACTGTGTTGTACGTCCCTCTGGAAACACGGAAACTCCGCAACGGGATGCAGGCCGCTCCGTGGTTTGTATCGACGCCGTGAATCCATCTCTGATTTGAACTTCACTTGTCCGGGAGAAGCTGAAGCCGGCACGTTTGCCGTTTCCCATTATTTGCCCTCTTGAGGTCAAGTGCCTTGCACAAGGGCACCTCGAGGAAAGCGGTTGATGAATGCGTTATGAATTCACATTCCCGGGGCACATTTATCCAGCTGGTCCCTCCGACAGCGTCCCCCTTCTTGCTGTCCCATTTCTGCAGCTGTCAGAATAAGTTAAAGTAACTAAATGTCCTACTTGAGAAATGGTTTATCCGGACTCACGTTTTCCTGCTCAACTGCGTTGAGATTAGGTTCATGTAAAAGATGATTCCAGAGTTGTTTTATTTCTGTTGGGAAGCTATTCAGTGATTACAAGTAAATGACGCATACTGAACACATACTGACCACATAGTGAACATATGCTGAACACATACTAAACACATACTATACACATACTTACCACATACTAAACACATACTGAACACATACTCAACGCATACGAAACGCATACTGACCACATACTGAACACATACTGAACGTATACTGACCACATACTTAACACATACTGAACACATACTGAACGTATACTGAACACATACTGAGCACATACTTAACACATACTAAACACATACTGAACACATACTTAACGCATACTGAACGCATACAGAACACATACAGAACACAAACTGAACGTATACTGAACACATACTGAACACACACTGGACACATACTAAACCCATACTAAACACATACTGAACTCATACTAAACACATACTCAACACATACTAAACGCATACGAAACGCATACTGATCGCTTACTGAACGCATACTGAACGCAAACGAAACGCATACTGAACACATACTGAACGTATACTGAACCCATACTGAACGCATACTGAACGCATGGTGAAGGCATACTGAACACATACTAAACGCATACGAAACGCATACTGAACGCATACTGAACACATACTGAACGCATACTGAACGCATAGTGAAGGCATACTGAACGCATACTGAACCCATACTGAACCCATACTGAACACATACTGAAGGCATACTGAACACATACTGAACACATACTGAACGCATACTGAACACATACTGAACGCATAGTGAAGGCATACTGAACGCATACTGAACGCATACTGAACCCATACTGAACCCATACTGAACACATACTGAAGGCATACTGAACACATACTGAACACATACTGAACGCATAGTGAGGGCATACTGAACGCATACTGAACGCATAGTGAAGGCATACTGAACGCATACTGAACGCATACTGAACCCATACTGAACCCATACTGAACGCATACTGAACACATACTGAACCCATACTGAACGCATACTGAACCCATACTGAACACATACTGAACACATACTGAACGCATAGTGAAGGCATACTGAACGCATACTGAACACATACTGAAGCATACTGAACACATACTGAACGCACACTGAAAGCATACTGACGTTGCAGCTTGTGTTGAGATAAAAACCTCCGGCGGAGACACACATGCAGGCGACACACACACGGCTGGTGGGGGAGCTGCCGATGAACTGATTGCTGCCTCTATTATTGTCAGCACCCTTTAGTCACAGATGCCGAGTAGCGGGTCTATTTTTTTCTTCACAAAATAGGACCAGCCCTGGATTTGTCTGGCCCGCCGTCGGTTTGTCAGTCACAAGAAAGATGCTCACTAATACATTGAAACAATTTCAATCAGCTCCGCTTCTCTCTTTTCTTCTGCGGTGTTGCAGCGTGCGCATAAATCTTTGTTGTGACGTGAGAAAACTGTGTCTTTTTGACTAGTGTTTTTTTGTTTATCGTAGATGTATAGAGCCCATTTTTTAATACTGTTTTAAACTGTTTAACTGTAGCGCAACATCACACAGATGGAGATGCGTGTTTACATGCACATTAATATTCCATCGACTTTGAGATTGTTTTTTTGGGGGAGATTGGATAAACAATCACTGCTTGTGAATAGAACTGCCCACTTCGTCCTGCCTCTCTAATGTGGTCTGTTCTATTTCCGTGCTATTATTCAGAAGAATCTGCCTGTTTAGATGGATATTAATGAGCAGGACGGTTGTGGTGGCCTGTGTGTGCGTGTGTGTTTGTGTGCATAATTAACAGTGTGTGCATGTGTGTTGTGGACTTGCAGAGTAAATCACTACCTTTGATCGTAGAAATTAAATATTTACTCATTTGCATTTTAAGAAAAAATCCGTCCTTGTGTGCACAAGCTTTGTTTTCATGGTACGTTGAAATAAAAACACACAGTCACCCACATCCTAAAATAAACGTTTTATCGCAACTTTTTTTTAATTTGACCAGACAAACCATCGGCCTTCATGGAAATCACTGGCAGGATCAAATCAGCTTTAAAATTATATTTATTTTTTGATTTGGCTTCTTTAATCATGGCTTGCTTTTAAAGTGAAAGTTGTGTTTTCCTGTTGTGGCTTAAAAAATAAACACAGTTCAAATAACATTTGCCTTTAATGGAGTTTTTGTAATTGACGTCCAAAGGAAAAATGCTTTTGCTAATTATCTTGCATTGTCTTGCACAAAATGACTCCTGCAGACATTGAGGTTGCAAACAGCAGGTTTAAGCAGTATACAGTACACAGTATATGTAGTTTACTGTTGCAAATGACATATAAATACAGATAAATACAATTCTAAGTGCATATAGGGACAAAACTGAAACACTTCGCTTTGTTTAATTAATTCAAAAATTGGGGTCTTAAAAACCTGCTTAATTTCACACCTTCGGCCACCTCAGAGCATGTAAGGGGGGAAAACCCAAACATTGGCCTAAGGGCTCCGTGGCGATGAGGGGAACAGGAGTTTTAACTTATTTTATAGCTTTCACGTTACACACAATCATGCAAAACCTTGTTATCATAAATATTTCGGTTAGTTCAGATTCAAATACCCCGGTCAGATGAAAGGTAAATGTGTCATTTTTGAGACAAAAGTACCTTTATTTTCAGGTCATGATGATCTCAATGAAAATCCCTTATTTTAAGGTTTTGATCTAGATTGAACAACACGTAAAGCCCTGGAAGTTAGTAATTGCTTTCACACCGCAGGGACACATTGGAGACAGTCTGATGACTCCGATGCTTTTCAGCAGCTCGTATCCATGTCAGCATTTTAACGGAGTGGATGAGAGCGGTGCCCTGCGCGAACCTGTCGGGCCCAGAATAATATCAACATCCTGCTGAGTTGTTGCCGCTCTGCTAGCGAGGCATTTTCGTGTTCACAAAGGGGCGAGCCGGAGGCCATCCATCTTCGATCCCTCCTCGCCCCTCGCAGCAGTGTCGGGTGACAGAGCGTCCTCGTCTGGTTCGTGGCCAAAACACCCCGATGACATTTTAAGTACCTGTTGTCTCGTGTGCAGCAGGGGGGAGGAACGAAGCACACTGCCTACTGTAATATAATCACGGTGAGTACAGTGTAGAGGCAACGCGGACCAAAGCCTCCAAAAACAACACGAGCGGGATTCAACTTCTCATCGAAATGCACGTTCTCGACCTTTTATTCAGCAGTTGAGAAATCACATGGTCCCTTTACTAGCTTCCCCGGAGCTTTCAGCCGTGAACCACAGATAATCTGCAGCAGATGGAGTTGGCCAATTTGGACGAGGATTCAGAAACTATTACCGGGCAAACGTTGATCTTGTGATGTGATCAAAAGCTCCAGAACAGCAAACGTGTTAAATGTTTTTCCCAACAAGGCTTCAACCAAAAACACATGCACATACACGCACTTGTAAAACGTTTTAGGGGTGTCGGACTTCTCAGACTTCTTCAACCGAACAGATTTGCTCCAATAAAACAACGTCACAGTGTTGTTCACACGTTCCATCCAATGGTTAAGCAACATTACATTACATGTCATTTAGCTGACGCTTTTATCCAAAGTGACTTACAATGAGTGACCAACAGTGATTCAACCACAAACTCAGAGGAGCAAGAACAAAGAAAGTGCAATTTCATCAGATAAGCCCATTTACAATTTGCTATAGATAAGTGGCATTATGAGTACAATTTAAGTGCCACATCTTTGATAAGGATCCTTCGAACGTTCAGGTCTTAGTTATTGTGACACCGGACCACAGAGTGTAGCTACAACCCTCCATGAAAGGAGAAGCACGGAGAATGTAGTTAATAATTCCACGAGCTCGATCATCGCAGATATCAAAAAGATTGCGCTCTTTGCTTGCGAGAGCAGTCGGGCGAGGTCATTACTCTCTGTAACAGGATGTGTGCAGTAGCAGGCCACAGCTTAGTAAACCCTGTGATGAAGGACCCCGGAGGAATGTTTTCATTCATTTGCCCTTCTGTTTCTTCCTTCCTGTGGTTTGACCCGCGGCTCAAACTCGCTCCAAACATCTTCCTTCTAATGACAGGAGATCCAGGAGGTCTAAAAAGGTCACATCTCCAACTCACGTTGTTTACTTGAATAAACGCGCCACAATGTAATAGAGCCTGCGGGTCGGGCCCCTCAAAAGTGTCACATGATAAATCTGAGGGGTTGTGATGTGATGCATTTGAGAGGAAAAGAGAAAAAAACAAAGTTCTGCAACACAAATATGTTTCTTTTTTTTTTAAAGTGTCTGTGAGAAGTTTTATTGTTTGACCTCTTTGCGCTTTGAGCAGCACTCTTAACGAAAGCGCGACAAGATGGCAAACAACTCAAATCTGAGACATGACAAGGGGCCTCAACCCCGGTTTCTTTTCTTTTTTGTAGATGGCCACAAGCCAAAAGTACTGTGAACCAGTTTCATCTCAAACAACCCATTTTATTTATTTATCTCTGGTTTAGTTCGTTAATATTCACAAGGAGTATTCAATTTAAAACATGATCGATATATAATTCATGTTTCAATGTAGATTAAGATAAAATTAGCCGTCTTTGGGCACCTAGGGGGAAGGAAATCCATAAGCTACTCTGCAGTATATGAAGTAATGAAATTAAGTCCACTTTTACATCTGCATCCTTCAAATGATGTACACAATAAACTGTGATGCACTTATGTTTAAGTACATCTTTGACCACATGCATTTTGCTCTCTTTTTTTTTGCTCTCTCAGCATTCTGCTGGTAATGCTTTTACGTTGAAAACCTGTCAGCAAATCGTCCATCACTGATAACGGTTTTAACTCCTATTTCACACATTCTTTAATGTGCTCAGATGTGCCGGCAAGGACAAATTGTTTACCTTCTTCAAGCAAAATGCTCAACGAGCCGCACGTTTTTGCTCTTTTTGAAAGCATGCACGCTCCATCTAGTGGCCCCCGTTGGCGGCACAGAGCAGCTTGGGACGAGGGGTCACGCTCGGCCTGTCAGGACAAGAAGCAGCTGCACGCGTTTACAAACTGATGATGATAAAATAATTATGCCATCGATCGAATTCAAATGATTGTTTATTGTGTCAGCTGATGACCATGAGGAACATGAACTCTGAATAAACCCACTTTTGAGATGGAGAAGGGGGGGGGGGGTGCATTCAACTGTGAGTTTTTCATTTGCTGTGTTTCACAATCATGGAGATGAATGTTTCTTGGAGCCTCTCCAAGGGAAGCTGATACTTCAGTGTATGAACTTGTTTCTTGCGCAAATGTTAACATCCTCGACTGACTCTCAACCCCCCCGAGAAGTGCGTGGGATCCAGAATGATCCCCACAGACGGTGCTTTGATCTGGTTTGGATTTTCCCATTTACTTGCCCCCTCCAGGGAAACACATTTTCCAGAAAAAGTCCATGTTTAAATGTAATTCTCATGACACGGCCCTTTGTTGGAAACGTGAGGCCGAATGAAGGAGTGTTTTCTAGTTGACAAGGGGTTGGAAGATGCGAGAAAAGGCAAGAAAATGAATATTCAAGAGTGCATGTTCACTCAATGTCCAAAAAATATCTCAGGTGCGTACGCAGCAGAAACACTTCAGTGGTCTATTAAGCAGGAAATGAATGCATAACAAGTTTGATAATGCAAAACAGCCAGATTATCGTGTTGCTCTGTAGCAAAGAGGCACCTCGTGTCCATTTGTTAAAGTTTTCAGATGAAGACTATATTTCCAAATGAGAAATGTATATATACATATATCATGTGGTATATATAAATATATATATTTAGTAACTAAAAAGAAACTAAAAAAGAAACCGTTTTTGAAGCCTGAGAGGAAGAGGCGACTCAAAACATTGAAATGTGCAGTGAAAACGAAGGAATGAGGGTCGACACAAACAAAACTCCCACTCCAGTGGTTTGGAGAGTGAGGGGAGAGATTCACAACGTAGTGGCGTTTCTATTTGCTATGACAAATATTTGTTTTCCCTGTTTATACTGAAGCTGGACAAATAATGTCCCTTTCTCTTTTTTTTTCCACGACATCGCCAACCTATTCATATATGGGGAAAGTGAAGTTAAGGGGATTTCATGTGGTGTTCATGCAGCAGTATTTTTGGAAAAATAGTGTCCCAGTTACTGTAGATTATTCACAGACAATTATCATTGGCTGTACGTTTTACTGAAGAAATAATCTCTGTGAAGACTGTTGCCATTGAGCACTGTGGATGATCCAGAGAAATTAGGGCCACTGTTTCTGGGAAAAAAGCAAAGATCTGGCTATTGATTTTTCTTTGTGGTGCTCGGTAAAAATAATTACTGTCAACATGTGACATAAATGTCAGTGATGGATGTGTCAAAACTTGCTTGGATAAAAGTATTTACAGTCCATAAACCCCACTGATTATTTGTCTGCATCTTTTTCAAATGTGAGAAGGAATTTGTACACTTTGATCATCCAACAGAACTTTGATGTTTGAACACTGTGGAAGAAAATCCAGGCCAAGTCTACAGCTCTAAAGTGTGTCACTGACGACCCGAGGGCATCCACAGATCTTATAATGTGGTACTGTGAAATAAAATCAACATACTATGGTGACTGTTTGATGTGCTGGAAATGGCAATGAATTTTAAAGAGACATTATAACATATTACTATTACGCCTCGAATGCATATTTTTTATGATTCCTTCTCCACTGTTGAAAAAGCTTCATAACTTTGAAGAATTTGAGCATTTGAGCTGTGCTATGACACAGTCGGGACATAATGAAGAGCACGTGCAGCCTTCCTGCCCCGAGGCTCAGTTACGTCCGAATGATAATAATAATGTGTGGGGCAGCAGCGATCTGCTGCCCCCTGCGGGCTCACAGCGGTACCCCCCTAATCTTGCTGCAGACAGCAGCACTATGTGTCACAGACATGCACACACACACGCACACAAGCACACACACACACACAGGCTAACTGCGGCGTTAAATAAGAGCATTTACGTGTAGGAACAAAACAAAAATAACCCTGCATGTGTTGGTAATCTCAGCCTCACGTGATTGCAGCGCACCGGGAGAAAATCTTTCAAACGAATGAAAGAGAAACCACATTGTTGCAACAATATTGATAGTGCACACTATTAAAAAAACAGCTCGACTGCAAAACGGTGTCAGGTCTGATGCAGCGTGCAACTTATTTCTTCTTTACAAAAAAAAAAAACCGTTGGTCCGAATCTAAAAAAAGCAGAAATTCACTGGAATGAACCGTAAGCCGTGCAAATGGCACGACGCGTCCGTCTCGCAATCGCGTCTGTACGCGCGCGGCTAAACGCCCACTGCGCGAAGTGGCGCAGCGGATTGGCTGCTAAAGATACCAAGGCCCGTGGTTGGCTGTGGCTCGCCCCCCTCGCCCCGCCCCCCTCCTCTTCGCCATTACGTTATGCTTACTCCACACTCACCAGCAGCTGGAGCGAGGGGAGACGTAATGGTTTGATGCCCCGTGCGTTCGCTATGCTCGTCGTCCTGACATTACTCTGCAAATTCCTCGCGCGGGAGGCGCCATGAAGGTAAACGTCATCGAACCTGCGCTCCGAACGCCGCTTTTCGACGCAGATTTCCGCACGACGCTGCGCCGACCGGTCAGGGAAATACCTCCATCCTCGCACCGATTCAACGCGTACGCGCGCACGGATATTTAATTATAACCAGCGGGTATTCGCCCACCTCCCCCCCAAAAACCCGCAGCATCCGCTGCCTGGTTTGAACCCGTCACCCGGCCCGTTCTCCCGCTGCATGCTCTCTAGAGATCCGGGTCGAGGCGACCGAGCCTCGGCGATGCTCTCCCTTGGTCCCCGGTGAACACCGGGTACAGCGTGCAGCGTTTTCTATCCGTCATGAGTCCGCTTTGACCCTCCGGGTGACTGTTCGGTGTGCAGCTGACGGGCTCCTAATCCGCTCTAATGAGATAGAGACGCGGGGGGGGCGGTTTATTATTTTCTTTTGCAGAGGGCCGCCTCTCGGCTCCAAGCTGTGCCAAGGAGTCTCCTCGCGTGCATGCGACCACGGTGGAGGTGATGGCGATGATGTCATCGGTTTGCGGTGGCAGGTGATGAGCAGCAAGCTGGACCGCGAGGCTGCAGCCGTCGCCGTCGTCGTCACCGTCACCGTCGTAGTCGGTGACCTGCTGCAGACCGATAATGAAGAACTGGCTTTTCACCTATTCAAGTCGCTGCTGATTGGATGCTTCTTGTGGATGCATGTCTCCATTCAGCAAATAGACGTCCGAATACTTGAGTTAACGAGTGTTTTTTGAATGTGGAACTATATTTCTACTGTGACACGTTACCCCTCGCTAGTGAAGCATTGTGATTTGTGTGGCAGGGTTGAGGGTTTCCCCCAAACAGCTGCTTCAAGCTTAACGCCAGCGACTCAGCTCTGGCTTGTCAGGTAGGCGCTTTTATATGTATATAAAAAATATCATCCATTGAGATATGAGGGAGTTTTAAGCAGGCCTGTGAAAGTGTTTTTACTTTGATCCGCTAAGTTACTTCCAACTCTCTTTTTCCAATACTGCATGTTTTGGAGTAATGTCATGCGTTGGGAATTAAAGGACGGAAATACAGTTTTATTTTGCTTTTAAGTTTTGCATATTAATTGAAACTGACTGCTGCAAACAAACAATCTGACTGACTTGCATAACTCCCTCCACACAATGATCTAACATATCTGCAGCTGGCATCACTGATTCATTTCAACTGCATGTAAAACATATATAATTTACATATAAAACATACATGGAGCTATTTGATACAGTGAAGAAGATGTGCCTTTAAAACCACCTCAACGTTTGGTCGATTGAGCCTGCGATCACAGGACTTTATGTAAAGCACCTTTCGATCAGCAATCTCTTACCTCTTAACAGACACGTCTCCCACCATGAAAAATAACTTTTTCTTCGGATCACACTATAAAATGAGCAGCAGGTGAAGCACTTCAATGCTGTTTGTCACACGGAAAACCAGAAAAGGTGCTTCGGTCCGGTCAAATGTCCCGCAGGAAAACAAAATGGACGTGACGTTTTATCGACTAATCTGGTTTAAATTGAAAAGCAGCTTTTCTGCCTCTGTGGAGCTGCAGTTTAGGAAGTATTCTTCTCAAAACGGGAAACACCGCGGCACCGTATCTCTTATCAATGCCATTTCACTCAGGGGACGACTTGGTCTTTTGACGTATATCTACTTCCCTCCAAAACCCTCTCACTGATTTTAAATCTATCGTGGACGCAAATGCTCACAAATCTCTGAAACTACAAGATACAGTGCTGACGTAGCAGAGCGGATCGTGATTATTCCAAATGAGACTAGACTCACTTGGGGCAGTCTTTTAAAGTCTGCGAAGAAGTCATAAGCTTTAAAAAGCGTCCAGAGGGCAGCGCAGAACTCTGGTAAATCGGTCCAGCCATGGTTTGTTATTGCAGGACGGTCTCCCCCAGCAGCCTGTGTTACTTTGTATTTCTTGCACCAACGTCCCTACTTAAACCTCCATAAACTGCATAAATCAGTTATTTTGCAAACCCAAACCCTTGAGCTCTCCCTGCAGACGTCACTGAACATCATCTCGGTGAAGCGGCTCATTTGGGTGAAGCATCGCGTCCGCGAAGGCGGTTATGGGTTTATTTTTCAGTGGCGACGTTAAACTCAAATACCAACAGTCAGGCTGAATTGACTTTTCACGGGAGGAGTGACATTTGTAGTTGAAATCAGAGGTAAGGGGGGGGGGGGAGGGGATTCAGCAGAGAGAGAGGAAATGAAATGCGAGGGAGACAGACAGCCGAGGATGGAATGATCAGGACGGATGAACCCATTTATAAAATGTTTGATGATTCACAGTTGTTTACAGTGAAAACCGTCGACCGCTCTGTCTATCGGTATACTGACGCCCATAAGTAACCTCCTGGGAACCATAAATACCAATCATCATAGAGATGTAATAATCCACTCCTCCAAAAGAACATGGATACGTTTGCAAGTTAGTGAGTATAGCTACTCTTGGGCAATATTGGATTTGCAGGATCTTTTTTTTTGCATGTGATGCAGTGACCTGACCTTTAGTCGCCAGTGGCGCAACGCTGAGTCTTCCCACATTTTAACTGGGCTTTGGCGGACAAAATGATATTGTCCGCCAAAAGCCTCCAGATTATGAAATGACCGTACTGATGTCATCAGAGTTGTTTCACCCGAGGACACAAAAAAAAAGCGGTTGTACTTTTTTGCGATGAGAAAACTGAATCTTCATGTGAAAGATCGTTGTTTCCGATTTAGATAAAGTAGAGGGACAAAAGTCGCTCGGTGTTGATTTCTCTTTTGGTGTCAGACGGTCCTCCAGTTCTAGTTGAACACCCCGGTCTCCACATGACCTATTTAGGCTCCCATATGGTTTCCCCCGTCTGTGCTTGTGCAATTTCTAAAGGTTTTGATCCTCAAAAAGTGAATTGGGTCACATCGCTACACCTTACGAGGCCTGAACGTTGCCGATACTTAAATATTTGTCTTGGTAAATTTTTGTCTGCGCATGCGTTTGTGTGCACACAGCGGAGCTGGATTATTTTGCTCACCTGATTGTTGGGCAGCGTGAGAAACATCCCGAATATTTGATCCAGAAGTTTGTGCGCGCGTCTAATATAAAAGTATAAAAGTGTTTCCAGAGGTTTATTTCCAGCTAACACAAAAGATACAAGGCAAAAAACAACAACAACGAACCCCACGTGACGTTTACTCTTGTCCCTGTTTTGTTGGGGACTCCGTCCCTGCTCTGCAGTGTGCTGATGGAAGTGACAGGAGGGAACTCGTGCTGCTGGCCAGCAGCCAGATAAGACTTGATTTCTTGGCCGGGCCGCAGCGGCTCGTCGCAGAATGCAGCAAACGTTCCTCCTGGTGGCTTAAAACTCATGTGAGGGAGGCCGCGTTCGCGTTGGGAGGCTTCTTGGCAGCCGAACATCAGGTCAAAGCTCACGCCACGGGGCAAATGAGTCACGTTGGTATGCGTCACGGTTTTATTGTGCACGTAAAGCCGGCGGCGCACGCTGATAAAGTGAATTCAATGCGGTAGATTTAACCGAGGACGAGATTGAAAAAGGATGACGCAACATGCTGCATCTCAAATTTTGAGGATTTGCTCATTCGCTCCGTTTTTATTTCACGGCAAATGAAATACTGTCAGGTTTTCAATGGCTGGCTGGATAAAAACAAGTTCATTTCCGAGGCCCGTCCCTGTAATGGTAATGATCCATCCAACAAAGCGTTTCACCTTTCGAAACCGGACTCGTCTCCGAGGAGGAGGAGGAAGCAGGGGCTTCCTCCTCCTCCTCGGCGTGACTCCACATGCAGAGGCTCGTTTTCTTTATGATTGCATAACGAATGCCTGAGCAGATGGGTGAGGTCAGACGACAGGGTGTTTGTGCGAGTCGGAGCGGAGCGCTGCTTTCATAGGAGACGGGGAAGGAGCCCCGTGAATCCCATCGTTTCCCCGCACGGTGCCGGGAGCCACACAGAGGCCTCGCATTGTGCTCATGTCAGCTATTGATTCTGCAGGCCGGGGAACAACAGAAGACATATTCTCTCCTCGCCCCCCCCCCCTCCCTTCTCCTCCCTCCCTGCTTCCTCTAACCAGTGCGCATTAAGGAGCCATGACTCCCATCACGCCATCCGCGCCCGGGTTCGGCCCGCCTTGTGGTCAGTTACACATCGACCGCACTCTGAGTGCACGCTAGTCTGCACGTGGGCTCATTTGACTCTGGCGAGATGTGCGGCTGAGGCTCCTTAAACGTCCTCCGCGTGGACAATTTGTCTTATCAAATTGTTCAAAATGATGCAGGGACGGAGAAGTATAAATGGCAGCGCTCTTTTATGAGGTTGTCATTAACAGGAGCTTTTAGAGTCGGCCTCATTATCTCTAACCTCAAAGAGCTATTACAGAGCACTCTCAATAATGTGCTGCTCAGTGCCCCCCCCCCCCCTCTACCACCACCTCCCCTTTCATTCATTATTCTCTCTTCACCAACACCAAACCCCTCAAGGGGTTTTTAGTCATACTGAGCAAAGGACTGGAGGATTATGGCTCGTGGGTTCATATTGTAATAAAACAATTACCAGTAGTTTGTTGATCTGTGACGCGTAACGTGACCAGTGAAGGAAACGATTAGAACATGCGACGCCCACTGGATGTTTTATCATAATAAAAAGGGACGGTCGGCTGATCCCAGTTGAAACGAGGAGATTTTAATGCGTGGGGGACTGTTACTGTGGAGTAATAGTGCTTATACCTACCACTGGTGCCAACAGACAATCAGACGACCACACAAAGAGAGAGGCGAGTAAACCAAAGTAAGACCGGATATAAAAACGGGAAACAAGGAAAAGTTTACCTCAGAGGAGAACAGGACATGAGACACGTCCGTCATTGATGAGGCCAGACGGACGCTTTAATAAGTCATCTGGATCGATGTCTCTAAACGTTTGAAGTGTGTGTGTGTGTGTGTGTGTGTGTGTGTGTGTGTGTGTGTGTGTGTGTGTGCGCGCGCAGGCGGGGGCGTCGTCCATGTGGGCGTCATGCTGTGGGCTGCTGAACGAGGTGATGGGCACGGGGACGGTGCGGGCGCAGCAGCCGGGCTTCGGGGCCGGGGCCGGGCCCTTCCGCTTCGCCCCCAGTGCCGGGTACTCCACCTACCCCCCCACCAGCGCCGGGAGCGCCGGGCAGCTGTGCAAGGCGTGCGGACTGGCCTTCTCCGTGTTCAGACGCAAGGTGAGCAGCACGCGCATTGCTGGAGTTAAAGCGATGATAACTTTAACCGTTAATGATTGAAGGTAAAAAAAAAAAAAGATCTTGCTTTTGTAAGATTTAGTCAGCTTTTTTTTTTTTTATGGTCATAATTATTTAATACTCGCGTGCAGTTAAAGCCGGGACTCTAAATCATGGTGCATTCAAGGAAACTCTGACATTTATAATTACTGAGTCCTTTGCTAAATATTGTTTCAATGCAAAAACCTGCAACGCAATCAGCAGTATTTCACACTGAAACACAAGAAGCACACTTGGCACCACTTTCGTCATTTGTGTCTCATTTAGGGTTAAATCGCCGTTATAGCTCATTCATTGAACCCTAATTTATGCAGGTTTGGCTGAGCAACGTTCTCTTAAGAGTTATTAGACAGGAAATAGCAAGAAGAGACAGCTATTAATAGAACATAGTAACAGCCAAGAAGGAAACGAAGGCTTAAAAACACTGCAAGCTGATTTCCAACATGAATGGAAACCATCCATCTCGAAGGCACTGATGGAACGTAATTAAATGCATTCACTCAAGAGGCAATTGTGAGTATTTGAGATGAACGCTGACTCCACTTTATTCATCTGCCAGCTATGATCACTGCCTTCCAGATTTTTATCGGCATTGTTTATTTTGAATGCATATATAATAATGTAACAGCCACATGGGCAGTTTTAAGAACATTTAGTTGGTAATACATTTAAGAGAGTATTCATTTTCTTGTATTGGTACTTTTAAATAAGCAAGTGAAGAGTACTTCTTCCACCCACTTCTTTCAAATTGTCAGTTGACCTAAAAGCTTGAGATGTATCTTTTTTTTGTGTGTTTTCTGGAGGAAAATCAGACCTAGAAAAAAAAGTAATAAAGTTCACCGGCACGTTCCTTTTGATAAAATGCATCATCCATGTACATTCTGGCATTTGCAGGGTCTGTCAGAGTGTCAGAGTGTCTCCGTCTGGCCGCCAGACGCACCGAGACGCTGATGGAAAAAGCTTCCCCTCTACTCGCTGCCTCAGATCTCTCCATCGCCATCCACACACCGCTTGCCCATTCCCCAGACACACACAAACACACACACACACACACACACACACACACACGTTTGTTTGTCTGCGCGCTATTTTCATTGTGTGGAGAAAAAAAAAAACGCACCGGGGGATTAACTACACAGCATTGAAGAAGAGTATGTTTTGCCGCGGATAAATTTGCCGTGGTGCACCAGAGACCCATTTGTGCACGAGAGATAAGAAAATGTTTGCCGCCATGGCTGACCTGCTTTCCCACCCCCCTCCTTTGAAGTGTCAATCGACTCAGCGGCTCGCCATCGGGAGACGGGGTTACGCCAGTGAAATGTCAAGGCATCATCAGGCGCTTTGTAGATTGCTTACTTCCTTCTCCTTTAACTCGTCCCCAGAAGATTGTTGAGCGCACGCGACACAAGCCCATGTTTTCAGATGGAGTTTAGTTTTTGCTGGTTTATGAGTCTTCTCGTTGTCAAAGCAGCGGCCTCCAGGAAACGTGGTTGTTGAGATGTGAATGAGACTTTAGAATATCAGACTAATATCAATCAATTAAACTGTATTTAAGACTCAGTGTCCAGATAAGACAAAACAACAAATATTTTTATATTTCTTAAAGCTATAGGTAGAAAAAACGCAAAGAAGCAGCACAGTGCAGTAGCCTAGCTGTGCCTTACAAAGAACCCGCTGTACCGTTGTCTCCACAGCTGGGACCGGCACCGAGCTGCATGCTTCTTAAAGCCAAATGATTTCTTTGTCAGAGTCATTGAGTCGTAAATGACATTTATACATACGATTTCGTTCAATGGCACTGCTGCCTCTGGATCTCTTCAATAACAATCTCACGGCCGAGATGTTTTACTCCAGCGCGGCCACCAAGTTCGTTACCAGACAATTTGAAGTCCGGGTCGCTTCACTTATTCACGGAGGACAACTCGTTGAGTATGCTTGAATATTTCCTCACCGAAAGCGTCGAAAACCAGATGAGATCTGATCGTACTCACTCCCGCCTTTGACTCTCTTCCCCCCCCCCCCCGACAGCACATCTGCTGCGATTGTAAGAAGAGCTTCTGCGCCCTGTGCTCGGTGCTCCAGGAGAACCTGCGCTGCTGCATGACCTGCCACCTGCTGCGCGGCACGGCCTTCCAGAGGCCTCGGCTCATGCGGCTCCGAGTGAAAGACCTGCGGCAGTACCTGCTGCTGCGCAACATCTCCACCGACACGTGCCGGGAGAAGGAGGACCTGGTGGACCTGGTGCTCTGTCATCGGGGGACGAGGGAGTCCCCGAGGCCGGTGGCGGAGGCCGAGGAGGGAGAGGAGGAGGAGGAGGACGAGGAGGAGGAAGATGAAGATGAAGAGGACACACATGAGGAGGAGGAGGAGGACGAAGATGAAGGGGGAGACGACACAGACAGCCTGCACTCGCTCCCCCACTCGCTCCCGGCCGCCTCGCCCCCCCCGGCCCCTCGCTCCGCCTCCCAACAGTCGGGGCTCTCCGCCTCTCCGGGAGACGCGCCGAGCCCCAGTGACAGCTCAGGGACCAGCAGCCAGGTGAGACAAAACATTCTGTAATTTACATACGCCATACTTCTCCCAAATCTGTCCTCATTCTATCCAAGATGATTCCTAACTAAGGTGAAGTGAGCTTGTTTACGAGTGTGACTGTAGAGGAGAAGATCTACTGCCTTCAGTCCCTGACGAACATCTGTCGGGGGGCTTTGCTCCCTTTAAAATCGACTACACAAAGTGGATTTATTCCCCTTCGTTGATATTGTAAAAGAGCTGATTCTGTTTGTGCACAACGTGTATTTGTGTGTGTTTATTTGTGCGTGCGGAGCCCTCAGACCAGCCAGCGATGCAGCTTAAGCCCTTTGCCTTTTTTTAGGCCCGTTACATCGGCTGAGTCTGTTATGTAACCGCCACACCAGAAACGCCACAGTACATCCGTCCTCTCCCCACTCCTCATGGCACACAAGGGCTTTAGATGACTGTGGCTTATTTCTCCCAGCCAAAGGTGATTGCATGGAGATAAACTGCAAATAGTCCAGCAAAATATTTGGAACTGACGACCTATATTCAGTCACAACTACGCCGAAATAGATTTAAAATCAGAAATCTTAATAGAACCTTTCTTGGATACGGTTCCTGCAGTGACGACTATTAATCAGTGCAACAAAACAACAACATGCAATGTTGTCTTTGTTGAACATAGTTTCTAGGATCAGTGACCTTGAAACCGGTTTAAAGTCTAACGTATTAGACAGATAACTGGATAAGAAAAATCTTGATGAAATAAGATATTACAACTTTATTGAATTGACATTTCTGCAGTATGTAAGACACATTTTAATGCGGTTACGTTATCTTTGTGTTTTTCTCATCAACTATTACAACGATCACCAAGTATATTTCGAGGGACATTCCTTAACATCTTAAAATATCTAATTCAGCAGCTTGTTCAAGCTTCAACAAAAGCACTGCCATTGCTTTCTAGTCGTTTCACGTGTTGGAAATGTATGATAAATATCCAACGTGTGTTCCAGAGAGGTTTGGCGGGGCTGCTGCTTGGTTGGTTGAGGGCAGCCATCCGTCACCGGGACGCCGACACATGCATTATTAACACATGTTCCTTCCGGGCGGATGATTGGTCGGCTGGAATATGCCAGAGCTCAGAGAGGGAGAGAGGTTTTTAGGTACAAGAACAGAGACTCAGAGGACACGGCACTCCGGCGTGACATCACACGGCTGCAGCTCCTTTTCAGCCCTTCACATGCTCCCCTCGTCGAGCGGATAAAAGAATAAAGAGACAATATCCTCTCTTCAAAGTGCTGCGATAACATTGAGCTATGCACTCACACCAAATGGTCTGCGCCGATCTATGCCTCCATTTACTCCCCTTTCATCCAGCAAATTCAGGACCTTCAAAGAGAATAATGAACCGCCGGGTTAAAAGCAGCTGAGTCCGTGTTTAAACGTCTGTAATCTTTCATTAGACATGTGAGTTATACTTTAAAGCCTCGATTGTATTAATAGGCAAACTGTGCATTGTAATCACTCGGTGTCTGGACAAACCGCTATTTATCAATTCGGCATCTTGTCTTATCAGTTCAGCTGCCTCACATCTGACATCAGGAGGTTCTTTTGAACCACAGAACTAAAGGTTGTATTCACGCCTCGCTCGACCTCGACGCCACACGCGTTTTTAAGTTGGAGTTTGACATCAGCTGATTAAACATAAACGGCTACGGGTTTGTTTGTTTTTGAACGGTGAGTGAAATGCTGTTACGGGGAATTCAAGCCGACCTAAATGAACCTCCCGCGTGTTGATTCCTTCTCCAACAGGAGCAGGAGGACACTCCAACGGCGTCCCTCTTGAACCTGGAGCCGGCAGAGAGTTTCATGGAGGTACGGCGGCCATCGGCGGTTCAAAGTGGAAGAACCGAAGATCGGGCTGTGTGTTTGTTGAGAGCCGCTCTGTTCCCTTTGCAGGTCAGTCCGGCGACACAGAGGAGGATCAGGGCCTCGCTGTCCGATCTGGACAACGAAGAGGCGATCGAGAACCTCTCCGTGCGACAGCTCAAAGAGATTCTCGCCAGGAACTTTGTCAATTACTCCGGCTGCTGCGAGAAGTGGGAGCTGCTGGAGAGGGTGCATCGACTCTACAGAGAAAACGAGCAGAACAGGAAATCCAGTAAGCGTGTGTTTCTGTTTTCGTGTCGAAGTTTCACATTTTGACCCTCGTCGTTCGCTATGATGAAAGGATCACCGTCATGTTTTCTTTTCTTTCAGTGGAAAACGTGAGCATAACTGCAGGTAATTATTTGATTGCTATGTTTAAGAGGTTTAAGCTATTCGCCTCTAATCACCTCTAAAACGAAAACACTAATATGAACACATTCCATCTAAATACAAGTAGATGTGTTCCCAATGTTGAAAAGCAGCAGTGCTTAAACATTGTTTTACATGAAAAGCATAAATTCACCGTGTCCCCGAACTAACGTCCTTCCTCTGTTGCTGCCCGTCCTTATCGATAAAGTGGTTGCGTATCCTCCACTTCTCTGCAAAAGTGGAGTTGGAGGTAAGATGTTTTGATTAAAAGCTACTTTACATCACCTTTTGCCTTTTTTCCTCCACGACCACATGCCATTTGACATTGGTGAAGGCATGCTGCGGTGTTTGTACCCACCCCCATATCCTCATCACCATCACGCCGCGGTCACGTCCTCATTTCCTGAAGGACGGACTCTCGTTCCTCTCGTTAATGCTCTGAGGGCTTTTACCTCTTGACGGGCCGTCGTGTAACTGCAGCGGCAGCGCGTCTCCGTCAGGGTTTAATTACACCATCGTACGTTGGGCAGGCTGCCGCGGTGACGCGGAGGGCTCGAGGGGTCGTATCAGCCCGCGTGATAAGCAGACGTGGAGGGAACGCGGACCGGCTGGTGCTGCTGCTCGACTCGCTTTTTCCTGTCACACAAGATGTGAGCCAATATCATGTGCTGTTGGGATGGTTTTCTTCATCCTCACGGCATTTACTTCAGGCTTGATTTCATTTATGTTTTAAGTAAGTTTCTGACTTATCAAACACTTGAAATGGAAAACCTTTTTTTTAGGTCGTTTCAAAGTGACACTTTACACAAGCAGAACGTGAGGGATTTCGATAGAACATGATTCCCTTCTTCTCATCCTTCTCATTCGCGACCGTCAATTAGACCCGTTTTTCCGTCCGCAGACGGCGTCAAGGCCCAGCTGGCGGCGGATGAAAACCTGTGCCGCATCTGCATGGACGCCTTCATCGACTGCGTGCTGCTGGAATGTGGTCACATGGTCACCTGCACCAAATGCGGAAAGCGGATGAGCGAGTGCCCCATCTGCAGGCAGTACGTGGTGCGGGCCGTCCACGTCTTCAAGTCTTAAAGCCGCGGCGGTCGGCGCGGCGCCTCAGGTCGCCGCCCCCCCCCCCCGAACTCTGGATTTACCGGCCCGAGGAGGAACTACTGTGCATGACATCTCGCGGCGGGGCCTAATTGCTGCGGCGGGTTCGAGCAACTTCTGTGTCTTTGGAAGCAAAGACTGTTGCCTCTGGACAACCATGGTCCCCCCCTACTAACTCATATTCAAGCCCACCTTCTCCGCCCTGTCGGACCGTCATCAGCTGCACCGGGACACACACACACACACACACACACACACTCTCTCTCTGGTCTGTGAAACACAGCAGAAGCCCGTGGCGTCACTCTCTGCTCTCCATCGCGGGTTGTGGTTGGTTCTCCGAGGAGACGAACGTGGTCCCGTGGATACTTGAAGAGGATCGCGTTGTTTGTACGTGGCGATCGGGAGCAGAAAAAAAAAAAAAAGATCCCAGGGTTGGAGTTGATATCGTTTACACAGTCGTGCCACGTGACGCCGTGTTTTCTCCCTCAGTGTTCTTTAGGATGTGCAATATTTAAAAGAAGAGACTTACGTGTGTTTTTATTAAATGTCTTTTTTGTTAACGCCGAACCCCCACGAGCAACCGGGTCGTCTCGTCTCGCACACGGAAGTGTGCAAGGTGCCAAACGTCATGCCTTCCGATTGAAATTTGGTTCAGATTTCTTGGGATCTTCAATCTCACAACCAGCGAGCTTGATGTGGTGGTTTCATCTCTTCTTTTCTCAAATAGACTTAAATAAGTGTGCAGCACTTGCTTAGTGAATGATGTGATTGTTTTTGTCATCGAGGACAAAGAATGCTGAGACACAGAGTGAAGGTTCGTCGCCTTTTGAAACGGCAGTTTGAGGGAAAGAAAAGTCTTAATCTGGACCTCGAGGCACTTTCACAGGCTTCCTCTGCGAGTTTGCTTGGTTGCCATGGAGATGGCTCGATCATTTGAATGTTCTCATCCTTCTCCTGAGGGAAAAAAAACCACGAGACAAGAAAAATTTAATGGGTCGACCTTTTGTGAAGACTTTTTTTCTTTTCTTTCAATCTTTATTTTAAAGACTCCCTTTTTCATTCCAAATAACTGCCACCAAACAATTGCATTTAGTGTCAGAGTCTACCACGTGTCTGTCTTTGATCGTGCTGTCCGTTAACGTGTCCATGATCTTAGGCAGGTGACCGGTGCTACTTGTAACATCTACGTTTTTTTGACATGTTGTCGAGGCCTCCTTCCAAATACCCACCACAGAGCGAGAGGCAGGGAGAGCTCGGTTTACGTTGACCTGTTTATGCAAATGAAACACTTTTTTCTTGTCATGTGACATCGAGTAAACTCAGATGTCACTAAAATATGTGTTCAGTATGCCTGTGGTACTTTTTTTTTTTTCTTTTCTTTTTTTAAAGAAGCAGAAGTGCTGTTAAGCGAATGGCGTAGATAACTTATATCGTTGTTAGTCATTAAATGTATATTTTTTTCCATTTACTTGGGAGGCGACATGATTTTAAGATTATAGGAAGCTAAAACATACCGTTTTTTCAGAATGTATCTGCTGAGTTTGGTCGGACGGGTTCCTCTGTCCTCTGATCACCTCACTCTCTCACCATTAAAAGATGCGTCAGTCGTAGTCTCGCTTTCCTGGCACTTTTCGTCTCCGTCTGCTTCAGATCCCCCATAAAAACAACGACACCAACACCACACACACTGTAACAAACACTGTGACTCTGCAAGTCTGTTTGTTGATGCTGCTGTTTCTCAAAGATGTCATTCATTGGGCAGCTACAGTATTACCAGAGACGGAGATTATCGTGAGCGCTCGATCCTCGATCCTTATATTTTGGAATGTTGAACCTTTTTATTTTGGTAAACAAGAGAAAGATGATTTATTAGATTCAATAAAAATGCAGTACGACAAACCGGAGTAAAACCCTGCTCTTTATTTTGTAATCGACTTGATCTTCTCTTATAGTCACCCAGGTTGATTTTCACATATGAATAATGTTCATTTGATAACATTAAAACAGGACTCATACAAAAGCTCAGTATTTAAAATGGATTTAATATCTCAAGGCTGACCTAACTTTTCCTAGAGGCTTTACATGTACACCATGTACAGATTGAACATTTACAGTAATGTACTAAACTCTTTTATGACGAGATGTTGCTTTAATAGAAACGGATAAAAGGTAAGTGTAAACTCATCCACTGAACCGTATCAAGTGCTTGTCAAAAAGACTCTTTAAAAAGGTTTGAGCGCGGCATCAGATAGACAAGTTCCAATATTGAAATGAGCTTTTATATAGAACTTTAGATATTGTGATGAATAGATGTATATTAAACTATTTTGCTATTAACTGGTGCACTTGGTTGACAAGTACTTAGTAAATATAAAAGATGATTCGATATGAATAACCAGTGTTAACAAATGTACACTTCAGTGGAATCCCTCACACGGAAAAAAGAACAAACAAAATCACTTTTACGGTTCACAGAAATGTGTACAGAAATAATTCAGGAACAATGCCATATTTATGAGGCTCAGTGACGAGTGGGATGATGATGCCATTTCCTACCGGATAGAAACTTTTTTTTACTTGATCGCTTTACTAATACTGGCTTTATATCTTTTCAATAAAATACATTCATCTCTTGAGAATTTGGAAACTATACATTAAAACATGTATTTCAACCTGTTGGCCTGTTTGATGGATTTAAACATCACTTCTGTCAAATGGGGGAAAAACTGCCTCATCTATAAAGACTTACGCGAATGTTCTTATTCTGTTAATTGTTGCTTCATTATTTCTTGCAGGATTCAGTACTGATTTTTTTTCATGAGTTCAGCTGACAGGAGTGAACGGATGATTATATTTCGGTTACTAAAGGTAATGACTGTGGTGTAAACATGTGCCTTTGCTGCATGCAGAGCTAACAGACGTACCTACAAAGCACCAATGATACTAAAATGCAACAGAGACTGGCACAGACGTTTGTATAAAGCTGTGTCTTAATGCAACCCAGTTAACTATAAGCTGTTAGTAGAATTAGCAGAACATTTTAGTGTTGGAAAAAGAAAAAGCTTTATAGACTGTAAAGTGTATGTGAATACATTCATGTATTCAGACTTACTGTATTAGTGCAAATTGTATCACATGGAGAACAAAAATATACAGTACCTTCGTCCGAACAGAAAACAGGGCACTGAAACATATAATCAGGTATAAAAACATACACAAACAGAAGCCACCATCTACAGTTTGGCAACAAATCATTAGACCTTTGCCTCTCAACAATTAAGAGCTTAAAAGTAATACCGATTGATTATCAATTCCAATGGTGTGATACTGTACAGAGGTGCAATCAATACTGCACATAAATGTATGAAACACTTTCTGATACAAAAATATTCCTCTAATGCAAAGACATTTGCATTTAAACCACATAATATAACTAAAGATAGTCACAATACATCAACAATCAATATGTAAAGAAATAAATAACTTCTATACAGGTGCAAACAACAACAAGAACATTTTTGCAAAAACCCCCCTCACGGGACAAATTTTCCCTCTTTACATTCTGGCAGCGCGGCTTCCTCTTCCATCCGCTCACAGGCGTCTGCTGCCTCCGTGTGGACAGGAGTTTCACGCCTTGCGATTGTCACACAGTCCTCCCCGTTTCCTAACTGATCTTCTGCAGCAGCTTCTCTTCTATAAGTTCAAACTGCACGCTGACAGACATTTCCGCGATGAAGCGGTCGCATCCTTCCTTGCTCACCTGTTTGCAGTAGCGCAGGTCGATGTGACATACGCTCCCGCAGCGCTTGAAGTAGGTCAGCGACTGGTCTGTGACCCGGTTGCAGACTGCGGGGAGAAAGATAACAAACGATGCGGCACACGTGGATTAATAAAGCCTTCAGGATGTTCCAGGACAATAAATCCTCATTACGGTGAGCTTTCAGCAGTTTCCACTTCGATTCAATGCGTTTACATTTAATGGTATTCCAGAGAGACGAGGACGCCATGTGGTTCTTTTAAGCCTTAGCGCACCGTTAATTAATGGAATTAAATATTAGAAAAATTATTTTTTTAACAATTTGTGAACAATTTCAACAATCTGAACTAAACTGCAAAGTCTCATTTTATTCAAAAACTGAATCTTCAAATCTTCATGAAGGTCATTTTGGGAATGTTTGCTTCAACTTTAGTTTAAGGTGAAGTTATTCAAATAAACTGACACACTTTCCCACATAAAAATGTAGGAGGAGGCGTTTCGATTTATTTTCTTACAGACAGAACGTTTGGTATCAGGAGGTTTTTAAATAGTTTTACCGTTTGACAAAACATTCACTGCATCTGTCTAAAGTTTCTTTAGTTGGCTGAAAAAAACTAACTGTCTGAAAGGACATGAAAAAATAAAGCTGATTAAATAGCTGAAAAAAGCCGAATGCCAGGAGGCTCCTACCCGACAGGTTGATGTCAGTGAGCGAGTCCCTGGTGGTCGTCCCCGCCGCGGTCAGCACGTTGACGGACTGGTCGGTGACGTGGTTGCAGTAGCTGAGGTCCAGCTTGGACAGCGAGGGCATGTAGCGAATGATGAGGCGCAGAGACGTGTCCGTGATGTCCAAGCCCGCCAGGCGCAGCTCCTCCACGTTACGCAGTTTGCTCCTGTTGTCCAGCTGACCTGAGAAGTGTTCGTTCCGTCACTCATTCAGCCCCTAAAGCCTCAGACTGTTCAGGCCGCGTGTTTCTGTGTGTGTGTGTGTGGTTTGCAGGTTGGTACCTGGCCTGTTGTCTGTAGGAGGCGACAGCAGGTCCCTCATTTGGGCGTCTTTCAGTCCCTCGACCCACTGGACGTCCAGAGTTCGCAGGAGAGGACAGCTGGACGTGCAAAGAGCAGAGACCGCCACCCAGGAGCAGCCTGACAAAAGCAGCACACGCAAACCTGCAGAAACAGCCGGGACATACACAGCCTCATCTGAGACACCTTCTGCATCAGGCTACCAGTTACCCATCTTCTGCAAGTTAAATTAAAAAAACTCTTCTACTGTGGCCTTAAGCAGCAACACAGCAACACACATTTAGTGCAAACCCTCATTCAGTCTGTGGAAGAATTGTGGCCTATTTTGCAGGGGTTTTTTCCCGTCTCTAAAGTTTTAGTTAATCAGCGACCACAAAATAAGCCAACGGGAAGCAGTGAGTATTTTTATCTAATTAACCGAGTGATCTAACAAAGACATTCAGAAGCAACAAAGTAGTCGCTCTGAATCCATGGAACCTCGGGACACAATTATCCACATAGAGGATCCATGTGGGGAGATATGACAATTCCAACTGCAGAAAACTTATTAAAAAACGTTTTTCATCACTTGAAATGGTTATTTTACTACCCGTAATATAATATTTTTTGCAGTCTTGGTTGAGTTAAAAGGGCCGAGGAGGGAGTCAGATGGTTCCAACAGATACCATCGTAATGTGAGTCAGTAATGTAGGTCAAGTTAAACTTCTTTTCTTTTACCGAATACTTTAATGAAACAAAACGGCTCATCCCCTCGACCGCACTTATGTAATAATGTAGGAGGCGAGCCGCACGGCAACAGGCCGCTCTGGTTGGTGTGAATGTGGCGCCCTGCTGGTCGGGCGCCTTTTACCTGGCAGCCTGTTGACGAGCCAGCCGAGCTGCTTCTTGGAGATGTTGGTCCAGCTGAGGTCCAGAGCCACCGGCTGCCTCCGGATGATGCCGCTCAGCATGAGGGGCGTTATGGACTTGCAGCGGTTCAGATTGACGCGCTTCCACAGCCTCTTGTCGCAGCACCTGGTGACGACACGCAGCAGCGTTCTTAACCAAAGACGGACGTTATGGGGGGGGGGGGGGTGGGAAGGGACAGGGGGGGGCGTCATGCCGTACTCACCATCTGTTCCAGGTCCTGCAGACGCGCATGCACACGCAGAGGTCCCTGTGAGCCAGGTGGCCGAACACCGTCATCCACATCTCCCTTCGCATGGCGTGCGCCTCGCCGTCGGCCAGCGGGAGCCGATCGGGCGGGGGGCTGATGGGCGGGGGCCGGATCACGTGGCGCTCCATCTGGACGCATTTCGGCGGCGACCGGCAGGGGAGCGGACGGGGCCACGCGGCGGGCGCGATTGGCGCGCTTCGGTTCCAGCCCGGCGGCGAGAAGCCGCGCGGCGCCTCGTCGGCCTCCCTCACGCGGGGTCGCAGCCAGTCGCCCAGGGCGCCGCTGCCGTTGCTGCTGAGAGGCCATCGGGGCTTCTGGTCCTCCACCTCGCCCTCGGGCTCGGTTTTCACGGGCCTGTGGTTCTGATTGGCCGCGCCGTCCTCCGTTTTCAGCGGGCGTCTGTTGTGGTTGCCCGAGCCCTCCTCCGTTTTAAGGGCCCTGCGGCTCTGATCGGCGGGCGACTCCTCCGTTTTCAATGGCTTACGGTCCTGATTGGTCACGGGGTCCTCGTTCTTCAGTGGTCGTCGATTGTGATTGGCTGAGCCCTCCTCGGCCTTCACCGAGCCGTGGTTTTGGTCGGGGAGGCACTCTTCCGTCTTGGGGATCTCTCGGTTGAACTCCTTGCTCAGCTCTCTGCTGGGGAGACGTCGCCGCTGATGGCGAGCCTTCAGCTTGGAGCTCCTCTCCTCTGCGTCTCCCGAGTCGCTGCTCGGTGCCGCTGTGGGAGAGCTGGAGGACTGTTCGCCGTCTCTGGCTGCAGATGTTCTTAGCAGTGGACTTAACAGGACCGTGGCTTTGTCCTCTGCACCGCTGCTGTCTCTCTCTTTTTTCACTGTCTTCTCTCCCCGTCCCTCGTTGTCCTGTGCTTGGTCCTCTTCGTCATATTCATCTTTACCCTTTAAATAAACCCTGCCCAAAGGGAATCCATCTTCTTTGTGATCCTCCAGGTCATCTTCTTCATCGCCCTGATCGTTTTCCGTCTTGATTTGACGCAACAGCTTGAGAGTCAAAGGATCGTCAGGTTTTAAAAGCTTCTTCTAAGAAAGAATAGAAGACACATCATTGTTTTATAAATAGCAGTTGTCGGTTTATCACTGGGAATTTAAAGACTTTGCATATTTGAGTTCCCTGTAAGAATCAAGCAACAAATTAATTCATAAAAAGGCTGACATTGCAATTTAATTAACAAATACACCTACCAAAAATAGAAAACTAGTCCTCTAATCCTCTTTGGCACTGTTTTACATCATACATAGTCAGGACTTCTTCATGTCCTAATTTATAACATTCACAATAAACTGCAGCTTTGTGACAATGTTGTTGTTTTTCTGCAAATTACACACGGCATGAAGGTGTCTTAAAAAGTTTGGTAAAAAATATATACATATCCTTATGCAAATTTAGCTACCAAGGAATTGAAGAATTAAATGCAAAGCTACAAGAGGAAATAAATATGATTGTGACCACTTTATTCAGTGTAAACGTTTACAACACCTCTCACCTTCTTTTTCACCATTACAGGTTCATCATGGGTGTCGAAAAGCTTCCTCTTTTTCCGTAGTGGGTTTTCCTCTGGCCTCGGTCGGAGCACAGCGTCCAGGGACAGCAGCGGAGGACGTTTCTTTGCCGGTTCTTCCTCTCTCGCCTTAGGGATTTCCTCCCGCTCCGCTTTTCTCTTCACGGCAGACGCGGCGGTCAAAGCGTTGACGGTTGCTGTGGCCAACAACGGCGGGTCGGGATCCTCCTTTGAGTCCCGGTTTAGCCGCGGTTCTTTCAGCAGCGAACCGGGAAGGTTTGAGGCATACTTAAATCCTGGCCCCCTTTTTTGCTTTGAGGCCAAAAGGTTAGAAAACAGAGAGCACAACTGTATTTCTCTGGCGCAGAGTTTTTCAGACAGGCTTAACCTTCACTGAATCATCTTTTGATCACTTTAAGTCCACACGGATACTTACTTTTCCTGTTTTCCCAGCATGATTACACTTTGGGCACTCCCAGCAGTTTGGCAATTCATCATTGACTACTCCGTTTGAGTCTTTCACCTAAACCAGAGGAGGACACATACGGGTTCAGGTCTACAGGAGCCTTTGTGCTGGACCTTCAGGCATACTTATACTTCAATACTTATTACAACAAAAATGCAACAATTAGGCAATCATTAATAAACCCTCGCTACTGTTTTACCAACAACTAGTTGACGTAGTTTGGGTTCATGAAGCATTAATTTGAACTTGAAGTCCCGGCTGCAACGTTTTCTGTGAAGAATTTAAGGAGTTCTTTTGGCTGCAATAACATCGATACCAGCACCACCGGCAACGGATTCTGACCGCAGTCCGTGCGCACTGATGTTGGCCGATTTACCTTTAGACAGTTAGGATGAACAATCTCATTGCAGATGGAGCACTCCATGAGCATAAGGTTAAACTTCTCCTCCTCATCCTCCACTGTGTCCTCTTTCCCTGCCTCTCCACAGACGAGACACACCGCTGTGTGCGGCAGGACGGGCTGCAGACAAAAACAGAGGCTTGAAGATGAGGCTGCTGTATCAAACTGACATCCTCCAAAGGAACAATTGCGCTCGGCCATAATAGCTTTAACAGAATATTTAACTTTCTCACAATTCTGTCACTTACAATGCTCCAATTCATTTAAGGCTCAATTTCAAGCTGCACGCAGGCGAGCCAGCTATCGGCAATGTTTTCTGTACATGTTTAACTGTGGATTAAACAGTATTTTGAACCAGTTTATGAGGAGTAAACAAGCAAGTTGCATCACCATGAACAGGTGCGGAAATGTTCCACACAGCACCGGGATGAACTTATGCACGTTGTGTAGTGCTGCTCCGAAGCAGTACTAAGTGTGCATCCAGAGAGGCTTAAGCATATCGGCATATCTTAAAAGTGGGACACTTTTAGCTTAAGACCGCAGGTGTCTGATGTTGGTACGGATGCCAAGTCTCTCTCACTCCACAGAATGTTTATGGTCCGTATATGTTGCAGAAACAATGAACCGTGTCACTGTCCATGGTGCTGAAACAACAAAGTCTCTCTCTCTCTCTCTCTCTCTCTCTCTCTCTCGGTCTTGTCTCACTACTGCTACAGCTGCTGTTTGATTCTACTGCTGCAAACAGTTATTTATATTACATGCGTTGCTACTAGCAACCACCTGAAACACCCGAGCAATCAAACAGTGCTGCCGTAGCGACAATGTTGAGCAGCCGAGCGACGACCTCACAACCACGTGGACACACCCAGGAACAAGTATTCAAAAAGAAAGCAAAGCTAAATGTGCTGTTTAATCTTTTTTTGAGAGAGGCCAGGCGAGCCGCTCCCCTTTTGTTTCCAGTCTTTGTGCTAAGCTAAGCGTTAGCTGAGGAAATGATGAACAGGGAACTTACTGCGATGCACTGCCTCATGATGCAGGACTGCTTCATGCGGCCCGGCCCACCAAACTTCTTCATGTCTTTGCAAAAGTGGCACTCTCCGCACTCCGTCCGCAGGCACGCTTCACACTTCCGGCAGCGCGTCCTTCTCCTCCTGGCACCAGATGTTCCCCGGCCGGCCGACAGCTTGACTGCTGATGCAGGAGAAGCTGCCATCTTAGGTTTAGGCCGGTTTGGAGGCCGCGGCTAAAAGGATAAAGACGATACAGTGTCAGGTTCCTCAAATAAAAAAGGCAGCAGTAACTGGTATCAAAAAGGGCAGATTAATTATTTTATTGATATAAAGATATATCTGTTATTTTAAGAATATGATGCGACAATGTATGCCATTTCATCACAGTCAAGTAGTCAAACATGGCAAATGGCATTCACACAATACTTGCAACGTGTCGAAGGCAGTAAGCATCATCATTATCTTTCCCAAAACAGACGCATTAGAACCATTATGTCACTGAGCACGAAATGGTAAACAAAATCACCAAAATGTCGGATTAAAATAAAAGTAGCTGCTCAATTAAATTGACTTATAACACTGCAGTGATGAATAATGGTGCTTCGGCTCAATATTAAGCACTTACAATCATGCACATATTCTAATGGTCAGCGTCATGACGTATGTAAGCACAAATCCATTTTCCTTTCTTTGCCTTTTGTTACCTTGGTGAAATAGATCCTATCAGATATGCGTATTCACATGTCTACATCAAAAGACAGATATCAGGATGTTTTTTTCTTTTTTTTCTTTGATTCACGCCCGTTAAAGCACAGCGACGGAGAAAAGCAAACAAATTAAAAAATGCCTCTTCCAAATTTAGCAATCCAGTCAAGCTAGCATGTTTCTACTTCAAAGAAAAACTGCACTTACAGCCAAATATCACACAGAGCCATTATTCTGTGTTAGGAGGGCGCCAACTGATTTACAACAGACCACATTAAGTGTCCTGCGTTTGATTCAACTGCAGAATGTAGATGAGATGCATTTGATCCTCATCATCATTGTTAAATATTCTGCTTCTCAAGCTCAGAGTCCAACCACAATAACATATTCCCAACATAAAAACCACATGTCTAAGACACCAAACGAAGCCACCCAGAAAATATGAAGTAATGAGTGAGAGGAAATAAACAAGGAGAGACAGAGAGCCAGAGAGAGAAAGACTGCAGCTCTTGGAAATGAAGATCGGATTTCTTTAGTTACATCGGCAGTGCAGATTCTCCTGGAGTCAGCATAGCAACAGCCACGTCCCATTCCCGAACAGAACAGTCTATGACACTCTGACTTGGAACCAATAAGAGCTGTAACGAGACTCTACAGCGGAAAAAGAAAGAAAGCTCAATCTCGGGGCATGTTACGGTAATTTATTTTAACAATAGCCGTGGAATAGACTGACGTAGGCAGGCCAATGAGTGTTTACTAGAGGGGATTAAAATTAAGTATGGGGGTCGGGGTGGGGGGGGGGGGGGGGGCTGTTCTGAGGGGGGAACTCAAGGGGATTACAGACAGGAGGTCTGCTCCAGAAGACCACTGGTATGAGACCTAATAACCTGTCATTTGTCAACAGCTAGGGAGATACTGCCAGTCTGCTAATGTCTGATCATAATGAATCAAAATAATAAATAATGCAGCGCGTACCGTCTGATTACATCTGAAACTTAAGCTGCAGATACTCCAGAGAGAGCTGTCCCTTTTGTCCCCTGAATCAATTTGTCCACTATGTGGGCGATCTCTAAAGCAGATACCATTCCCAAAGAAATTAACTACCTGTCACTCTAACTACCTTCTGTCCCAGTTTGAAGTGTCTCTTCACCACACATAAAACACACGTCTTCCATCTGTGCGAGGGGCAGAGCCAGTAACCAACCAGTAATCCTGTGGCTCTTGAAAGCTCACTCAGCTGGAAAACATGATGAGAAGCCGACCTTAATGTCCACGGAAACCAACATGGAGCCTCTGAAGCCACCATGGAGGTCAGGTGGAAAACAGCTACTGTGGCTGTACTTGACATCCCGAGTACAGATTGCAGGAACAACAAGACGTTTTATCAAAAATGACAAAGATTCCAAGAACGCTGCTTTATGAAGCCTATAAAGCTGTCCATTGTTTATGACGTCATCATTGTCTGTTTTCTATAGCTAAGAGCATATGTGGCATTAAATACTTTGCAAAAACAAAGAGCAAAAAGTTCTTGGAAGGTTTACATTTGTGTTGGGGTTAAGAGGTGGAATACATTTTACGGTTGACGCTGTATTTGAAGAAAAAAGACAAAAATATGTAAATTCTCTACTACACGTTATGTCTTTAGGCCACAAAGCGGAACAGTAAAACCTCTGGTAGTTACTCAGAAGCTGAGGATGGACGACTTACCATCACTAAACATGTCGATCAGTAAAACCACTGTACCACGATTTCAAATTAAATTAGGTAAAAGTTGTTCAGGTGGGTGCTCACTTCCTGAAATCTAAACATGCATGTTCTTAAACACATTAAATATAAGCCCTGAGGATGGTTTGAGAACAGGAATTTGAACCAATAAAACAGAAAATATTATATAAAAATATTATTTGTCAAAAGAGCCAAATGGAGTCAATGTTTTTTAAAACTAAATGGAGCCAAAGGATGAATGCGAGGGGGTGTGGTCCAGAGTTTAGAGGTATACAAATTAACTTTCCACATTTCTTGCCGTCTAAGCAAGTCTCATCTTTCAGCCATTTACACCGAACAACATCAAACATTCCTCTCACAATAACCGCTTTCTAATCAAAACGTAACCTTACTAAAAAAACAAATCCGTGAAAGATGAATCTGTATTCACATCTATTTCTATCCTCTGCTTCGAAACAACCAACAGCAGCCCCGAGGCTCTGAGCTCTACAAACACTGTCTTCTCCTACCGCTGGTTTCCACCTGACAAAAACACGCACACACATGTATCCAAAAAAAAAAAACAACTGCAGAATTCAAAGCCCAAGCGCAGAGGGTGAACTGAACGCATGCATTCCTCTCCAGGAAGCTGCCTCGGGATGCTGCACGGCGCTCTCTCTGGTGCTCTCGCTACGCCTGCCTGCACAGGCTCCGTGCGCTAACCTGCTCAGAGTCTGAATCGTAGTCCTCATCCTCTGCGCTCAGCGACATGGCCATGGCTGGTTTTCACGCACCGTCCAGCTCACGGCAAACTGACATGGCTGCAGTCTCCTCCTCCTCCTCCTCCTCCTGCTGCTGCTGCTGCTGCCGCCGTTGTGGCCTGCAGCCCTCTCTCCTACTCTAAAGCTCCACAATACCACAAGCAGATGTAGGAAAACACACACAAGCCTGCCTCATTAGCATGAGTCCACTCCCTGGGAGACTAGAGGAGGGGTTTAGAAACACGGGGGCCAATGGGAGGCCGCGGTGCATCAGAATATGCAGCGGGAGTGTCTGCCTCAGTCCAATGAGGGGACAACGCGCAGGGACGGTGCTGTAATATGCACGATGGGTATCGCGGGAGAGGAGAGACGGCTCCACGCGGCCAATGAAGCCAGATGGCATCTCATTACAAAAGGCAAACAAAAAGAGGCCCCTCCACCGGCAGCTGGCCTCTGGCGGGACGGGTGGGGGCGATAAAACCACCTCCATGCGTTCAGATACGACACGTCCCAGCCAGCCACCTCCTGTTGAGGTCACACACTACAAGCATCTGTCGGACGTATTGGACTGTTTTATGCTTCATATATATATATATATATATATGAAGCATAAAACAGTCCAATCAATTCTCATTTTACTATTTCCATAGTGTATTTTTTTTAAAACCATTAAAAATGTATTTTTTCACTAAGCAATGAAAAGAAACACTTAAGATGTCTTATTTCAGCATTAGTCATTTTGACCTTTTCATACTATGTGGGGAATGAAGGAGGTAGTTATTTTCCTGCTTAGAATCATCTAATTAATGTGAGAGCATGACTTTTACACTCTCGCGACCTTCTGCAGAGCTCAAAAGAGCTAAAAGTGTTCACAGCTTGTCACGTCAGACAGGATGTGAGGAGATGTTTGGTGCAGCACACGGACGACCAACACACACATGCATAAGTCGAAGATCTTATTGGTGAAATGAATGGTTTTATAAAATTAGTTCAGAAATGTCAAGCACAACGAGTCCAGTGACAGGTGCTTGTGCTCAGTCTTCTCCCATGTTTCTATTGAACAATAACAAAACCTCAGAGTGCCACCGAAGTATTCTTACCTTCATTTGTGTTGACCAGTAGACCACAGGAACTCCAGTGATTGCTAACTTGGGGTCGTCATCAGCGTGTTCTTTTAAGACAACCTAGACCCCCCCCCCAAGAGGACAGGAACAAAGCATAAGAGGCCTCCGCCATGTCTATTTGATGGCATTTATTGTGAAAGTTACCGTCTCATCCTTCTCCGTTTCCTACCTTCATGTTTTCCAGCAGCGCTTGGGGGTTCTCTATTCCCTCGGGAACACATTTTTTGTTTTCAGGGAGCAACTCCAGCTTCTCAACCAGCTTCCTGAGTCCGCTCAGCTCGAACTCGGTCAAATGCATCCATTTATTTGTTGCCTCCGAGCCCGAAGAGTCCGAGGGCGTCTGCGGGGACTCCAGAGGGGCGGAGTCGGGATTACAGCTGTCCTCGGAGTGGACGGAGAGAACAGCCTTGAGGTGCTGGCTCCTCTGGCTGTCAGGACAGCAGGGGCCCTCCTGGGCAGCCTTCTCTGGTTTGTCCCCCTGACCCTCCCTGACTCGGGTATCACACGAGTCCTCGTTCGTGTCCCGGCTCCTGGTGTCGGAGGACGGGCTCTGTGTGTTTCCCTTTGTCTCATAGTCTGAAGGGACAAAATGAGAGAAGAGTTGTTTCGTACCAAACATCAATTCCACAATGTCTTTTTCTTTGTATTAAGACAATGCATCTGGAAACAGCGAAGAAGTAGTATAATCCGCCATCACACTGAAACAGAATGCGTGACATTTTTGACCTTTCAAACCCAGTATTTCCAACGGTGATGAGCGGCTTCGTTGCTCAAGTTCACTCACCCGTCAGCACCGGCTCTTTGTGGAGCTCCTGGGAGAAGTACGAGCGCTTGGTGAGGCAGTGCAGGTATCTCTCCAGGACATACCAGCATATCTCAAAGTAGAAGGGGAAACGGAACTTGGAATGGACCTGGAGACAAAGCGGAAAAAAGTGTTCATTCATTCATTCACACGACAACACGCGTCGTCAGGGACAAACTGCCGTCACACAGGCTGGCCTGAGTTCTATGTAAAGCGATTATTCTTTTGCAATCTTACAGCTTTAAAACATATTAGAAAGAAAGAGGGCATATTTTATAACAGGTTTTTTTTAAATATGGCATTAGCAGTTTCAGAATATGGCTTTTGGTGAAGCACACTGATTGCTTCGAAAGGATAATTATTTTATTTTCGAGAAAAACTAATTAAATTCAGAATCTAACATGAAGTGATATTGTCTTTGTGAGTATAAGATTGGTTTTAAAACTTTCCAAACAAAAAATTATACTCTACAAAAATGAACCTTTAATGTATAATTACTTACATATATATATATATATATATATATATATATATATATATATATATATATATGTACATTTTCACTATCGTCCCTTATTTATTCTCCATCACATCTCTCATTCTCCTGTCTCTAGCAGGGGAACTCTTTGCCTCGCCCTGCTTCTCTAAGGAATTGATTTATCATTTATCTCAACGTATTGCATTGCAGAACCCAGTTCAGCCGCACAACGAGAGAGTCCCACAAGGCGCCTACCTTGGTCCTATTCTCTATCTCATGGATGGTAAGCTGCATAGGAATGTTGAAGCTGTGCAGAATATTGCCTCCAAATACCAGAGTGTCCACTGGAGTGTAGACGGCATGAATCCAGCCTTCATTACAAAAAAAAGTACAACACATACACAAAAGAGATTCGGAACGCATGAAAAGGATTCATGCAAATTCCCGTAGTTGAGGAAAATACCGTACAATAGTTAGGAAAAGCCTGCGTTACTGTTCACTGAGGAGGCAGCTAATCTTTTCCTGCTGGCTACTTTAAAACAGCCATGCCAACACACCCGATGGGATGAAGAACGTGTATCCCTGCTCAAGTCCCACTCTCTGGCATCCGTCGGCTCGGTCTCCCAGGAAGAGATCACTCTGCTTGCCTGACAGGACCCAGTCCTCGTAGAGGGCGAGGTTATGGGGGGTCGGAGGCACGAGCCAAAACACCTGGGGAGAAGAAGTCGATGCCAGGGTTAGGAGGAATGCCAGCTCTGACACCCTCAAACACTACACGTGACCAGACATACGGCACGTTTTCTTAATTTCTAAGAATAATAACAGACGAGAGACAAGAATGAACTTACTTTCTGACCCTTGAATACATGATACCAGACGGAGGTTCCACCAAAGTCGATGTGGAAGTCTGTGTAGCAGCCCTTCACGCTCATCAAACAGTACCTATAGCAGAAGAGGAGGGACAACAACAAACATTCAAAAGAATCATCTTGTAGATTGTGAGACTAACATTCATAAAAAAGAGAACGAAAATATTAAATCACAAAGAGACAGCGCCCCTCTGGAAAACTATTGAAGAATGATTAGCACCCTGTCACATAAACTATTCAGTGAATTAAGCATTAAGCAATTCCACGGAAAGATGATGTAGTCAATACTTGAAACGTATGGTGATCTAATTAGCCTGTCTGCCTACGGCTGCAGTTCTATAGAGCAGCAGCGCACATCAACGTCAGCCAGTTAAGATGCTTTTGGGAACATTATGCCAGCGAGCTGTGCTCCTTCAGCAGCACTTGGCTTGCCAATTTCCTTCATTTCCAAAGCTTCCTCTTGGAGGCGTGCTGAGGATCAGGCACGTGGTCGCACATCTTTCCCTCATACGTGGGGCCTCATAGGTTTGAGGGCAGGAAATGGACGGGGGTTGTGGGGGGGCCGACACCACTTGACCCTGATGATTAATTCATTTAATATGACTCCATAAATAGTTTTATTGGGAAATCTTAAATTGCTCCCATGAGATATAATAAGACAGAAAGAAACACGCAGTAACCTCAGGTTGCTGCTTGCTATTATTTTCATTAGCAAAACAATAAAATGCTCTTTTTCTTTTCAAGACGGATCATTTGGTAAGACATTTGCAAAGAAAATGGCCATTGTTTCTGTCAGAGCCCAAAAACCTCTTCAATTCATTTTTCAGCTACACAAAGATGTCTTTCTGCACAGAAGCCAGCAAGCCTCACTGTCGCAGCTCAAACACAGCCTAAATAACCACTGCTAGCAACAGTGGGATAGAATATTGTTACTGGCTGTAATAATAATGGAAAAGCTTTGTAACTGGATATCTGTCAAATCTAAGATATACATGTTAAATATAAAAGGACTCCGACTGATGGTAGGAAATATGAGCAAATGGGGTTACAAGGAGAGACACGATTGGTTTTGGACTCTTTTGACAAACGATGACAGCCGATTGGCTGAGAGGTGTCTGTGCAGTCAGAATACAGCTGTTAAAAACCCATCCTCCACTGAGGAGAACTCGGCTGCCTAGCAACAATCAAGAGCACTTACATGAGATGGATAACACCGACTGTATGCAGCACTCTACAATGATAGAGCGATATATGAGACACTCGGATGGGAGGAGAAAAATGTTATTATGCATTTACGAACAAGGGAGCAGCCACCCCCCCATGTATTTTTCCATTTCTACAATTATCATTAATTTCACTCATAGACTTTCATAGACAGCTCAGAGGAGAATGCCGCGCAAGCCATACCTTTGCACTTTTGGGTACTTCATGTCTGAGATTACATTGGTGGCTTCTGTTTGGCTTTGCTTCAGATCAGGAGGCCACATGTTGTCCACCCAGTCAACTTGATCTACCTGGGAGAGTGATCATAAACTGCACTTTTCACCCTGGCTCACAGCGTGGTTAGTCATACTTCTGTTAATCACGGTACCAGATTTGATTTCTTTTATTACCACTGTGGGACGCTTGATGAGACTCTCCAGTTTAGTGTGGCTGAACTCCAAGCTGATGACGTTGAACAGTTTGTCCCGCTCTTCCTCCGGTGTCTCGTAATAACGGGCAAACTGAGACATGCTCATTTCAGAGCCTTTCTGAGTGCTCACATCCATAACATCCACGGACCGGCGACTCCCTGCAAGCGGCCGCGCAAGTTGACAAGCGTCACTTCAACTGTTACCGCTCATCTGTACCGTCAGAGACTGATCCAGCATGCTATTGTTTCAATTATGCAGCGCAAACATGCACTGTTGACGTTTCACAGATTAACAACAAGGGCCGACTAACGGATGCACTTCACCATCTTCCCCACTAGATGGAGCAGCTACACTCCAACCCCATTTAATTAATTCAGCTGTACTCTAATGGGAAAGAGAATTGCAAGTGTTCTGATATAAGTATATACAGATTAACATGCAAGATCACTATTTAAATATCAGCATAAGATGGAAAAACAGTAAACAAGAAACAGCCATATCGTTGAAATAATAATTATATATATAATTATTATTTATAATTATTTTATATATATATATATATATATATATATATATATATATATGTATGTATATGTAATTTGAAAATACTGTGAATAAGACTTTTTATGCGATTACTTTTGTTGTGTGTGTGTGTGTGGCATCCTACTTACCAACTAAGCCCTTAATTTCACTGACTGTGAATTCTGGATCGGGCATTCTATAAAAAGACATGGGTTGACAGCACTCAAATGATTAACATAAAACAGATCTAAAGAGAGTGAAATCAACATAATGAGCCCTGAAAGGTCACTTCACAGAAATGTTGTTCTCACCTGAGCCCGAGTCCCTCTTTCTCTTTGAAGATGAGTGGGGTCCTGAGAGCATCCCTCTGCACATATTCATAAGAGAAGTCTGCAAGACATGGAACGCGTTGCAATCACAGACATGTGTAGAAAAACCAATGTTTACTGTGCACGCGTCTGGTAAAATAAAACCTAATGTCCTATTTGTTATTTTACCTTTACCCTCCATGAAGTGCACAAACGTGGCGCTGTAACTGTCACTGACGAGCTTCTCCTCCACACTGAAACCTCGGATGTTTGTAATTTCTTCAACGTCGGACAGATCCTCGTTTTCGTCGTACAACCTTCGGCAGATGGAGCGCTGCACGCCACCGAGAACGAAAGGATCGAGCTGACGTTATAACGCATGCAACTCTTTCTGTCATAACGGGCCCCTCTGTCGTCATAAACATGCCAGCATGATGGAAGATAAAAACGTGTATTCTATTCCTAACTTTTAAAGTATAATGGTCCTGTTTAGGCGCTTTGTTTTGCAGGCAGCGTTACAATAGCAGCGTGCTACAGTCGTTTCTTAAAAGTGACGTCATGCACACTAAATATTAAAAGAGAGATTCATGCTGGAATGAAGACAGCCGTTAATGAGTCAACCACACAACGATAAATGGCAGATGTTTGCAGGGTTCCACTTATGTGGTTGAACTGATACGTCCAGTGAACTATTACAAATATACAACAAGTTACAACGTGTGAACTGTTGAGAGCTATTATTACACTATTATTTCTCAAACTTGAACGTCTCAAAGTGGCCGGACGAGCCTTGCGGACAGTAGTAATTACAGTCGCGAGCGTTAGCTTAGCTCACTAATTAGCTCGCTGGCAACAAGCTAACGGTAACTCGGTACAGACGGTACACACCAGCCTGCGTCCGGGTGCAGCGCACGTTTCCACGGCCTGGGCCATCGTCTCCTATCGGTGTTTTCCAGTCGCTCGCTTTCGGAAACGCATCTCCGCGCGCGGCCAAGTTAAAGGAGCACTTAGCACGCTTTTCGGGTTCAAAACAAGGGAACCATGTTTTTGTGTATTACGTCACAGCCAGGAACCATAACATTGTTGGACGACGTCACTGCATGTTTAGTTCACTGCTCTTCAACTGTTTATTTTTTTATTTTTACAAAAGAAACATTTATCAAATCATATCGATCGTGTCTGTTAGTGGTCAAAAGCAAATACGTTGTAAAAAAGCCTTATGTTTAAACCACGGTAATCGAACAATTTACCGTGCTAATGAAACAAAGCGACACGGACGCTTTTATAAAAGAAAACAAAAACGTATTTATCTACTTTCATTCATTCCAATGGTAGTACTTCTTATCTGTGTGTGCTGCACGTTACGCGTAACACCGCCGTAGCAGCGCCTCTCCCCGTTCGCATTAACAACACCATCACTTGACATTTAACCACACGTCGGATGTGGTAATTACATCGCCATTAACCCAAAGCGTTTGATTCGCGATCCCATCACAGAGGAAACGCAACCGACAGTTGACTCCGGATGTGTCGTCACGGAGCGCGCTGGCTCATGGGTAATGTAGTCCACGACATGCCGCTGGACGGTGGTGGCGGAGGGGGAAGTAAAAAACATCCTCCGCAGTTCCGTCAGCTTGGCGGCGGTTGAACGCTGTGTAACACTGTTGGCGGCGGTTGAACGCTGTGTAAAACTGTTGGCATGCCGGGCGCCTGTTTGTGTGTCGTTCCGCGTAAGTAAACAACCGGTAAAAAACACCCCGGTCCTTCGACATGAGCCCGAACGAGCACTCGCTGCAGGCGCTGTCCTGGCGGAAGCTGTACCTGAGTCGGGCTAAACTCAAGGCTTCCAGCCGGACGTCAGCCCTGCTTTCTGGATTTGCCATGGTAACGTTGTCTTCAGAGACCCGTTCGTTGTGTTACATGGCGTGGTCACGTGTGTGTGTGAAGTTGTTTCCCCGTTGTGTTACTTCCCCTGCAGGTGGCCATGGTGGAGGTGCAGCTGGACAACAGCTATCCCTACCCGCCCGCTCTCCTGATCGCCTTCAGCGCGTGCACCACCGTGCTCGTGGCCGTCCACCTGTTCGCCCTGATGGTCAGCACCTGCATTCTGCCCAACATCGAGGCCGTCAGCAACGTGCACAACCTCAACTGCGTGCAGGAGTCTCCCCACGAGCGCATGCACCGACACATTGAGCTGGCGTGGGCTTTTTCTACGGTCATCGGTACTTTGCTCTTCCTCGCCGAAGTGGTTCTGCTCTGCTGGGTTAAATTTTTACCCGTCAAGCCAAAGTCCAGCAATGCAACGATTTCCGCCGGTGTGGCCGCCGCGATCACTTCCACCTCGATCATGGTGCCCTTCGGTTTGATCTTCATAGTTTTCGCTGTGCACTTCTACCGGTCTCTGGTCAGCCACAAGACTGACAGGCAGTTCCAGGAGCTGGAGGAGCTGTCTAATCTCACCAGGCTACAAAACGAGCTGGACAACAGAGGGGAGTCTTCCATTTTGCAGTCTCCGAGCTCACATTTCCCTTAGTGAGGTGGACATGCAGCTATGGTGGAACTGCTTGGTAGTTGGCCAAGCCAGAGCCTAATGTGTGTTGTTTTTTTACACCGGTATGCAGATGTCACACCTGTGTTGTGAACTTTACTTTTGTGAAATCTTTTTTTTTCTTTTTTTTTTTTTTTAGAAAACATGTTTGCCCGAACTCGCAAATCTGCCGTGATGCATGACTCTAAATTGGAAAGTCTTAAATGAAGTCTTGGTTATGATAGTGGCTTGATTTATCTTTACCATTATGGCAGACATCTGAGTAATAACTTGAAATCCTGTCTGTGGCCTGCTTCATTTATTCACCCATTTGTCAGTGAACACTGCATTTGTTAATATTCACACATTGCCTTATTACTAGTATTTAACCCTTTCGTTCCTTATTAATGGAGTACATTATTTATTGTACGTACTTTGTGTAGAATAGTTCAACAACTGCTAAAACTGTAATATTATAGTTGCTGACACACATAGCACAAGCTTTAGATACCTTTATACCAAGCGCCAAAGTTTTAGCTTTACCTAAATAATTTGGATGCGTCCATGTAACCAACTATTATTAACAGGTCGATTAAGTCATACGTGTATTACTACAAGTGTTAAGTTAATTAGAGAACTTGATCCCCAACAGTTTATCCCCCTGATGCCGAGTTTGTTCTTTTTGTAAAGCCTGAGCACTTCACTTGTCTCGCGTATGCTGAATTAGCTCGTTGTTTTTTCGCCTTAGAGTTCACATGGATTGCTTTTCAATTAAGCAGTCTAATTGCATATAACTGTTTGTTGTATTAAAAAAATGTTTGAAGAAAAAAAAACATTCCGTCTGAGTCAACAATGTGTAGTGGACAAGGTACCAGGTCAAAGCGAAGCCAGTGGGATGTTTAGTGCCATTTTGCTTCACGCAATACGTGCACATATGCCCTCATAATTACACGTTGGGTGGGTGGGTGATGAGGTGGTTATGGTGAGAGTGCAGCATAACAAAAATGCAATACTTAATGTTGATGTTGCTTCAGTCCTTGCAAGACTATTGTTTAAGTCATTTGAAATCTCAATAGATAAGAAGTATTTCGTTGTAAATATTTTGACAAAGTTGAATGTGGTGCCATTTGCTCGTTTATTCTTTCTTTGCGAGTTTGTCACGTGCGAGTGGAAACTTGCTGCTGAGGGTCTCGAGGTAGGCTGACTTTGCTTCACTCAAAACCAAATCCATATCCATCAGTTGTAGCTTGAAAAAGAAAAAAAAAAGTTCAGATTTGAAATCCACAAAATGAAATGATTGTTTGACCGAGCCACCTAAGTGGCTACGGAGCGTTTGCAGACGATGCGGAAGTATCCGTCATTTAAAAAAATTTACCTGTGGAATGGAATACTTTGTCGGGGTCGGGGCTTCGCTCCTCTGAAAATCCGACAGCGTCCCGCACTTTGCCACTCCGTCCACCCAAAAGCCCTCCAGAATCTGGCCTTTGTCAGAATAGTAGAACTTTCCGTTACCGTTCTTCTCGCCCTCCCGCCACGCGCCTTCATACCAATTTCCATTTGCTTGGACACAAGTTGGAAAGCCACATGTCAAAACCCACCAGTTCGCCTCACTAACCTTTTTGTTAAACGATACAGAAAGTAAATTGGTCTTACCGAATCGGATGGTGCCCTGTCCGTGAGTCTTATCCATCAGCCACTCTCCCTCGTAGACATCTCCACTCTCGTAGCACATCCTCCCCCAGACACCTCGTTGGCCCTCAATCCACCCCCCCTCATAAACAGCAGCGTTTTTGTAGAATTGCAGTCCGAACCCCTAAAGGAGATTAAAAAAATGTTATGCACAATATATCAAACACCCAAATGATTCAACTCCTATTGCACATTAGGTTTATTGGAGAAATCTACCATTTCTCAACTCTTTGCAGTAGACAAATTACACAAGAAGTGTTTGAGTAGTTCAATGAACCTCATATTGAACTAATATTTTATCCAAATTTGAAACCAAATTAATTATTTTAATGACTACTGCGGGCAGGCTACCCTTTATTGTCAAGTATCGACCTCACTGTTCAAACTGAAACCTCTGTGCCCGCTGCCACCAAATCTAGCTGCAGGTGTTATGTCACTCGAAGGTTTTTGACCACTCAGAAATCAGGTTCAGCCCCAGACAGCTTCCTCGTTCTGCCACATCCAGGTAGTGTAGCCACTGTTCCTTCAACTTTAAACTTGTGAACTACGCTTCCAACTGGATCTCTAGGGACCTATTTTTTGGTCCGTTTCCTTGTTTGTGCAAGGCAATGATCTCTTCTCTGAACTCCTAAGTACTAAAGATGCTTGTAATGAAGGGAATGATCATTTCGAGACTGCAGTAGTGATTAAAATAGTCCAAAAAGTTGGATAAAAAAAACATGGTCAAATTAGTTTTATTGAACTTTATTTATTGCAAAAAACAGAAAAAAGTATACAATTTGCTAATAGGCCTAACAGTACATGTGTTACAGTGTGAGTGTATAGCAGCATACGTACATGCTTCTTTCCATTTTCCCATCCACCGCAGTACTTCTTTTCATACTCCTTCGTCTCAGGAAGCAGCACACTGAGGGTACCGTATCCATCGCGTTTCCCGAATTTCCATTCTCCAGTATAAATGGCCCCGGACTTCTTCCACACTTGAGTTCCCTTCCCTTGAAAAAAATAATAAAGTAAACAGTTTAGCTCCTTTGTGGCCGAAGTATGACATGTTGATGCTTTGAAAAGACATGTTTACACATGAAAATCTCACCATGCTTCTTGTTGTTCAGCCACTCTCCTGTGTATTCATTTCCATCGACTGAGAAAACCGTGCACCGCAGTCCACATTTCTGTGACTTTGTGTCCAAAAACGTTTTCGAAAGCCGATTTGTCTGAGATGTTTTAATGTGCGGCATGACTCGAAGTAGCTGGATGAAACCCCTGGAACATAAATAACACGTGACTGCCATGACGCTGTAACGTGTTTTTTCCCCTATAATGGTAATCCTATACCTTCAGCTAGCAAGGTGAGCACATAATAAACATGTTTTACTAATAATTGTTTAAACAAAAAATACTATTCTGCTATTAGTCTATGTTACACATTAAAACCTGTTTTTTTATCGTTATAGCATACCTGTTAATTACATTCATAAAGACGGAAGTCATGTTTAAAAAATCATTAAAAAAAAAAAATTCTGAATATACACATTAACTGACATTTAGGATACAGTTGTCGTTGTTCAACGTGAAACAAGTCCTTTAGCTGCATTGATAGCTGACGTTAGTTAAAAAGCGAACTTTCACGCTAGTTGTTAACGTTGTACTACAAGGTGTGACCTATCACCGACTAACACTAACATAAAACAAAGTAGCCCACTTGTACCTTACCGATGTGTAGAGGCAGATTACTTAATTAAACCCGCTTGTGAACGCAGGACATTTTGTAATCGAATAAATTAAGAAAACATGTTTCTAGCTGGTGTCCGAAACCGAGAGAGGTTTAAGCATTCGCTGTATCCTAGCAACACAGAGGTGTACTTTAACTTTGTTTGCTTTAATTTCATATTTGAGTTCATTGTGTCTAGGAGGTCCAACTTACCTTTACTACATTTTTTTCTTTGGATTGGTTGATATTGACTGTCTACATATGCGAAGGTTGTCAGTGACTTTATTTTACATTGCAATATTGTTGAAAAGCATTCTGGTCAACCCCCAAACAGTCTCTGATTGGCTTATCCTGACGTCTTTACCGGCCCAACCAATAAGCAGCCGCAAGCAGAAGCCAATCAGAGGCAGAGCAGTTACGGTGCGCGCATGCGCTCTACGGCACATTTAAAAAAGCTTACGAGTTGACAGCCTGTCTGGGAAAAGGGTGAGATCTTGTGAAGCTGCGCTCCTCGGACTGTACCAAAATGTCCAAACCGAAGTTTCTGACGGAGTGGGAGGAAATCGACGAAGAATATCAACAATTACAGGTGACAGAGGACGGGAAAGCGAGCACATCGTAAATTGCCGTTGCGGGTCTCGGGATCCCTCTTGACAGCCGACACTCGTGTGACTGCGTTAGTTGGGACGGTTATTTCCTATCCGCCATTCATTCTCAGCCCAGTTTTAAACCCGGTATTTCGCCGTCGGTGCAAATGTCTAAGGAGTGGATTATTTCCTCGCCGTTTTCTTATCACCGTATCGACTTTTACGGCCGCTAACGTTTAGCAGCAGGTTTCACGTCGAGCGGCTAGCGATCGGCTAACGCTACTTAGCTAACAACAGCGCGTAGTTCTGTTCCGTCGATCCACGATGACGTTAACCGATTGTTACCCAAGTTACGCCGATGCTTCGCAGGAAACTTCACGCTCTCGCTGCAGCAAATAAAGTCCTAAATACGGAATGCATCATCCCCATCGCCACGCTGTTAGGCATACAAGTGGATTCTGATAATGTTATCGGAGGAATAGATCCCCTCTGCTGATCGGACTTCGAAACGTCAAATGTGCAGCTGTTCCGTAGGGCGAGGTGATGAAGACGACTTGTCAACTGTTCGGGCATGTTCCTCAAAAATGAAGCGAATTCATGGTGAATAATATTTCACCCTAGTTATATATTTGTCTGTTGCTTCCTTCCAGAAAGTAGCGTTATGTGTTGTACGTGAGTCCCGACTATTTTTGAAAGCACTTGGTGATCAAACACGTTGTTGATTGTCTTATGGTAAACCCTTCTTTTTTAGAATAACAGATCTTGTTAATTGGCCGTTTGGCACAGAACCACAGCATTGCATCTACTAGTAACGCATCATAAACCAGTAACGCATCATAAACCAGTTGCTGATGGTGGAATTTGGGAAAGCTGTGTTCTGGTCGCCGATCGTTTAATGCGTACACACTGAAAGAGGCATCGCACAGCGTGATCTAACGCCACTGGCTGTGTTTCCCTCTGATGAAAAGGTCAAAACCTATTACCTGTATGTGTATTTGCTTAATAGAGACTCGCTGTTTGAGCTCTTCAGTGTTGGTTTATGGTCCATTGGTTATTTTCCATGGAATATGACTAGTTCAATGCACTTCTTCTTTTTAATCGGTATTTCCTCTGCTGGCTTTTTGTGGTTTGTTTTTATAACCAGGAAACTCACAAGATCTACAGACAAAAACTTGAGGAGCTCACCAATCTTCAGTGCACTTGCAGCACCGCCATCAGCAAACAGAGAAAACGCCTCAAAGACTTGAGGTACAGCTTGAGCAAGTAAGTGTTCTCCGATCGGGGCAGAAAGCCCATCGTTTATTCACGCGTCCGTTGGTACACTTTACACTGTCGTTTGTTTGAGGCTCTTCAGCCTGTTTTGGAATATACGCGTATTTACACATTTTAAAAACTACCCTGTTTTGTGCAAGTCTCAAAATAAAAAAACAACAATTCCACTGATTGTGATTTTATCTTTGAAGGTGTTCAAAAACATGTGACGAGAAGGAATTGGAAGTGATAACGGACATCAAATCACAAATCAAAGAAAAGGCCAGCGTGTTCTTTGATATGGAAGCATACTTGCCAAAGAGAAACGGGTCAGTACTTTTGCTGGTTGACAATGCATTCACCATTAAAGACACAGAATATAATTTCTTTTCTCTCTTTCTTTTTTCAGGCTCTACCTGAACTTGGTCCTCGGCAACGTGAACGTCACACTCCTCAGCAACCAGGCAAAGTGTGTCAAATATTCAGCCTTAAGCGCAGTGTGACGTATGGCTACGACTTTGGATCAGCGAACCCGCCATCTTCATTCTGACCTCCAATTTATTCCCACAGATTTGCCTACAAAGACGAGTATGAGAAGTTCAAGCTTTACATGACGATAATCCTGATGTTTGGAGCAATCACCTGCCTCTTCTTTCTCAACTACCGGTGGGAGAACTTTCCCCCCCCTCAGTCGTTGTTGACATATTCAAATCTAGAGTTTCTGGCTATTTTATTTTCTGTATTTCGTCCCAGAGTCACTGATGAAATCTTCAACTTTTTACTGGTGTGGTACTACTGCACACTGACCATACGGGAAAGCATCCTCATGAGCAACGGCTCCAGGTATGTTGTGACGTCGATCCGTCTGAGCACCTGTTCATGGTTCATTCTTCTCTTTCCTCCTTTTACTGCAAAGAGCGGCTCGTGGATTCTGCGACGGGGAGCAATTTCATAAACGGCAATGTCTCTTCCTTGTCCTTTTTGCTCTCTAGGATCAAAGGTTGGTGGGTGTCCCATCATTACGTATCCACCTTTCTGTCGGGTGTGATGCTCACCTGGTGAGTGTCTGTCATCGTTTCAGCTTTCGCATTTGAACTTGAGTGCAAACGTGACCCTGAAGGCTGGAGTTTCTCTGTGTTTACACGTCGTTTGTTTCTTGTGTTCCTCCATAGGCCAGAGGGGCCCATGTACCAGATGTTCAGGAGCCAGTTCCTCGCCTTCTCCATCTATCAGAGTAAGAGATGTGTGTGTGTGTGTGTGTGTGTGTGTGTGTGTGTGTGTGTGTGTGTGTGTGTGTGTGTGTGTGTGTGTGTGTGTGTGTGTGTGTGTGTGTGTGTGTGTGTGTGTGTGTGTGTGTGTGTGTGTGTGTGTGTGTGTGTGTGTGTGTGTGTGTGTGTGTGTGTGTGCTACAGGGTGAAGGCTCTCTGTCATAATGTATTCCAGCTGCAATTTAACCAACTCTGCACGCAACTCGTCGCCTCATTCACTCTATTTAAGAGGTCTGTTTGGTGGAATCCTTTTTGTTTTTCAGTTTAATAAAACACTCATTTTTGTTGTCCCACAACATTTCTAATGGGGTTAGTTGACTTTGGTCAAGTGGAGCCACACTATGGGACACTCGCGCTGTCAGTCAAGGTTACATCATGTGTTACAAAGGCCAGCTGTGTGCTGTTACACGTGCATCTCTGTATTTACACACCTGAACAAATACTGATCATTTATCATTCATTCTTTTTATGTGCAGGTCAGAAAATAGTGTACATGCAGATCATAATTTATAGTCAAGTCTTTTGTTTAGTCTGAACTAGAGATTAGAGTAGCTGTTTAACTTTTACTTCAGAATTTATAAAACTGTTAATTTAATATCAAATTATAACCCTGAAACTTTCTTTCTCTTTAAAAAAATAAAAAACCCAGAGGTCAGAACCCAAATCTACACAGAATATCTTATTAAAATGTAATTGAACATAACGGAGCAGATTAAGGATCACCTGCAGGTGCAACACGTACAGTCAAACGTTAAACTGATGTGTTTAACACGTAGTTCCTGTACATCTAAAATATTCAGGGGAAGTTAAACGCAACTTTCCTCAAATTTAACAGTCTGTTTTTAACAGACTCATTTCACATCGCGTCATTAATCCTGGTGTCCTGTAACATGAATCAAGGCTTCCCTTCAGCATGAACCGTGCTGTGCCTCAGGTTACGCTGTACATGCGTCCCCGCTGGCTCGCTGATGACCGTCTCATTAACAAAAGGCTAAAACAGTCCACCGGGATAACACAAGTGAAGTCATGATGCACACACGTGGTGGGGGTTGAAGTCGTGATGTGGTACATCACGTGGAGACTCGCGTGTGATGCTGTAAGTAATGCGACGCGGTTCCGTGGTCGGGGTTTTGAGTGAGAAGTAAAAAACGCGCAGCCTCAGCTTGAACTGAGACAATGTGACTTTGTCTTTTTGTTTGGACACAATGATCCAATTTAGTTGCACAAAGCTCAACATTTTAAGCTGCCGTTTGTTTATTATTTGAAAGCATCAGTTGAGCCGATGCCAGTTCCTCTCGACTCCAGCTCTGAGATGTGAGTTTAGATTACGTGAACCTTCTTGGTGTGCTCACCCCACCCCCCCCCCCCCCTTCTAATAATCTGACCTCTTTTTTCTTTTGGTCTTCCAGGCTTTGTTCAGTTCCTCCAGTATTACTACCAGAGCGGCTGCTTGTACAGGCTGCGGACTTTGGGGGAGAGGAATCAGCTGGACCTCACAGTGGGTGAGTTAGGAGCTATTTTTGGTCCTTTTGAACTCCTGGAGCCATCTGCAACACCATGTCTGGAAAATTGCGGTAAAGGTCAGAGACTGAGGGGGAAAAAGTTGTAACATCGGTGTGCTTCCAAGCAGATGTTTGAGTTCTTGGGTCAATGTTGCTCTTTAAACCAACTCTTGATTGGCGAGTGGCTACAAACATGGCAAGCATTCATATTTTAGAATACTGTGTCACGTTGTGTCTGCAGAGGGGTTTCAGTCCTGGATGTGGAGAGGCCTCACCTTTCTCTTGCCGTTCCTCTTTTTTGGCCATGTAAGTAAAGGGAAAAATAAATGTGCATCAAAGCAACAATGTGCTTCCGCAGTCATTGGAAGATGACGCCTCCTCTTTTTACGTCAGTTTTGGCAGCTGTACAACTCGGTGACCCTGTTTCGCTTGGGAGGACGCGAGGACTGTAAAGAGTGGCAAGTAAGACAGACACGCTGCTTACATGTCGAGGAGTTGTGTCCAAATGAAATAGTTTGGTTTAAAAGAAAAGGTTTCTTTTGATGACTTTATATTTTGCCTTTGTATTTCTAAGCCGGGTTCACACATATAAGGCCATATTCAGCGTTGTAGTTTCTGATTTTTCTTTTTAATATCCTTTTTATTCCAGGTATTCATGCTGGCGCTGACATTTCTCGTCCTGTTCCTTGGGAATTCTCTCACCACTTTAAAAGTCGTCCACCAAAAGTTTCAGAAAAACCAGGAAAAACTGCAGAAAAATGACTGAGGGGGGAAAAGATTTTAAAAGTCTTTCTAAACGGCCAGTAAATTTTGAAGCACCGTGCACGCGATAGCTTGTAGGATCAAGCCAGGAGGAGACCAAGGCGGAACCTCTCTCGCTCTCTTTGATGGCAGCAGCGGCCAAAGTATCTGCCCCCCCACCCATCCACCCCCCACCTAACGAGCCGGCATCGATGTCACTGCACACTAGGTCACGACACAAAGGGGTGTTCACCTGGTGGACCAGTTCCGTCGCTTTTTGTCCCGTAGATACAAAGCGAGCAGGTTGGATGTTTGTCTTTTTTTTGTGCTGGGTGTGTGTGTTTGTGTGTCCGTGCATGAATCTGTGAAGAGGGTCTTTCTGTTCAAATCATATGCAAGTAAAAGAGGGCAGGTGGTGCACGATCAACGGAGCAGAATATAGTTTTGCCTTTTCTTTTGTTGTTGTTGTTGTTTGAAGATCCGACGTCTGTCGTGTGCTTGGTGCCTCTGTAAAGTGGCACCAGTCAAACGCTCTCTGGCTTTGGACACAAATCAACATCTCTTCACTTCTAGAATAATTTAATGTTTTATGTGTAGTTATGAATTCCCTCTTGTGCTATTACACTGCTAACCTGTAAGTCAAGTAAACTAAAAACCTGTTGACAACTTAAAACAAACAAACAAACATGAACCTGATACTTGACTGCCTCTCACTTTCAGTAAAGATTTTTTTTTTTTTTTTTTTTTCGTAGTCTTCCCAGTTCCTCAAGAGAACAAGGACTTTAAGGGAATGTGTTACTGTTTCTGGCAGCGGTTGCAAAAGCCATAACTGTATTTATTGATTTACAATATAACGCCTGAACTGTGTTCTCATGAGTCGCATCATCTCGACAATACACTACTATGTTCCACTTAAATGAATGCTAATGGCGTTACTAATTGTAGCGTCTAGGTTTATCCGTTTCACTAATGGTCCAACTCTGTTACACATTTCATCACAAAGCCATAAAACATGCTGGTACATTTTGTAATGTGATCAAATGCTGCTATTCGTTACTGTGAGACCAATATGCAGAATGATGATTGAACATGCTTTTGGCGGAAGTGGCATCTGGTTCCTGTCTCATGCTCGTTTGAAGTTTTATTTTTTTGCTTTTCACTAGTGTCGGATCTCTACTGCCTTACTCCAGCAAAAAAAAAAAAAAAAAGTATTTTGAAAAATCCCGAGATCGTAGCATCTCTCTTTTTCTACAAAGTAATCATGTTGAAGAGGATCACAATATTTTAAGTCACTTTTAATGGGAAAATTGAAACATGTTGAGGTACAGACCAAAATGTTACATTTGATGCAAAAGCTGCCAGAATGCACAAAACAACTTGATTTCCTCATTTGTATGATGTAGCTGATGAACCATGTTGTCGTCATTCATTTCTAGACTGTAACTGGTGCCTGAGTGTGATCAGTAACGAGAGACAGGGGATGATTTCTCTGTACATTGTTGTAAAATATATATATTAATAATAAACACCGAATTAAATTGTTTTTCCACCTTCGTGCTTCTTTTCCAAAACCTAATAAATACCTAAATTGTATTCGTTTTACAATTCATTTCGCTGCGTTCAGCTATTGCACATGTTCCGGTTTCCTGACAGCAGGGGGCGCCGCTGCTAAAGAAAAGCGCCCTGCCACTGATTCTAGTTCAGTGTTTGCATTCACTGGAAATAAACACACTAATGGATTTTGTTCAATGTTTTTTCTCAAGACTGTTAAAGCCACAGTAACGTGAACTAATCTGTCCGTGAATCTGTTATTTATTTGCTGTAAACCAGATTCAAACATTTGAATCGATGTCCTGGGAATAGACAATAACTAACTGATGTAATTAAGAAAGAAACTGGTGTAGGAACTATAAAACTTTCCATCAAAAATATATATTTATATAAAAATATGAAATGGTTAATGTTGACGGAAGGCCGTTTGAGTTTCATACAAACCTGCTGCTTCTTGCAGTAGAGAGTCCACAATAATCAGTTCATCTTCACAAAACTACACATTTCTTCTTCCTCTTACAGTTCTTTTGTTTTCGATTGAAGGCCAAAGTCCTTTTGGTCGCCTCCCTGAAAATGTCTTCCACGTTCTCCTGATGCTTTGCAGAACACTCGAGGTAGAGCTCTGCATTCATCTGCTGCCGGATCTCTTCACCCTGCAGAAACGCCAACACCACCGATCAGTCTTTGTCTTTGTCAGCTGGACCAATGTACTTCTGGAAGAGACGTCTCACTACTTGGAAGCTGCAGTACCTGGGTGTGTCTGTGGGTCGTGGTTACCGTGCTTCCTCTTGCACATCGCAGTTAACATCCTGTGACCTCACGCCCCGTTTTTTTTTTTTTTACAGGTCGCAAAGTGTCTGAACTCTCCTTCGTACCTCACCTGTGAGTAAGTGATGGGAGCCTGGTCCGTGGCCTTGAGCTTCCTGCAGCACTCCTCCTCCTGCCTGAGGTCGGTCTTGCAGCCAATCAGGATGACCGGCGTGTCCCGACAGAAGTGCTTCACCTCTGGGTGCCACTGGGAATGCGAAACACTGAGGTTACACGGGTTGTGGCGTCTTTCCAACGTTAGATTTTAGAGTTGTACCGGCGTGCGCGGAGGGATGGGGGTCAACGTCCACATGCAGGCTCAGCCGCACGAGTTAATCATATCCAAAAGAATGCAGCCAGAATCAACATGCCAGACTAACAATCATTAACGCGCACAACCTGAAGAGGCAACCTGTATCTCGGCACGATGATTATGCACAGTGCAAAGGATCACCTTAATCAGGACGTTCTCGTAGCTGGTGGGGTTGGTGACATCAAAGCAAACTAAGATCAGATCGGCTTCTTGGTACGAAAGCGGCCGCAGTCGGTCGTAGTCTTCCTGTCCTGAAAAGAAAGGAGGAGGAGAACGATATCGTACATATGTTGATGTTGGCCCGACACGTGTAAAAGTGTGCACGCGATCGTAAATGAGAGTTCAACAAGAAGAGGTCCGCTTTGGATGCAACAGCTTGAAGCAGAAGATATGACGTAGCGTATGAAGTTAGGGCAGATGTGTGAAACCACATCCTGGATTCTGCTTCCTTTTCACTCAGATGTAAGGCCCTCTGCTGCACTTTGTCAAGGGTTGTCCTGAAGATTAAACGGCTTTAAAACTTGCTCCGTTCAGATGGGAACCCGCAGAAATACAGCAGTTTGAAACAAAGGTGGGCATTGTTAAAATAAATACGTCAAATTAGGTACTGGGTTAGGTAATTAGGTAAGACTTGTACAAAATGGCACAGTTTGATGCAAAATCAAATATATACTAAATTTCTTTTAAAAGCGTGTGGTTGGTTATAAAATCTAACTCAACAAGAAATATATACAAGATATATCGGAATTAAAATCTGCTGATATCAGAACTGAGACCCATAAATGTGTTAACTAGCAAATTACACTCTTTTACATTAAGTTATGTTCTGTAGTAACCAAATAGAGATTGTATGGGTACAGTTAATAGAAAACTGAATCTCTTTTGGTTTACATTTGGTAGACATTTACATTTCTTATAGAAATCCAACATGGAGGAACAAGAGGATTTTACTTAACGTGGGTTTCAGTGTTATTTTGGAGGTAAAAACAAACTTTCTCTCACATTTACTTTTGCCCCCAAAGTTGATTCTTTAACTGGATATTAATAGTTAGCCGGTGGTGTTGATGATGCTCTGACGTAAACACGGACCTTTACCACGTCCTCGTGTCCGTCAGTTTCTAAACATCAAGATGGAGGATGTCTGAACTTAAATTTCTTAAAAACGAGAAACGGCGGTTTGAGTCAGTATGCAGGAATATTTTTATACTGTTCTCTAACGAGGGGTCTCTACAATTTATGTGAAATGTAAAAACAGTCAAAGCAATAAATATCCATCATCTTCTACATTGAGGGGATTTTTTTTTCTTACCAGCTGTGTCATACAAGTTGAGCTTTATCTCTTTTCCTCCGAGAGAGATAGTGGTGGTATATTTTTCAAACACTGACGGTGCATATTTCTGTGTTTGATGCAAAAAAGGCAAGACGTCCACGTTATGAAACAACTGTACTGTGTATTTTATATTCTTCCACATGTTGCTGCCATTTTATCTGTGATCCCCGGTACATCAGGACACGAGGCCCACTCATTTATTTTTACAAAAATAAATTGTAGAATAAAAATAGATTTAGCCTTAAGACAGAATGAATGTCTTAAATGAATACTGAAAATCACATAACGTAGAAGCCTTTCTTACCTCAGGAAAATCTCCTTTAGCATAAACCAACAGAAGAGATGTCTTCCCACAGCCTCCATCTCCCACTACCACAATTTTAAGTTCGTCTGCCCTTTTGGTGGTACCGTTAGCAGTCCCTGTCCCAGCACAGCTTTGTGACATTTCACCTCCAATCAATCAGGCGGGTGCCAGACTGGACCAGGTAGGGGGGTGGGGGGCTGAAGGTTATCTTCTCTTAGGATTCTCTCAAGTTAAACTCATAGCAGAGCCGGACGAGCACGTATTTGGAAAGCCTGAGATGATGTAGAGGCGGTGTCGAGAGAGGAACAGAAGAGGAGCATGATTTACCCGGTAGCTCGCTCTGCTCACCACTTCCTGTTCCTGTCACAGTGAAGATGTTTCCAATAGCCCGCCCGCCCACAGTTTACCCTGTCATCCGTCTGCTCACTGCAGTCATCTCTGGGTAGGAAGAGCCAGCGTCCGGCTGGTCCACCCCCACCCCCCCCATCCAGCGTGCGTGCCGATTTTCATTTTCTGGGTGGGCACTCAGCAAGAAGCACTGCCTCCACCAACAGAGGGTGCGTTCGCTCGAGATAACGCAGAAAATATTCAGCATGAATGCTGTCAAGACAGCGGGTCAGCAGATTACTAGATTTGCATCCGCCACGTTGGGAATGTGTGGCGTTGACCTGTGGTGACGGTGAATGCGGCTGTGTGCTTATTTTGGGGTTAGCCGCCTTTTTTTCCCCCTTTACCATAAATGGATGTTTGCACCAATATGGAATATTCCTTTAATGGCAATCCATTAAATATCAGTCGGATGACGATTGACCTCAATTACTCGCTTTTATTCATGAGGAACCAAAATGAGGAATATAAATAAGATTATTTACCCTGCCTGTGTGCAGAATCCAATTGTGCATTTGATCTAACAAAAGATAATAAAAAAAACATTGGACAATGTTTATTTGTTTTCTACTATTTAACGTGTTCATTTTAAATCCCAGTTTTGTTTTGTTTTTTTACAAGCATTGTGTCAGTCATCTGTATGGCTGAAGACAGCAGTGACATCACAGATTGGCGTGTCAGGATAAACTATTCTCTCTCATCACAGGGTGCGACATGAGGACATCTTTACCCAGCATCAAACTAAACAAATCATCAATAGGAAAAACTGATTTGGGGACTACATTCTAAAAGGTACAGTATGTCACCATAAGGTGAAAACATTTGTGCTGCTATAAACTGGGAGGTGGCGTGTGTGTGCGACGCAGACGCGCTGCTGTGAGGCATGAAGAATAACTTATTAGCGTTAAAGTGATGCTGAACCAGATGTGGAGTAATGATCACAGGCGCCTGGACACATTCAGTTCACCTGGATATCAAATAATCTGGATGATTGAGAATGCTCTGCTACACTACAATGTGCAATAAAATTATATTTTTAAGTCTCACCCGAGTTGATGGTGGTTGTAATTTCAGAAATCTGTAACGTTTGTCAGGAGAAACTAGTTCATAGAAAACGAGTCTAGATAAAGAGATAAAAGAAACGTGTGTGTTTCACATTAAATGGTGTGGAACATGTTCTCTCTCAAGGCAGTGATACTCTTGAGTTAAGCGACAAAGGCACATAAAAAAAAATTGGATTACAGTTGTGTCGGGTAAATTGGAAAATAGGAGCAAGCTGTCCCTTTAAGAGGATGAGCTGACACTGACTTTTCCTTTGCCTATTTGAAGAAAAACAATAATCTTTCACAAATTTTTCAGAATACACACAGATTTACGGTCATGAGTAAAAGGGA